>NC_061094.1:33519068-33586568 GCF_015104395.2 Macrobrachium nipponense
TGTAATTGTACATATATTTAAAAGATGAATTGTAATCGTACATATATTTAAAAGATAAATTGTACTTGTACCAATATTTAAAAGATAAGATAAATTGTAATTGTACATATATTTAAAAGATAAATTGTAATCGTACATATATTTAAAAGATAAATTGTAATTGCACATATATTTAAAAGATGAGATTGTGAGAGTAGCTTTCGGGATTGAAAAGGGGAACCGAACAGATTCCCGAAAGCTATCCTTGCAATTGTATCTTTTAAAATAGACGTACATTGACATCACTGTGGATTTGTTTCTCCATTTTGAGTCTCGTGTTACTGTGAGTATTTTTTTTGAAAATAATAGTGATAATGATAGTAGGGCACCGTTAAGAGGCTGAGCCACAAATCACGCGGGAGTTTGTAAGGCACGGGTAAAAACTAGAGCACGTACTTGATTTTCCCCCTGTAGGCTGTACCGAAGGACCTGTTTAGAAGCAGAAAGAAGGAACAAAAGCAAAAAGACCCCTCGTCCCACGCTGAGCTACTTCTGAGGAATTTCGGCTAAATACGTGGAACCCCGCTTGGCGGGTGGGGGGGGGGGGGGGGGGGGGGGGGGGGGGAAGGCTCTTTTCCGTGGCTAACTTTTTTTTTTTTTGTGCTTCTTCGCCTTTGACACTTGTGGTGTCAGATCTAGTTGCGGGTCAGTATAACAGTAAATTGTAAACATTGTCTTTATATATATAAATGTATATGTGTGTGTACTTGTATCTAGGTATGTCTTCACTCGTTACCTGTTAAAAGGCACTTCATTTACAAGTGCCTAATTAGCGTTAATAAGCAGCGGTATTTTGGAAACCTTAATGTCTTTGTCTGATGATGTCGCCAACCTTTTAAGTTATTGTTGATAGATATGCCAGGTTAACGGTAAAATAGGGAATGAATCATTAATACAGGTACTAATTTTATCCCTTAATGAACAAACGTCATTAACATTTATGTCTATATATATAATATATATATATATATATGATATATATATATATATATATATATATTATTATAAATTTATATATTATATATATATATATATTTTATTATATTATTTATATATATAAATGTGCGTGTGTGCCTAATAATAAAATGTCTCGTTTCTCGCTATGCCATATTATTTTGGAAATGCCACCATATCTGAACCATGGTTCTAGGATCGAAAGTTGCAATTGTTATCGTAATACTCTGTAGCATTTGAATCTGCGGAGAAGTAAATCTTTCCAGTGCCGTATTAAAACAGCATTAAAGCTTGCAGTATTCTGCAACACTCAGAAGTATTGGGTTGATGGAGGTTTGTCACATCTTGCACCATTAAATTTTGTTGGATTGTTTATAGAATTTAGAGACCAAAGGCCAAGCACTGGGACCTATGAGGTCATTTAGCGCTGAGAGGGAAATTGACGGTAAAAGGTTTGAAAGGTGCAACAGGAGGAAAGCCTCGCAATTGCACTGTAAGTCAGTTGTTAAGGGTGGAAAGTAAGATGGAAGAAAGAGAATATAAAAGGAGGTACAGTTACAAGAACGAAAGGGGTAGCAAGCAGCTATAGGTGCCGAAGGGACGCTGCAAATAACCTAAAGTAATGCCTACAGTGCACCGCATAGGTGCACTGACGGCACTACCTCACTACGGTGATTCAATTTTGTTGAGGGAGAATAAGGGTTGAGATGTTCAGTAGCACTGAAATGTCACGGGACGCTGAGGATTATTTAAAAAATATCCACAATTATACATAAAAATATATTTCTATGTAAAAGTATAAAACAAAGACTTTCGAATACTTGAACGGTGTTCCTTGAAGATTGCTGTTCCGTGCGACGCTGGATGTTGTTTGTGGAGCCTAATTGCCCTTGGCACTGAGACCTATTTCAGAAATAGCCTGCATGTGGCATCTGCTCAATGGAGATCGCCTCGCTTGTTTGAAAGTGGTAACTAAGAGTGTTGCTGAACGCTGCTAACCTTCGCATAATTGTTTTGGGATCCTGGGTCATCCAGATACTAGTGTCTTTTGCTTCTGGAATTCGTTGGTGCTTCAGTACTGTGCACGCAGTGAATTATTTTTATAGTTTGGAATTATTTATTTATTTATTTTTCTTAAACAACTGCAAACTACATCCTCCCCTAACTAAGCTCCACACATTCCCCACATCGATACACAAGCGCCTCAGTGGCGTGGTTGGTATGGTCTTTGCCTGCCACCTCTGCGGCCGCGAGTTCGATTCTCTGGCATTCCATTGAGGGGTCAGATATGTGTATTTTTGGTGATAGAAGTTCGCTCTCGACGTTGTTCGGAAGCCTTTGGTCCCGTTGCTGAATAACCACTGGTTCCATGCAACGTAAAAACACCATACAAACAAACGTATCGATACAGTGGTGACATTATTTCCCAACTCTTGAGCATTACTATGGAAGTGGATGTACCATTTTTGCAAATGTACAAGACGCGTTTTTTCCATTTTTAGCTTTATTGATTGATTTTTTTTTTTTTAAGTTTGCCGTTACGCAAGCCAGCTTTGTCGATAAACTATTTCTGCGATGTGCTTGTGGTCTCGTTTGATAGAAAGGCACATCTTAGGTTTGGAAAGATAGTCATATGCTGATGAATCATTCGGAGTCGTAGTCAGAAGTTGTCAGCTGACGACTAACTTTTCACGTATGTAATTGGGGTTAATACCTAAAATAAGTCAGATTTCTATGTGTATTTCATATGGCTCTGTGGATCATTGTATTAATGGAGAAACAAATCCACAGTCATGTAATTGTACATATATTTGAAATTAAAATTTAAGGATAGCTTTCGGGAATCTGTTCGGTTCCCCTTTTCAATCTGATTGATAAGGGGAACCGAACAGATTCCCGGAAGCTATCCTTACAGTTTTAAATTTAAATATATGTACATTTACATTACTGTGGATTTGTTTCTCCATTTGAAGACTCGTGCTACTATGAGGGTTTTTAATTGTATTAATATTGATAACTCATTTAGGACTTCACAGTTCCTTCTGGAATTGAGTCTCCATTATTTTTATAGCAAGAAACCTTAAGGCTCGTATTTGTCTCATGATAATTGGACCATGCACTTCAGATAACTGGGTGGGCGACTAACCGCCTACAAAAATAAATTGCCCACCCACTACATTAATTTCGCCCAGAAGGTCTGTAGGTGATTTGAATATAACTAAAACACTACTTCTAGAAAGTGACAGAATTTGTAAAACTGCTTGTTGCTGTGGCTAAAAAGATATGAACTAAAATATGACATAAAAATTATTTATCAAATAACGTTTTCATTACGTAAAAACAATTATTGATGAATTTTACATAAAGATGAAATAAGCGGACAGTAAACACGTATGATATTTTATATGCGATGACTATGTAAAAAAAAGTGGGGTGTGGCAGCGCCCACCTACTAAAATACTCTCAGGTTTGGCCCTGTATTGGGTTCATTAAGACATTCTTGGGTTTGGCCCTATATTGGGTTCATTAAGACATTCTTAAGTTAATCTTCTTTGGCCTTTAAAATAAATAAATAAAAATAAGTTGGCCCTCAAATAAAAATGAGCACTCTAAGGGTAACATTTTTAGTTATTGAGCGGCCAGAACTTATACGTTCACAAATCCATACATAACATCCTTCCAGCTTCATGTTATTGCTGATGAAGATAGCTTTCTAAGGATTCTGTTTGTCTAACCTTTGCTTCGATTTTGAAAGATTATTGAATTCGACGGAAAATGCTCGCTACTTTCGCTACTCTTGTTCTCAGTTATTATTATTATTTTTTTTTTTTTTTTTTTTTTTTTGCTCTATCACAGTCCTCCAATTCGACTGGGTGGTATCATTATTATTATTATTATTATTATTATTATTATTATTTTATTATTATTATTATTATTATTATTATTATTATTATTTTCGTCTATCAAAGTCATCCTATTCGACTGGGTGTGTGTGTTTTTTTTCCCTTATAGTGTGGGGTTCCGGGTTGCATCCTGCCTCCTTAGGAGTCTATCACTTTTCTCACTTTGTGTGCTGTCTCTAGCAGGACATTCTTCTGCATGAGTCCTGGAGCTACTTGGGCATCTAGTTTTTCCAGATTCCTTTCCAGGGATCTTGGAATCGTGCCTAGTGTTCCTATGATATGATTGTGGGTACAATTTCCACTGGCATATCCCATGTCCTTCTTATTTCTATTTTCATGTTCTGATACTTATCAGTCTTTTCTCTCACTTTCTCTTCTACTCTGGTGTTCCTTGGTATTGGGACATTATTATTATTACTATTATTTTTTTTGGTGTGATTTCGATGTATGCAAGCACTGAAAATAGCGGCGTCCTGTATATTATTATTATAAATTATTATTATTATTATTATTATTATTATTATTATTATTATTATTATTATTATTATTATTATTATTATTATTATTATTTTAGGTATTCAGAGGTATGCACGCTCTGAAAATTATCTTTCGTGCATTTGCATACGTAAGTACAGGAATATTACCCACTACGATATGTACTAGCAAGATGTTACGTGGTGGTAGTGGTACAGCAATAGTAGACACCTACTGTACTCTGCTCATGTGGCTGCCTACATGCTAGTCTTCCAGGCGCCCGACGTCACACCCACATAATTGTAGACTGTATACGCCGGCCCTGCCTTTTACTCCGTTACTTTGTTTGGACATACAGCCTCTCTCTCTCTCTCTCTCTCTCTCTCTCTCTCTCTCTCTCTCTCTCTCATTATCATTATATATATATATATATATATATATATATATATATATATATGTAATATGTGTGTGTGTGTGTGTGTGTGTATGTGTGTCTGTGTGTCTTGTCTGTCTGTAAATTTATGTACGTAAAATTTATCGTTTATTCATACAGCATTCGAACTAACGTACTTACCATAATCATGGAAATAATTTGGGATTGAAATTGAAAGGCTTATGTAAGACTTCGCATTGCAAACAATGTCATTCCTGTTACTAAACTTCACACAACAAATACGACCTTGAAGGACTTATAAGTTGTAACTCGATTATTTTACGAAGGGTTTTTGTAGGCCTAATGTTGACTGTCTTAGTCAAAAATTTCGTTTAAACCGTAAGCTTGATATTTACTTAACAGCCCTTACATATGTTTTTGTTTTTTTATGGTTGCCAAGATTATACAAGAATTGATGATTACTCAACTATTGTTTTTTTTTTTTTTTTTTTTTTTTTTTTTTTTTTTTTTTTTTTTTTTTTTTTTTTTTTAACACAACAATGCTGATAGAGTTTAAAAGTGGGAGGAGGACGAGCTGGCCATATAACGTCATAGCTACGAAATCTGCCGACATTTAATTTTGAAAATCACGAATCCTCTTTGTCAGTGTGGATTCTTTTCCGTTTTCCTATTGTGTCAGACTGAACACGCACTCGCGCTCATGCGCGCTTGCATGCAAATGAAGTGGTAAGGTTCCTGAAGCAGTGGTAGCTGTGGGCTGGTTCGAATGTTTATATACTTTTATGAGATGACCTCATCTTGACCACACAGGGCTCCAATCTCTCTCTCTCTCTCTCTCTCTCTCTCTCTCTCTCTCTCTCATGTACACATGCACAGAAAAATGCACATCAGTGTACATGTAAATGTGTAAGTCATTGGGCCCCATGGTAACACACGTATGCATGGCGAGTGACGTCACCTATCCGTAAGAAGGTGTTGAGCAAGAGAAGTGTACAGTTGACCATCGCTCCCTTGTACATAAACATCCCTCCTCCTCCTCCTCCTCCTCCTCCTCCTTCTCTTCCGTCCTCCTACCTCCTCCTCCTCCTCCTCCTCCTCCTCTTTAAGAGGCATCGTCCTCGGCAAAGCTTCAAGGAGCAGTGTCATACGAGGTCACGCATTCTTGGTTGAAAGGTCAAAAATAGAGGTCAGGAAAGTTTTTTTTTTATTAAGAGGGAGGCTCCCCGATTTTATTTTTAACGGAAAGGGAAAAAGTTCCGTGAATGCAGAGCTAGGGGTGACACAGTGTTTAGACGCTTGGTATAGAAAATATGCTGATTGTAACTAAATTTGAAAGGATTGGCTAGTTTCATTAAATAATTATATGTGTGGACACACTCACTTATATTTGTGTGTGTGTGTGTGGGTATATTATTATATATATATATATATATATATATATATATATATAATATACATATATCATTCATACACATATATGTATATTTATATGTATATATATAATATATATATATAAACTATATATATTATATATAGTTCTACTCCGTTTGTCGGTTTATCGGAACCTTTTCTGTTTAATATTTCCTGGTCATCAGCTCTTTCCCTTATTTTTGTTCAATCTGAATGCCATATCGTGATACAGGGCTTCAAAGAGTCTGTGCCTTTAGAGTCTGTTTTCTGGTGTCTTAGGCTTTTCATTTATATATTTTGTTACAGCAAAAATTTATGTAAAGGTGGAAGTGATTTCCTTAGTTTTACTCACTGACATCATTGATCTGAATGTCTGTCGCATTATGTCTCAAGAATCTTGAACTTTCCCTGCCGGTCTTCATCCCACAAACCTCCGATAAATTTCCATCACAGCTGTCGATTCAGCGACTGATTGTTTCCAATCAGGTCGCCTAATCGACTCTGTTGTGCCCACATCTTGGCAGAAAGTATGTGGATGGCTGAGGAGTCCTTTAAAGGTCCTGCACTGATCTACTCCAGTGAGTGAACGGCTCTCTCTCTCTCTCTCTCTCTCTCTCTCTCTCTCTCTCTCTCTCTCTCTCTCTCTCTCTCACCTACACGAGACAGATCATGGTATGTGACCTAACTAATTATGCTCTGCCTACGCCATCATGATTGCGAGGGCAAGAACTCTTTATATGTCCAACCTAGAATTCCGTACATTGTGCTGAGGTCAAAAGCCTTCAATATCCTTGGGAGTGTCTGAGGATAATATATGTATGCATGCATGCATGCACTTGCATAAATATTATCCTTTCATTGCCGGAGCCGGTAGCTGGAGTACCTCAGCCAAATGAGAGGACATTAGCTTGCATTGTTGGGCGCGGAAGAATTGTACGAATGATCGTATTGTGATGACGTTCGTGTCTCTTTTGTTATCATGTATTCCTTGGATGCCAAGTTAGAATGTGAGGAATTGTTTTAGGAATGTATCGGGTCTTTTATTAAGGTTGTAAAAGTTGTGCCATGTAAATTATATAAGCAGCTCCTTCCTCAATATTGTTGTTATTATTATTATTATTACTAGCTGATCTACCTGGCGCTGCGCGGGAAAACTGTCAATGACAGGCTACAGGTAGAGGGAGGGGGAAGTGGAGGAAAGAGGGGTGGGTAAGGGGAGGGGATGGCAAAAGAAGGGAAGAGAGATGGGATGGTGGAATTGGGAAGGGGAGAGGTATGGGAGGGCGAGGGGAAGATAGAGGGGGAGGGAAGGGGAAGGGAAAATTACATTTCTCTATTAAAAGAGAAAAATCATCTCGCTGATCATAAGTCTGTCTCTCTTTTAACAATAGCTAGTCAGACCTTTTATGGACTGTGTGAAATAAACTGCACAGCAAAGCAGAGGAGAATCGTGCAAGGATCTGTCTTCTGCAAACTGCACGAATTCGTAGTGGATTCAGTATACATGAATGTACTGGTAACTCACTACTGTACTATACTTCAGAAAATCCCCTTCCCTCTTCCCTCTCCTACATGTAGCCTGTCATTCACAGTTTTCCCGAGCAGCGCCGGGTAGGTCAGCTAGTATATTCAAGGCTATAAACCATCTTCGATCAAAGCCCTATCCAATAGTTTTTGTTTGGTTTAAATCCATCAAGCCGTGATTGAATAACAGACAGACAGGCGGACAACACGCCCATTGTATTATATTATTATTATTATTATTATTATTATTATTATTATTATTATTATTGCATCCGACAGGAGGTGATATTTTTATTTCCGTTAGTTTGGTAATTTATTAGGAGACTTTCCAAAATGTGTTAAGTGATTTTATGCGAAGATTTGACCCAAGGTAGGCCTCGAGACTATCATCAGGCCATTACTTATTGGGAGAGTGCTGATCTGGTAAGGGAGTCTGCAATATCGATGTTGTTGCCAGGTTTATATATACATACATACATAATACATACATACATACGTGCGTGTGCGTACGCGCATGATCTGTTTGTCACCAGTTTTACGCATGACATTTTTTTGCTTTTAGATAGAATGCCACAAATAACTCATTAATATCAGATTCACTGTACCCTGGGCATAACTTGTACCCAAAGAGAGTAGCCTATGACAAGGTCACCCACCTCTACCTGGCTGGATTGGTACTTGTGCCGTTTAGTGTCTGGAACGGTGGTGACTGGAGCTTGTTGCAGCCATCAAGAGAGGTGGTGTGGTAGAGTAATTTCACAGAAATATGATCCACGTAGGGGGCCATTTATTTCGCTGGTATAGGAAAGGCTTGATTTGTTTCTCATTTGTTTCATGTACACATATGTATATATATATATATATATATATATATATATATAATGTGTGTGTGTATACAAATATATATATATACATACATATATAATATGCAAATATACACACACAAACACACACATATACATATGTGTGTGTGTCTGTACACTTCTGTGGTTCCAGCGCACTCGCCCGGAATAATATCACTCGTTTCAGTTTCAATACGAGCGCATATCTACACAAATTTTACCGAGTGTAGACCTTTCACATGTTATAAAGTTGAATTAAGTGTGTGGGCAGTAGCATTAATAGATATAACTTGATTTAATTTATGGATACCTCGTAACATGGAGCCAGCTATGAGCCATACAAACTGCTGAAAATGAATGACTTTAGTCCCACGGATATTTCCCGGACTATGAAACGTTTTAATAGTGGGAAATCTGTCGCCCTGTCCTTTGGTCTTCAGTGTTTAAACTTGGAAGACTTAATTATCAGGGATTTCTATGGCAGTTTTCAGTCAGAAAATGGTATCATATGATGTGAGACATTTAACATGCCAAAATTTAGTGACCGTGACCTCTAACCTTTCACGAATTCTTTTCAAAAGTTAATCATCGAGATCAGATCTCCTACTGAGCATATCAGCTGTTTCATAAGATCCGTTTTTTTTATTCATGGGATATCCGGCGAACACTTAACAAAAAAGAAGAAAAACACTACACACAGAAACAGTTGTCATCATAATATCCTGCCAATTTTTCTGCCAGAAATAGTAATAGTGATAACTGCGGACAGAATTTTAGAATTTCTGAATTAGTTTTTATAATTACATAAGTATGTTATAGATATTTACTCAGAAGAAAAATTAACGCTGTCTTTTTGACGGTTGACATATGTAATAATCTTATAGGTAATTTGTAAGCTCATGGCCGATCTAGAAAGCAATTATATGCAAAGTGGAGCGTATTAAAGTTTTCATTTTTACATTGTGTGTGTGAGCTGGGTTCTATGTTGATATGTGACGCTGTGAAACTCATGTTCCCACCATAGTTCTATTGTTTCCAGCAGCTCTTGAGCTCCTGATTTGAATAATAAGGTTTGAAACGTGAACATTAACGAAACAACTGCGAAACGAGTATGGCGTAACATCCGAAGAAGACAAGATGCACGAAACATAAATCATTTTGAATGCGAGGCGTCGCCTATGACACCACAGGTCCCACACTATACGGTAACCGACCTCACGAATCTCTCACGCATTAATTCGTGAAATGAATTCGCCCTTTAAAATGTTATTTAACAAACTTCGACTCTTCTCCCGCCCTGAATAATAACACAAGATGATGATGATGATAAAAACGTCGAGAATATACATGACGTGATACGTTGGTTTTCCTTCATGGATTTGGGAAAGGCCGCTGTTGACAGTGAGTCGGCTTCCATGAAAGATGTAGTGTTAATTACCCCCCCCCCCCCTCCTTAGCCTGCCTCTCTCTCTCTCTCTCTCTCCTCTCTCTCTCTCTCTCTCTGTTAGAATTTGTTTCGGTTGAATACTAAAGTAGTCAATCATACTGTATTTACTTGTATGTTAATGGCATTTTTACTTTTGTGTTGTTTCAGAATAGTAGATAAGAGAAAAAGATCACCGTTTTAATTTGGGGTTAGCTAATTGTTAAGTTAAAATTTCTTCTTTATTCGTTTCGTGAATGTACATATATGTATATATATATATATATATATATATATATATATATATATATATTATATAATTTTATTTATGCATACATACTTACATATAATATTTTTATATATATATATATATATAATCTTATATGTGTGTGTGTGTGTGTGTGTGTGTGTGTGTGTATGTACATTTATGTAAAACACACTATAGTTACACTTAGCATATATTTCTTCCGTTGCTCTTCGTGTGCGCTTTTGTGAGATTAACTCGAAAAAGCAGACGGGCGAGTTTGCACGTCTTATTTTGTTGTGTAACGCGATCTTTCATAAAAGAAAGTGTTGCATCTGTATTACATCTGAAAACCTGATGTTGAATAATGCTTATGCAATATAACTCCGGTAAAACCTCATTACCTCCGTCTGGGGATTTGGGGGACCTTGACTTGTGTTAGATGGATATCTTGAGAGCAAACAAAGGGATCTCGGATTAAATTTCATGTTTTTGTTAGTTTAAATTTTTCAGTGTCGACTACATATTCATGACATCTCATTGATATTGTCGAAAATAAATAGCAATCTCTTAATATTCAAGATGTATTTATAATAGTTTACATTTTTTCAGTATTGGCTACATATTTATGACACCCCATTGATATTGTTGAGAAGAAATAGCAACCTCTTGATATTCAAGAGGCATTTACAATAGTTTAAATTCTTTCAGTATTGGCTGCATACTTATGATATCCTATTTATATTGTTGAAACGAAATAGCAAGTTCATAATATTCAAGATGCAATTACAATAGTTTCAATTTTTCAGTGTTGACCACATATTCCTGATATCCCGTTAAATTGTTGAAACGGAAATAGCAATCTCATAATATTCAAGGTTACCAAGGTTGACCTGTGAGGGTCAAAGTAAATGGTCACAGGGCTCCAGATGGTAATAACGTTTAAAATTAAAAGAACAGAGATCAGTTTCAGTCTGCTTAGACTTTGTTGATGGTTTGTCTTCACTTTTGTTTGGCCTTGAATTTTTCTAGAATGTGGAAGGAATTTTACAGTGGTATTACTGTTGAATATAGTTCTCTCTCTCTCTCTCTCTCTCTCTATATATATATATATATATATATATATATATATATTATATATATATATAGTATATCTATATATATTTATTTATTTAATATTTACACATACGTAAATATACTACATTTATATTTTTGTTTATTTATTTACTCTAGTGTCATAACTTCGAAATTCTTACTTGTGCAGTAATATTTAAAAAGAAGAAAAAAAACCTCGACCCATTAGCCAGCCCCCTGCTGGCCTTGTTTATAATTAACCGAAACATAATTGTTTTGTTTTGTAACCTACGAACAATTATTCGAGAGCGACATAGTACTACTTGTCATTGTTTGTTATGGGAGCGGCCATTTTCACGTTGTTTTTTCCTGTGTTGTTTTATCTGGCGTTCCACCGAGCGGTCTGGTTTCATGATTTAGAGAAACGCGGCATTCCCAACCTGGTCCCATTAGCGGGAGGAGCGCTCCTGTGCGCATGCGCCTTCGTTTGTGCTGCTGCGGTACATCCGGTAAGCGGAACGGCGTAACGAGATTTTTAGGGGAATTTAAGAGTCGTTAACCCGAATCCCACAACTTGGTATTTTCCCCCAACTGACTTCCGAGCTCTGTGTCGGCTGAGGAATAATGTTTATTTTCCGCTTTACACATTATCGAAGTCTCTCTCTCTCTCTCTCTCTCTCTCTCTCTCCGGAACGCAAAGTGGCGGAGAAGGTAGTTGCTACTGAGGACGATGATGTCACGCCTGTATCGTGGATTGAAAAGTCTGCTTTTGCTTTCAGGTGTGATTATGTCCGATAGAGGATTAAGTGGTTGCTTTTCTTACTTTCACGGACGTAACTGTGAGGTTAGGTATGGTAAACAAAAATTATTATTGCTGAATATAAGTGTATATTTATACCTAACATATAATTTTTAACGGATTTGCAAAGACAGATATAACGAACGTTTATCGAAAAATCACTCTGGTTTTTGCATGGCCTTATTCTTTCCGTCCAGTTTTTATAAAAAAATATGTAAGCAAATTAAAAAAAGTCATTAGAAAGCCAGCCCGAAGAAAGTAGCTTCTGCATTAAATGCTGATGATTATACCCGTAAAGAGAGAGAGAGAGAGAGAGAGAGAGAGAGAGAGAAGAGAGAGATTAGGCATATCATAAGCTGACCCTGTAATTGTGTGTCGCCATATCATATCCTGCCTCTGATGAATGAGTTGACGAAATCATCCGGTGTTTAAACTACCTATAACATTGCTCCATTCTCTGCCCCCACCCCCTCTACCCCCCTACCTTCTTCGCCAGTGCCCCGGGGCTCTTCTCCCACCACCACCACCCCCCCTCTCCCCTCGGCGGATGCCCCCGAAGAGGAGGAAAGCGAAAGCATTGCTCATGGCCGCTCGAAAGTTCACAGCGTAAGGGGAATGCTGTCACTGCTATTTTTAAAAATGGCCTCTCTTTTTTTTCTATTTCTTTTTCTCTCTGCTCCAATAGTTGTTTTTGTCGGTTTGGTAAACGTTATTTTTAGTAGTGATTTTTTTTTTCTAATGGTAACTTTTTTAACGTTTATTGAGAAAGGCTTGTAAATGCATTGTAAATCCTATGTTATTTTTGTATTCAAAACATTGTTAATAATTTAGTGAAATATATAATTTTTGCATTGATGAACATTTTGTACGGCAATCAGTTTTATGCAGATATTAAGCGTTTGTTTTTTATTTGCCGATAGTATTGTTTCACATCAGTAACTATTGTTCGTGGCATTTTTATTAACCTTGCAATCGTCAGTTATCGTACAAAGTACGCTAGCAATTGTTTTATGCAAACGGTCAGTGGTGCAACAGCGTTGTTGTCTCTGGAAGAAATGCCTTCGGTCATCTACCCTCGGTACCCACCTAACCTGATCTCGGCGCTCAGCTGATTTGTCTGAGGATTCATTCTTTTCCAGAACCTAGGATACACTTTAATAGTTATCAGTGCTTTGGTACGAATAGTTTTCCCGTGATCTTTTTGAAGTTATTTTTTCTGTTATCTTTTTGTCAGTAGATGAATTGTGCCTTTCATGATTACAGCATGTTTGTTCAATATCATAGGTCCTCGTTGGACGATTGGTTTTCGCGCTCGCCTACCAGTCTGGTGGTCCGGAGTTCGATTCTCGGCTCTGAGGAATTGATTTCTGGTGATAGAAATTAATTTCTTGATATGATGTGGTTCGGATCCCACAATAAACTGTAGGTCCCGTTGCTAAGTAACTAATTGGTCCCTAGCCACGTAAAAATATCCAATCCTTCGAGCCAGCCCTAGGAGAGCTGTTAATCAGCTCAGTGGTCTGGTGAAACTAAGATATACTTAACTTTAACGTGTCGAAAGTATGGGACACAGGTGACAGTTAACTCTCTCTCTCTCTCTCTCTCTCTGTGTGTGTGTGACTGTCTAGAGAATATATGCACATTGTGGGAACTTCTTTACATACAAGACATGTGACACGTGTAATAAACTTCCACCAGAAGTTGTAAACGGCAACAGTGTAGAACAGTTTAAAAGAAAGCTAGACAGAATCATTATCTGCTCCTACAGATAAGTGAGCACACGATGTCTCCTCGGATGGACTAACAAGTCTTTGAGACATCCTAATCCTTGTAACTCCTTGTAACTTGTTCACTTCTTGGTATTTGATCGGACGGAACATCTGCCGTTGGAGGAGTTCTCACGGAGAAGCCAGGAAGGCGGGGGTTTGAGCGGCGTCGTGCTCCGGAGGATGATGTGGATCCAAAGGCCTCGGAATATCCTCCGGGTTCCTAAAACCTTATCTGGCTGACCTTTGCACCTTGGCGACTTGTGGTGTTACGTTGTAGCAACACTTTTTGGCAGATGCCTCCTTTCCTTTTAAAGACCCTCGAGTCACAGACGCATTGCAAAGTCTGCAAGCTCTCAGGCAAGCAGTTTTCGTGCTACAAATCTTGCGAATAGTTCTTTGAGTAATTCTGAAGAAGCCCCCTTATAGTACGTCAGTGCACCTCACGCATTGCACTGTAGCCATTACTTATTGTTCTTTGCAACATGGCTTCGGCTCCAAGCTGCAACCCCTTACTTTCCTTTTACTGCACCGCCGTTACCTTCTCTTTCTTCCATCTTACTTTCTACCCTCTCTTAACAGTTATATTAGTTGTCTCAGCGCAAATGCGGGACTTTCCTCTTGTTACACCTTTAACACCATTTTACTCTTAATTTCCATTTCAGCGCTGAATGATCTCATAGATCCCAGCACTTGGCCTTTGGCTTAGGTTTCATATCCCATTCCATACCAGTTCTGAAGCAACGGCAGCGAAGTGGCTAGAACGCGTCGTTGTAACGCCGGATGACTTACAGTCAGTTAATCATTTTTCTCTACATCTCGGGTTTATAGATGCGGGTGTGTGCGTTGGCAGACAATGAACTGATATCGGCGGTTCACTGAAAGATGTTATGCCTCTTTTGACCTAAGATGTGAATTATGTACTGGATGGATAGTCGATTTTAATGGGTCTCACTAGGTGTTTGGTGAGGGAATAAGGATAATCGGAAGTATACCTCCGTCGCGGTTACTTTCTTTAAATAAAACATGCATATATATATGTGTGGATATATATATATGTTATATATATATATATATATATATATATATATATATATATATATATATATATATATATATATATACAGCGTGAAGGTAGACCATGAAAACGTTGTAATTCATTATAATTCTTTATTTCCTACGTCTCGTAATGATTGTATTACATCCTAAGGGAATCTGTTAGATAATGAATAAGATTATACTTTAAAAATTACTCTAAAATTCAATAACATGTACAAATCACAACACAGAATAAAAGAATAGAAAAAAAAACACACACACAGAAACAAAAGCAAGACCTCATATTGTAGAGAGAGAGGAGAGATAATTGTACAGTATATATGTAATATGTGTGTTTGCATTGAATTTATATATATATATATATATATCTATATATATATATATATATATATATATATATATATATATATATATGTGTGTGTGTGTGTGTGTGTGTGTGTGTGTGTGTGTGTGTGTGTGTAAAAATGTTCTCCTTTTTTAGGCAACTCTGACCAGCAAATTACTTATTTTTACTGTTTTCCATTTTGCCATTTGTTTGTTTACTGTATCACTCTCATAATTTTAAAACTCACTTTTTCACAGTTAATTACTCCTCCGAAAGTGCTCATGATAGTGGAGTGTCTTGAGCGCAGTCAATCGCTTCCATTCATTCGTGTTGCCAAGGAAACGGACTGTTTATAATTAATCTGAGAGGGGGGTGGGGGTGGGGTGATCAAGGGCAAGGAAAGGATTATGGATACGAGTGACAGAGTGCCAAGCCGACACCATAGCAGAGGAGAGGAGGCGTTTCTCTCTCTCTCTCTCTCTTTCACTCTCTCTCTCTCTCTCTCCTTTTACTTTTTTGCACCTGGTGGGGAAATCGCTCCTCCTGAACCCCCTTGTTTTTTTTTTCCAATGTAGAAGAATTTATATTTGCTGTGATACCGTCCACTCATATTTATCTCCCTCTCTATATTATATAGAGAGAGACAGCATCCCCTGAAATATAGTACTTTTCTCTCTACATTTTTGGTGTTTTTTTATGGGCTCCTTTTATTAGCATGGCAATTCTTGTTTTTGTTACCGAGAACATTTTTTTACCAGTCGATATATAATACTATATATTATATATATATATATATATAACTAATATAATATAGTAATAATTATTAGTATAAATTATACATATATTGTATATTGTTTATAATTTATTTATATATATATTGTACGTATATAATTATATATAACAACGACGCACGCGCGCGCGCGCCACACACACACACACACACGCACACACACACACACACACACACACATATATATTATATATAGTATTATATATATATAATATATATAGATATATATATATATATTATGTATTATCTATATATATATATATATTGCGCTTATGTGTGTATCTATGTATATATATTGCAGGTCCTCGGATCAGTTAAGATAATCATCGTCCCTCCTTGTATTATTGTGGTGGGGGCCGGGGGTGGGGGGCACGGTGGTATCAGTCACAAACTAATATACTTTCCTTAAAGAAAAGCAGAGGCACAACTTCTTTTAGACCAACTCTTAGAATGTGTATGTCTGCCCATGTACAGATATATGTACATGCATACGTGCACACATTTATGTTTTGAAAGTGTATATGCTTTGGATGTGCGTAAAAGGGTATACGCAATAATTTTTTCAGGTGTATCTTCACTTTATAAACGGTATATTTGTATGAGAGGGTGAGGTTTTCTGTTTAAAAACTGCTGTTATCCTGAAGCCAACCGCTGACAGATGCGCTGATCAAGAGTCACTCTGCTATTGTGCACTACAGTGTGGCTATTTCCTGTGAGGTTTGGGTTGATTCGGAACGCGTTTAATCCTTATCAACAATCAAGGATTCGCAGGAGTTGCGTTGATCCAAGAACTAATCGCTTGTTTTCATTTGCAATCTTTGTCTTTGTTTCATTTCTCTTTAAATGAGTTTGGTATCGAGAGATTTCACGATGGATTAGATAAGCAGGCAATAGGAAGTGTCTGAGAAACCTCAAAGACGGTATATATTGAATTGTAGCATAGATTGTGTCTCGCTTTTAGTTTTCTGTAAAAGAAAACTAGAGATGATTTGTCTGTTCGTTCGCACTTTTTCTGTCCACCCTCAGAACTTAAAACCAACTGAGGCTAGGATGGCTGCATATTGGTATGTTGATCATCCACCCTCTAATCATCAGTCATACCAATTGGAGCCGTATGGCATCAGTAGTATTTATTTTGATTAAAGTTAAATTCAGTCATGATCGTGCGTCAGACACCGACAAGACAGACCACCACCGGGGTTTGGCTGAAAGTTTCATGGGACGTGACTGAGTTTCATACAGCATTATACGCTGTATAGAAAACTCGTTTGCGCCGAAGAAACTTCGGCACATTTTTTACTTGTTTTATATGAGAGTAATAGCCTCCTTTTCCTTCCTTCAGGCTTGGGCTAGTAAATGATTTCCTCTCTGTAAAAAAAATAGCGGTTGACTTTAATCAGTAGAATTACTTTGTAAATTGCAATCTTTTTGTCTTTTATCCATATGTCGTTTATGAGTTATTGATACCGACCGAACTTTCTCTCTCTCTCTCTCTCTCTCTCTCTCTCTCTCTCTCTCTCTCTCTCGTGCTTTCTAAAGTCAGTAGGAAATCGTTGCTAAGAAAATATGAATGAATGGAGATATCAGGCTAACGGTATGATCGCATATAATAGTACGTATAGAGGAGTCTCTTCCATATAAGATCGGCCCAAAATAATTAAGTGCAACTTTTGACCGAGGTGCCAGACCCAGCAATCCTTTCCTCCTTAAGAAGTTGCATACCTCTGAGCTCTCTCTCTCTCTCTCTCTCTCTCTCTCAGGACCCTACGGTAGCCCGCCCACATTACACGCCCACCGGGAACTCCGGAGACCTATCATTCCGAACCTACACACGCCCAGCGTTTCCAAGGTCATACTCCACTTTTACCCGCCCACGCCACACCCACGTGCGCCTTCTCTCTCTCTCTCTCTCTCTCTCTCTCTCTCTCTCTCTCTCTCTCTCTCCTGAACAGCCTACAGACTGCGTCCTCCTACCAGCGACACACCCACGATAAGCGCCCCCGCCCACGCCACTCAGTTTCGGTCTTGCTGAACTCCGGGGTAACAACCTACGGTGTCTGGATGCACAGGTGGACGACAGTGCATAAATAAATAATAAAAAAAAGTAAATAAATAAAAAAGTTAAAAAAGTTGTTTAGGGAATATTGTTGCAGCTCGAGGGAATTCGAGTAGGCGCCGTTGGTTTGTCTACTCCATTTACTGATATATTTTTGTAGCGAGATTTTCATTGAGCGTTTTCGGAAATGACTTTATAAAAAGAAAAAAAAATTGAAAAAATTAGGAAGTGATGATCTGCAGGTTATGAAATGGACTCGAGAAGACGACAATAAAGAAATTAAGAATGCGCTGAAGTTTCTGCTTAGCAGTCGAGTTTTCTGTATAGCGTATAATGCTTTATGAAACTCTCAGCCAAGACCCATGAAACTTTCAACCGCTGCCTGTGAGACTGTGTTGTTGATGTATGATCATGGCTAACTTTCATTTTGAATCAAATAAAAACTACCGAAGCTGGAGGGTTGCAATTTGGTATGTCTGATGATTGTTGGGTGGATGACCAATATACCCATTTGTCGCCCTCTAGCCTCAGCAATTTTTAAGATCTGAGGGCGGACAGAAAAAGTGTGGACAAGACAGGCAAAGCCACCTCAATAGCTTTCTTTTACAGAAAACTTAAACTGAGGAAAAATGCGAATAAAAAACTGGGGTTAAATCCATTAGGAAACAGGAGACGTAAGCGTGGGAGGGAGAGAGAGGACTCCGAAGAGACAGATCAGAGAAACAGTTTCGCAAACAGTTGACTGAAGAGCAGAGAAGAAGCCCGAAGCATTCCAACAAGGTTCGAGCCAAAATTATGAATACTAATATGAGATTTGCGGTTTAGAACTGCTGCTCTGTTTGTAGAGGTGAGAATCTTGAAGAAAGGCTGTCTGAGGTCAGCTCTCCCGGCGCCATATGTCAGTTCATCTCGGGATAGGGAGATGAAAGTGGGTTGGGGGTTACGGTAATGAGTGGCAACCCCGAGGGAACCCCAGGATTGAGGTTTTTAGTAAGGGGAGTTTAGACTTAAGAACCTTCGTGGGTTTAACCACACGAGAGAGGGACCAGGGGTGGGGGTGAGGGTTGGGTTGGAGGGGGAGAGGGTGAGATATTTTTGGGTATGTATGTAGGAAGTGTCGGGTATGTTTTGGCTTTGATGAAGACATATAAATTTAGTCAGACTATTCTTATTTAGTCAGGATGATTCTGCTGCATGTGATCTTTATATATATATATATATATATATATATATATATATATATATATATATATATATATATATATATATATATATGAGAAAATAAAAATAATAGTTTTTTCTTAGACTCCTTTCATTTTCCTATGTGGAATAGTAATATAAAGGATATAAAATTTAGAATCTTGAAGGAATAGTCAATATATTTACATTGTAACCAATTACCATAGTAGATATAATATCCTGGAATCGCAAGAGATTTGAAAGACAGGGTTCAATGGTCAAGTATATGTCAATGTGATTGACATTCTTATGTTGAGTTCGTATATCAGTTATAAGAAACTGTTGTGAAGTTATTGAAACAAAGAGTTCAAAGAAATGAATGAGGTAGATGCTCCCTTATTCTCTTCTTCTTTGTTGCTACCCTCTTCTTTAGGGAAGCGCCTCTAGTGATGGAGAGAACACGAGCGGTCTCAGGGATAATAATAATAACCATACTAAGGGAAGTGGTTTATCGATGAAAGTAGCTATAATAGGAAATAATAATAATGATAATGTTATAATAATAATAATGGCGAAGAAATCCACAATGGTGTCAGTGTAAACATATATCAGAAATATATCTAATATATACTTACATTGACACCACTCAGGATTACTTCACCATTTTAGTAACCCGTGCTAATACGAGATTTTTATGAATAATAATCTAAATAATAATAATAATAATAATAATAGGGCAAGAGACCGTTCTTGAAGCATGTTTCAATTATGGTAAAGGTTTTGCCAGTGTCCAAACGTGGAAGAGCCCTGCAATATGTTAAATGAAAAAAAATGGCGAAACGTCTACCCTTCAGTAGTATCATTTTTTTTCCTGGCTTCGAGTGCAATTTTATATGAGTGAAAAGAACGAACCGAAATATGTCCTAAGCCAACCAAGAAAGTCACGGTATTAGAAAACAAATTTTTTTTTTTTTTTTTTTTTTTTTTTGCTCTATCACAGTCCTCTAATTCGACTGGGTGGGATTTATAGCCCGGAACCCCACACTATAAATCCCACCCAGTGGAATTAGAGGACTGTGATAGAGAGAGAGAAAAAAATAATAATAATACCATCCTAACTAAGAGGGGAACTGGAGGAACACAAAAGTGCCAAAAATTTTGCGGTTCTTTTTCCCCTCACTTAAACTTTTTTTTTTTTTTTTTTTTTTTTTTTGCATTTTTTTTTTTTTTTTTTTTTTTCTTCTCAGTCCATAGTCGTCGTGTTTCTAGGTGGAAAGGAGGAACAACAACAATACCTGGAAATTGCTGTGCAGTTGATAACTCATCACGAAGACGTTTGTGCTTGCTGCGTGCGTGTGTGTGTGTGTGTGTATGTTTATGTGTATGTGTGTGTTTTATGGTGAAAAACAGGTAAAAGGTCAGGTTTTTTATAGTAACTATGAATTTTAAATAAAAACTGTCTTAAATTTTGACTTTGCATCTGTTTGTGCACTGTATGTATTATAGAAGTATATTTGCACTCATATGTCCTAGTGTCAAATTATAATCCTCTATATGTAATCTATATAATAAATATATATATATATATGTATATATATATTTTATATATAGTATATATCTATATGTGTGTGTGTTATATATATATATATATATATATATATATATATATATATCTATCTATTATTTGTGTGTGGGTGTGGGTGTGTGTGTGTGTGTGTGTCGTGTGTCTGTGTATTGTTTGTGTTGAGGTAAGGCAAAACAGAGGAAGGCAACTGGTTTGAAGAAATGTTAAAGCCAACAAACTTTCGTCTAACCAAGTTAATACACTACTACATGATCAAGCAAGACTGAGAACAAGCCACAACACTACACTATACACACACACACACACACACACACACACACACACACACACATATATATATATATATATATATATATATATATATATATATATATATATTATATATATATATCTATATATATATTCATGTACTATAGTGTAGTGTGTGTGATATGCATATTCTCAATCTTGTTTGACCTGTAATAGTGTATTAACTTGGTTAGACGAAAGTTTGTTGGTTTTAATATTTCTTCAGTCAGTTCCCTTCCTTTCTCTGTTTTTCTTTACCTCAATGCTATAGGACTTGTAGAAGAACCTTATATTTGAAAAAGATTTATGTACAGCAGACATTTTTCTGAGCAGCCATTCCAGATTGATATGGAAGTCTTGCACAGTATATTATTCTCATTGGGTACTTTACGCAACATTATGGAATATAATTGACGATCATTCGTCTTATGATCGACCCAGTTTGGATTCATTTGAACGTCACATCTCATTTTATTTATTAATCATTTCCTTCACTCATTCATTCACTCATTTACCATAATATGATTTATTTACTCTTCATTATAGGCCTGAATGGCCTTCTTGAAGGCCCCAGTGCCTGGGTGTTTTGTCCCTAAATATCATACATCTATCCAGCCATCATTTTCCTCAATCTGTTTTACAGATATTAATTTGGGTAGTGCCCTCAGCACCCACCTAATCCGTCATTCTCCTGTGAAAAGGCTGGCCTCTGATTCTCTCACTTATTGTTTTAGGGATCACTGTGTCATCACTTTGGGTTGTAGATCATGGCACACTTTGTTTCTGACTGTGTTCTGACTGGTCTCGTTTTGAGGTGTCTTTTTTTCTATTCTAACGCTGTAAGATGATATATCAACATTAACTGTCATACGTATACTTTATATGATTATCTTATCTTCCTTGTAACTGAAAATGATACCGGGAAGTGTTAGGTTGTGATTTTAACTTAAAGATGTTATTCCACTAATGCGATATATGCATCTGATTTTTAATCAGATATTTCTTGATGTTATCCTTTCATAAGTAGCCACTTCCTTCCATATTAAAGCGGCTGTTGTGATTTTATAATCAAAGAATCGCCTAGATGTAACTCTATTCTTGTATGATTATTATTATTATTATTATTATTATTATTATTATTATTATTATTATTATTATTATTATTATTATTATTATGTGAAACGTGAGTGGCTGCATTTCGAATGCAAGAAAATCCGACGACCGCCTGGTTATTTCCCCCGGACATTAAGTCACTACAAGAAATAGGATGAAAGTATCGGGCGATTGCCATTACTTCAGAGTTATTTTGATCGTTTACGCATCCCAGGGGAAACTCTGTACACGTTTTTGTTTTCCAAAAACAGGATGCGATATCCACTCGGCCTCGTACTCGATCTTTTTGAAATCAGGCCTGACGGGAAAGGATGTGCTTTTGTATTCAAGACATTGACAGTTGTGTTGTTCAACGTTTTAGAAAGGCGGTGATGTCATGGTTAGGGCCATTGTTTTTGTCGCCGAATATTAGCAGCGAAATGCCAAACTATGTTAGAGAGACGACGCGTATATCAAGCTAAGCTCAGCACAGCTCTACGCAATCGTTCCTGTTGTAATTAAACTACCATAACTGCTCTAAGTGGAAAAGCCAACGGTTTTAGAATTTAAAAGAGGATTTAGAAATTAATTCAAGGACCTATTTTGAATTTCAGAGAGACGAGAATTTGAAGTAATTATTGAAGGGCTGGTTTTGAATTTCAGAAAGAATGTGAAATTATAATTTAAGGACTGATTTTGTATTTCAGAGAGACGATAATTTTTGTAACAATCATTCAAGGGCTGATTTTGAATTTCAGAGAGATTTTAAGATAATAATCCAAAGGGTGATTTAGAATTTCAGAGAGATTTTAAAATAATAATTCAAAGGGTGATTTTGAATTTCAGAGAGATTTTAAAATAATAATTCAAAGGGTGATTTTGAATTTCAGAGAGATTTTGAAATAATAATTCAAAGGCTGATATCGAATTTCAGAGAATTTAAAGTGGTAATTCAAGAACTGATTTACGAGAAACAACTCGAGCTCCTCTTTCTTGAACAAATTATAAAATCTACTTCTTTGGATCCAGCACATCTTCAGTCCCGCCACGTATATAGATAAGGATATGAAACCAAGAGGACAAAGCGGTGCCATTTAATGACGCCCTTGAGACTGAACACTCTTCCGTTAATGTCTTTGTTCCCAAAACTAGTCATCCTGAACCCTTGGCACCGAATTTATGATCCGCTCTAAGGACATCAAAAAACAATCCCCAAACCAGGGGGACCAGACCCCAGTGAATTGTCCAATGTGGTTCCATACCCCTTTGCTTAAGTCCACTTTCAAGACCTACTTGTTGACAATATAACTTGATATACGTAGTTTAATTATTAATACATACTTTAGGCATGAATAGCTAGGAATAGAACATGGAAGAAAATCAAAAGCATTCTTATATAGTTATTTATTTACGAAACGTGCCCATACATACATTGACACATTAAAATCAAATATATACAAATATTCAGAGATCAAATTCCATAGCCCCAGCATGTGGTTCTTATACCCCCAAGGGGTATGGATACCCCCTGTTAAGAACCCCTGCCCTAAAGCATAAAGCAACTGCGATGAAAAGAATGAGATTTATTAAGGATCACAGTACGTATAGGTCATGTTTCCATTTTTTAATATGGAATATAGGTAATAGTTCCTTTTGATATTTCTTGACGTTTTACCTGGTTGGTGAATGGTCAGCTCATATTTCTGTAGTCATCAGTTTAGGATTAGTAAGTATTTCAGTGTTTCATACTTGCAAAAATTGTTTAGGATTACAAGGTCCTTTAGACACGCAGAAAGAGAAGTGTTTGCCTACATGCTTTGAGGCATATACGCCCCTTTCAAATAAAAATCCATGGAATCAATTCGCGTTAGGGTTGATCGTGATACCGCACCAGAAATGACTGTGAGTGGAGTTTATAGCCTTCACAAAGTCCCTTTTGTAAGCAGCAGGCTTGGAATTCATCATCTGGGAACTGCTTCTTGGCAAATGTTGCCAGTCACTGGGATGAGTCTTTTACTGGGATGATTCTTTCCGTTGCGAGGGACGAAGGTGATATGTTAATGAGTTCGAAATGTTTCCTAAACTTAAACTTGGCTCCATCCTTAAAAGTTTTTCGCTCCTGGGTGCCAAAATACCCGCGACTAGACGTCTTGAAGGTTATTCATATCTATTTGTCTGCCTGAAATTGGATCGGATTTCCATGTTGAAAATTAATCTCTTTTCTTTTTTGTTATATACCTCAAATCTCTTTTCCTCACTATATATATATATATATATATATATATATATATATATTATATATATATATATATATATATTTAGAGAGAGAGAGAGAGAGAGAGAGAGAGAGAGAGAGAGAGAGAGAGAGAGAGACGCTCCCATATATACACTATATGTGTGTTTATGTATGTGTATGCATAGGTAATGTAAGCTTTAATTTTCTTCATTGAGTCTGCCATCGCCTGTTGTAATTTACGTTCTTTCAGTCCACCGGCTTAGAGAGAATTGAAGGGGTTATTCAAATACCTTAGAATTATTCTTCATAGGACCTTATTCCCACCGTAAATGAGCTCGGCCACTCGAACGTTCTTTTCTTATAAATTTCAATCCTTAGCCATTATTAATATTCTTCATCGATTCAGCGGACTGATATGAACGTTTCAAGTAATTCTTGTGAGAAAGACTTGCCAAGATTTTAATCGTTTCACAGACTAGATAAACACCACCGACTGATACTACTGTACTGACTTTGAAAGAGCTAGTGGTGGCATAAGTAGCACGTTAGAGCTGTTGCTAATCCCCTGAGTTTGGTGGTCCGTTCGTTTGGTGGTCCTGCTTCCTCCCCTCCCTTCCTGTGACGAAAGAACTTTCATTTGGTAGATGGCTCATTGTGTGTCCACTTCCCCTTGAATCAGTGAAGGATTACTAAGGTTTAAAGCAAGAAGAGTTGTCACTTGAGTCCGGGGGGTCTCACTAGCCAAGAGTTTACCTCAGGACGTTGTCGCTTCGAAGTCCGTAACAGACTTGTGGGTGAAGAGACAGTTTTAGCTCATTTCAAGTAAAAGTGCCTCTCCTTGCCTGGGCACATGATACATCTGACAGTTAACAGAATACTTATAATATGGTCGTTAACGTCCCGGCTTGCCGCTCACATGTAGCGAGTTCGCGTCTCTCCCAAAGACGATAAAAAAATAATTGGCTCTGTATCTCACGACCATTTACTGCTCTGGTGGGAGACTGAAACCAACATTTTTTAGAGGCTTGAATATCAAGTCAATGGCCCCGCCCCGGCTTTTTTCCATGTGAATAGGTTTTCATGTAATGAAATAATAATGAAAAATACCCTTAAATTTAGTAGTCTGTTTTTTTTAATTTCTGATAGGTCCTTGCTGGACGAGTCGGTTACATGCTCGACCACCGATATCATGGTCCGGGTGCGATTCGCCGCTCTGCCAACGCGGAATAAGAGGAATTTATCTCTAGTGATAGAAATTCATTTCTCGATGTGGTTCGGATCCCACAATAAGTTGTAGGTCCCGTTGCTAAGTAGCCAGCTGGTTCCCAGCCACTTAAAAAATATCGAATCCTTCGGCCAAGCTGTTAATCAGCTCAGTGGTCTGGTAAAACTAAGATATACTTTACTTTAAACTTATAATTCTTTGCCTGAACTACAGACTTCTGTACCGGACATTTTACCCATTTTCTTGAACTTTTGCTTCTGTAAATGAAATATTCATAATTTTTATAAACATGTAGTTCTTTTCCTACTTTTCCTAAAATAAGCATTTTTCCATAAATATGAAGTAAATGCTCCCTGATTTATTATTTGTCTCTCCCATATTCCATGTCACGACGCCAGACAACTTTGAAATAATTAGTATTGTCTCTCTCTCTCTCTCTCTCTCTCTCTCTCTTCTCTCTCTCTCTCTCTCTCTCTCAAAGAAAGTGTAGCTTTCCCACTAGATCAGTTGTAAAGCCCAAAAAAGGAACTTGTTCCCAGTGCATTGTGGTAAAATTGGACATTTGTACGAGGTTGACCAAGTCGAGCAGAATTAGGTTGTGTATGTTTTACGAAATCAATTAACGAACTAAAATTTACTGATTGTGTATTTCGTAATTATTTTTCAATTCATAATAATATTCCTGACCTGCAAATGTGAGTGTTTTAGCAGGCAGGTAGCAGCCTTATGGAATACCCCTATCTAAAAAAAATATAATAAATAAAAAAAGAACACCATAATGGAAGGAAATATATTAAGATACCTTTCGGTGAAACGATTCTGCATTCTTTCATATTTTCCTGTGTGTTACACCTATGGTCAGCATCCTTTCATACCTCACCACCAGCTGAGGTGGCTAGGTTCTACACCCTTTTATACCGTTTTATTTGTTTCGTCATGACAATGCTAGTCCAGAAAATAGGACATATAAAGATAGGTAAAAATGTTATTCCATAAGAATTAGACCTTTGGAATCAACAAAGCTGCTATAGTTCCCCTTCTGCGCAGTACAGGAAGTTTGTGACATTTTTGTTAGCGGTGGTCATGTTGCGTTCCGTAATTTCTTAATAGTGTTTTAGGCATTTTAATTGGGTGGAAACCAGTGAATCCTCAATCTGTCACAGTGATGTCGGGGTGACTGACCACATTCGGGAAAGGAAATGCCTTCGGTATAATGAGGATGAGGACCATTTCCCCGACTCGATGTCAATGGTATTTACTCCTGCTCTGTAGGATAGAGTAGTGAATAGAGCCGCTAGGTCGCTATGGTGTGTGACGTGCTCGCGCGCAAACGCTGATACGCTTCCTAGAATTGAAACTAGAAGTAGAGCGGAGGCGAGGATTTATATTTGTTGTTTTGAAGAGAGAGAGAGAGAGAGAGAGAGAGAGAGAGAGAGAGAGAGAGAGAGATTCTCTTTATATTGTATTACAAATCAGTCTTTAAAGTTCGCTGAGGTCCTTAATATTTTAATGTGTATACTTGATAATAATTTCCTCCTATTATTATTATTATTATTATTTTTATTATTAAATTTTACAGGTTTATATTCAGTCATTTCATCATAAGGTTTTTCCAAATGTGACAGGAAAATCGTTACTTATCAACTATTTATCTCGTGTTTTCGTAAATGTGGTCACCATCACCATTATTCGTATGTTCTTTTCATTCTTGTAACGGTGGCATCTTTGTAGTAATTGTAATTCATTATATTTCAATTTTACGGTGGTGTAGTGGTTAGTGTTGCAGATCTGGTGAATTAGTCCGTGGGTGCTGAAAATGAGGGATATAATTTAAGTGCTGGAAAAAAAATACGGATATCCGTGCCATGACGTCTTGGAAAGACCTCTTTAATTCTACTTTGGAAATATACTTACGCAATATATCATAGATATAAACTTGCAATTGTTTATTCATGTCATGTTTATTTTTTGTTTACCCATTCATTACCAAATACGTTCAAGTATCTTTCCTTTTTGGGCAGGTTTTCCTTGCCTCGTGTTTCGCTTTTGTTGTTTGTTTGTAGCGTACGTCAGTCACGTGTCACGTGTTGGCAGTTTACCCAGCCATTGCTTCCTGTTCAACATCCTTACGAAAGTTCTGGTGGCTGGTGGCTGCTGTCTGGGGCAGAGGAGGGAGGGGCCTGGCTTTATAGAAGGACTGTGTTTCCTCGGGGTGGGAGGGAAAAAGCTGTTGGAGGTGTCTGTTTCGCGGAAGTCTGAAGTGCGTGTTCCGGTGGAAATTCATCTCTCGACACGGTGGAAATTCACAATTTGCAACGCAGATTTGGGGCGGAACAGGTCATGTTCCTGTAATGCATCTACGGCCATCCAGGATGCGTCAAGGTTATGCTCTTTTATGCGATTATAACTTAGGGCCTATTTATGCACCGGCAAGAAATCTGTGTTCGAATCCCAGACGAGAACTTGGGAATAGATTGAGCCTCGCCGCCTCTCATAATACTTTTTGAGAACCGGAAGAGTAACACCTGGAGACCACTTCTCAGTAGGGGAGAAGGTGAATAGAATACCCCTCTTCCCTACCGTCAAAATTGGTGGCAAAATTAAATAATTTTCATCCTACCATACTTAGATTACATTAAGTACATTATCTGCATATCTTTTTTTAGTTCAGTGCCTCCTAATTTTGTGTTATTTGACGAAAAATTACGTAGTGTAAAACTGTCCTGTTGACTTAGCCCATGCTGTAAATTAAAATAATTAGTTATATAAAAATAAAACTAATTTTAAATAATATGTGGTATACCTATATCATGAAAGTTGTAATGTACTTTGTTGTTCTATGGTAGGAATAGCAATTTATCGAATTTTTTGTATCATGACAAAAATTATATTCGATTGGCTTATTGTGGGAAATTATATTTTGCATTAAGTATAGGATATTTTTATTTTGCAAAATGCCGTCCATAATCGGTACCTGCTTTTGTTACGTAATGATGGAAATGAAAAATTTTCAACTGTAAACTGACTGCAAAGTGAGTAACCTATATTATGAAAACTAACGCAGACCATTCAAAAAGGAATATAGTCTCACTTATCGCAGGGTCCTTCAGTGAGATATGACTGGATCCAAATAAAGTTTTATATATCAAGATGTATAATCTTCACATCAACTACAACCATATGCTGAAATTTTATTAGACTCTGTGACCTCTTCATTTCTTGTTAACTTCACACTCCTAATCTTTGTATGTGTGTGTGTGCGCGCGCGTGTTTTCCAATAAAACCCTTGAATCCAAAATGCAAAATGAAAGAAGACACTGTCCTTATCCGAGTTGGATTCGAACCCACGCATTCATTAGAAAAGGGAAATCGTTAATATTAGAATACTTTGCTGATCCCAAAAATATAGAAATCAGGTCATTAGGAGGGTATTGTGATTAAATTATATATATATATATATATATATATATATATATATATATATATATATATATATATATATGTGTGTGTGTGTGTGTGTGTGTGTGTGTGTGTGTGTGTGTGTGTGTGTGTGTGTGTGTGTGTGTGTGTGTGTATGTGTGTGTGTGTGTATGCAGAATTTTAATAAAGAAAAATCGTATTAAAAATCGTGAAGATTTGGTGAAGCTTAAGTAGATCTTTATTAGAGTAAAAACAATTAGGAAGCATATGAGGGCCATGGATGGTGCAGAGACGAAAACGCCCTAAATAACTCAATGTGACGTGTGAGAAAAGCCAGCTGTCCCTTTTAGAGGCACAGATACTCGAGGCAGTTATGTAAAACTTTAACCTAATGGAAACGATTTTTCCTTCGAATTGCTGCATTTCAATATATTTTTTCTATTTATTAATTTCTTTTTCTTTTTTGATAAGTGAGATATTTTCTCTGCATTTCCCTTTACCTCAACTTACTACTTCCCAATGACTACCGTATTTTTTGGAAGTTTGAATTTTAAGTTAGTAGCCTTTGTGGGCTCGTTCCATATGGTTAGGCTTCATCTTCTGAATAATGATGTAATAATAATGCTGACGACCCCAAATGTAAGGAGGACGGACACCGCTCCTGAAGTAGTCCACCCTCAGCTTCCTAGCCTAGAGGATGTCTGGCAGCTCCAGACGAAAGCTCGCTATAAGAAAACGAGAGAGAGAGAGAGAGAGAGAGAGAGAGAGAGAGAGAGAGAGAGAGAGAGAGAGAGAGAGACCACAAATGAGTTTGGTGACTATGATATCATAGTTTATCTGTATAAGCTGAAATATATACATCGATCTTGAACCTGTATTTGATAATGACCATAGTTGTACGGAAGAAGCCGCTATTCGAAAAATAAAGAAGAATCTCTACAGGTGTAACGCTGCTGAGGTAGCCATTACGTTTAACGAAGCATGCTTGAGAGAGGGTCTGCTTCCTAAGTATAATAATAATAATAATAATAATAATAATAATAATAATAATAATAATAATAATAATAATAATAATAATAATAATAATAATAATAATAATAGAAGTAGTCACGTTTTTAATGTTGGTGTGGTTCCTGTCAAGAAGTGAATGTCTTTGGCAATTCCCGTAGGAATGTCGGCATCCCGACGACAGTGCGGTTCCAAATGAGATTCTTAATTCACTCTGATATTTGCCAGTCTCACCGAGCTTCCGGTCAATGATAAGAGCACGCTTGAAACTTGAGGAAATCCTGAATGTGTATCCTATACTTGTTTTTATCCCTCAGAAGGGCACTGCGCCTCACCCTTAGGGGCTTGACGTAAATCCTTATGCAGGTCCGTGAAGGCAGAGGACAATTTTGCTTAAAGGTTAGGCCTCCTGGGGGCTGACCATCTTCTCCTCGAAAGGACTGATGCAACGCTGTGGTTTTAGACGTCAACGAAATACCCAGTATTGTTGTTAAATGACAAAGCATGGTTTGCATATTTCACATTGAACAAGATAGGGTTAATGGGAGTGCCCTCAGTGCACCTCATGCTGCACTGTAGGCATTACTTGAGGTTCTTTGCAGCTCGCCTTCGGTCCCTACCTACAACTCCTTTCGTTCCTTTTACTATACCTCCTTTCATATTCTCTTTCTTCCATCTTCTGGCGACTGATTCATAGTGCAACTGCTATGAGGTTTCTTCCTGTTCTACCTTTCAAACCTTTTACGGTCAATTTCAGTTTCGGCGCTAAATGACCTCGTAGGTCCTCGTGCTTGGCATTTGGCCTAAATTTTATATTCAGGAGACTCATATCGAAAAAAAAGTGCTTGAAAGGAAGTGCAAGGAAATTCCCGTATTTGCCTATAAGTTTTTTTTAGCCGCTCTTTTGTTAAATAAGAAGTATAATCATCCTCTACAAAATATTGTGGAGTAGAGATGATTATTTATGGAAAGAAATCTCATTATGTGAAATTCGTACCTTAGGTTAGAAACGCACCACACGCACGCACACCACAAATGTAATATATATATATATATATATATTATATATATATATTTATATATATATATATATATATATATATTATAAACTGACGAAGTAAGCAATAAACAATTATTTTAGCCTATATATATATATATATATATATATATATATTATAGTATATATATATATATTATAACTGACGAAGTAAGCAATAAACAATTATTTTAGCCAAATGAATTGTTTAACTGAATAAACACTAAATACACAATAGCTAAAGGAATCGGTAAATTGGATTTGCTGATGGTAAATAAATTGGTTCTGTAAGAAAATATTAAATTTACATTTAAATTAGTTTTGCAACCCATGCATATTGCGGGAGTAACAAAATGGCAGCAATAGACACGAAGTAGCACTCGCGGGAGGGAATTTTAATCATTATTATTAACCCAAATCTCAGTGGTCTATGCAGGGATTGTACAGGGTGGTCCGAAAGTCTCGTTACCCCTACCAAAAAGTACCAACAATAGAGGTACAAGTATTGCAGTCATACAAAATGCATATCCTGGATTCAGTTTGTTCTTGTTAACCCTAAATATTATTTTATTTTTCACGATTTTTTGTCCTGATATGGTTTAATTTTTTTTTTATATTTCAGATGTCTGAAAGCAAATAAACTGAATCCAGTACATCTTCTCTATTACTATATTACTTGTTCTTCTATTGTTCCAGTGTTCTTATTTCGTTCTGTTGTTCTTACAGTGAATAAAGTGAATCCAGGATATGTATTTTGTTATTGCAATACTTGTACCTCTATTGTTGGCACTTTTGGGTAGGGGTGACAAGATTTTCGGACCGTCCTGTACTACGTGGGAATATTATCCTTCACGTTACGCACAGATCTCCCAGATATTTTCCTTATTTTCCGTAATGTTCATCACAGTCCGAAGGGTTCATTTGATTCGCAATTAAACTGGATGTTTCTTTTCCAGATGGAAGATTTTATTTGGGCAACCTTACATTTCTCAATATGAGCTTTGCACGGAGATGCTACTCTTGTAAGCAAGCATTATTAGTCTTTTGTATCATTATTTGTCGTAAACAGGCGTATGTTATGATATATATATATATATATAATATATATTTAGATATATATATATACTATATATATATATAATGCAATTACCACCACTCAGTAGCTTGGTATGGTTGTGTTAGGTTGGATTATATATATATATATATATATATATATATATATATATATATATATATATATATATATATATATAGATTATGATCACATCACCGTGATTCATATACATGCATTAAGATACAAATGTCCTTCAATATCCATTTCGCTTTACCTCGGAGTTAATATATTTTCATATATGTTAACCGAAGGTGAATTTTATTAGTTGATAATAATTTCGTCCTCTCGTGTATTCGAACCAGCGGGCAGAGGAGAAATCAGGACTTCAGTGACATTCCAACTCGGCCACACACACATATATATATATTATATATATATATATATATATATATATATATATATATATGCGTGTTTTGTGTGTGACCGTATTTGTATTTAAACCATTTAACTGTAAGTAGATAAATTCATAACGTCGCTGTCTTTGCTCCGCTCGAAGGAAAAGAGTAAAAGGGCAACCATAATCTTTCTTAAACACAGCATAAGGCCACTAATGATGCCATTTGGTAGTAGTAAAGCAAAAGCGGTTCCATATCCACGTGGCAGAGAGCAGGAAAATTTATGTAAAACTCCAAATCCCAAGACATGATAAAAATTACACTCATTGTCGGGTATAGCTAATTTTCAGAAAGAGAAGTGAAAGGCTTCAGACGCCCTTGTCGATTAAGTACATAGGCCTGTACCGAAGGGGAGGGGGTGTCGACCCCCCCCCCCCTAAAAAAAAAAAAAAAATCTGGAAGTCCATATTTTCAAGTATTTCATCTTGTATATACCTATATATGCAATGACATTTATTCCAGTTTTGGGAAAACGACCCTCCCCATAAAAAAAAAACTTGGTACGGGCCGGGTATATATTAGTTTAACCAGACCACTAAACGGATTAACAGCTCTCCTAGTGCTGCCCCGAAGGATTAGATATTTTTACGTGGCTGGGAATCAATTGGTTACCTAGTAACGGGACCTACCGCTTATTGTGGAATTCGAACCACAGTATTTCGAGAAATTAATTTCTAATCACCAGAAATAAATTACTCTGATTCCACGTTGGCAGAGTGGGGAATCGAGCTAGGACTACCGAATCGGTAGGCGAGCACTTAACCCACTCATCTAACGAGGAACTCTTTGTGGATTAAATTCACGATAAACTAAAAAGGTAGAATTGTCTTACAGCCATGTTAAAGTTTTAGTTATCAGTGACGGGTATGTAAAGTTTTGTTCGTTTACCGCTTGAAGATTATACTTATAAAATATGTTTGAATGAATTATATTTATGATTCACAGCAGGTGTGTTTTCACGGATATACTTAGCATGGATGATTTTCCATTAACATCATCCAGCGATCACAGAAACTTTTTCATGAATGGGAAAACTAGATAAAGGCAATAAAATCTTATATTATCATTAATTGTATGGATGTATGTTACATATCATATGAATATATATATATATTATATATAGTATATATTATAGATATATATATAGTTTTATTTTTAATAACAGATGATCTTTTTGTTTTTTTTCTGCATTTCGCAATCCCTTCTGTTACTTCTTTCTAACGAACATTGTGTGCTTTGTAAGCTTGACTAAGTTCAAGTCAAAAGCTCCTGTGGGTTGTTCATACGAGTACTGTTCATCTCTACTGAACATAATAATAATATTGATTATAGTATATATATATATATATATATATATATATATATATATATATATATATATATATATATATATATATATATATATAGAGAGAGAGAGAGAGAGAGAGAGAGAGAGAGAGAGAGAGAGAGAGAAGGGGTTGGGTGGTAAGGGGGTTGGAGCGTGAACAGATGTAAATGTAGTCGGTACATAATCCCTTGACCATGAAGTGCCAGATGCCATCACTATAACCGCTGGGCAAACGTATGGAGATCACAACCTCTTCTCAAATTCATTCCCTAGAAAGGGAAGGGTCAGTCTGGGATCGTACGTCATATCTGTCTTATTTTACTTCAAGGCATTGAACTCTCTATTAAGAGTATACCTTACATTGATACGTAGATGTATATGTGTCTTTACTACTCATTCTGTCAGCTTTATGCTTCAAAGGTCGAGCACAGATGATGGCCAACCATTAGTAGATTTTGCCTCGATGAAATCTTGTTTTGGTGGTCGGAAAGAAGAGGGGTATGTGAAAGGTGAAAATTGTGATATATATATATATATATATATATATATATATATATATATAGATATATGCCACGAAGGAAAATAAACGACGGAGTATCCGCGAGACCTTTCGACGTTAAACGTCTGCTTAGTAAAGGACGTTTAACGCCGAAAGGTCTCGCGGTACTCCGTCGTTTATTTTCCTTCGTGGCATATATCTTTATTTATGGATTTTTCTTTATCACGTTCCTAACTTTCGTGATTCAGTTATACACACACACACACACACACACATATATATATTATATATATATATATATATATATATATATATATATATATATATATATATATATATATATAATTTATAGATATATAACTATATATTTATGTACATACTTTTATGTATATATATATACATATATTAATATATATATAGCATAATATATTATATAATATTATATATATATTATGTATATATATATATATATATATATATATATATTATATAGATAATATATATTTATATATATATAGAGAGAGAGAGAGAGACGAGAGACGAAGAGGAGAGAGAGAGAGAGAGAGAGAGAGAGAGAGAGAGAGAGAGATGCACTGTAAACTTTATTAGTCATTTTTCATATTTACCAATTATTTTCTTAATCTGCGCAGAGGGAGAGACTGAAGGAGAAAATGCGCGTTTTATAGAGTAAGCTTCACTTCGAGATTGTGGACCAATGCGTTATGTGCGCATGCGCGCCTCACTTACGAAATGAGCAGCCCAACACGAGATGATTGCAAGGCCCTACTGGCTTTTTTCGGTCGTATCAGGATGATTCCATGTGGCCAAATTGTCGAGTGTCTTTCTTAGAAGTGATGCAAGTCTGTATTCCGGAAACTAAGAAAGAACTCCCTTGAAAACAGAAAGAGGCTTCCTCTCTCGTCTTGTATAGCTTCTGTTTCATATTACTGAGTGAATGAGCTGCTGGGAAAAGTGTTAGGATAATTCAGTTGGACATTACTGCAAAATACGTTTTAGCACCTAGACGTCTGCTCTCTTTGGGGTTGTGTATGTTGAGGGGGCTGTCTTGTGGTTGGGGGGGTGTGTGTGTGGCGTTGTTGTTACTTGGTCAATTGCACACATTGTATACCATCTCCCGTCATCGGTATATTTGTGGACCACGACTTTCTGTCCCTGGGATAACCGCCCCCCCCCCCCCCCCCCCCCCCTCGGCGTTGTATATAATTGTTTCCCTTCTGTTTCCTTTGCCAGAGCTCATCCAGTTAGACTTTGAACATTTTTTGAGAATTTATGTGAAAACTTTTCTATTGGGGAATAATTTTAGTCATTGATCTTGTTGCCATCGCAGGAATAATGATATTTTCTTATTTTCGTCTTCATGGTCATTTTAGACATTACGTTATGCAATTTTTTAAAGAAATGTGGTGTCTTAGACAAATCAGGTCCGTCAGTATTGCACACAGAGTTTTTTCATTTTGTCTTTTTGTGATTTAGGCACTTACTTGTATTGTTTTGCATTTTCCAATAGTGCACATTTCCTTTGATTTATAGAAAGAACCTCGACTTTACCGAGGGTGATGCATAACCCGTTGCTTCAATTACTATGATGATTTTAATTTTAAAGACGTCGTCTGTACAACTGTGGTCTCTCCACAGTGCCTAATTAGTTCTTATTGTTTGTTCTTTTTCCCTGCTCAGGTTTCCCCCAAAGTAAATCAAATTATGTTTAGGTAACAGAAGGAATCTTCAAAAGGTCTTTGCAAGTTTCTGAAAATTAGTAAATCTTTTTATATTGCCTAAGCATTGCTGTCGCTTTTTTTTTTTTTACAGTAACAGTGATCTGTGTAGGTATTCTTCTATATATGGTTGCGCGTGTATTAGTTGTCAATACTTTTTCCCCCGAAAAGATGATTACTTTAAAAGAAAGCAGCGCTTCATTCGCTCAATTTGTATTTGAAGCTAATCAACATAAAAATTACCAACTGCAGTAATAGCAACCATTACTACCAGGACAATGCTCTGTCAGGAAGTGCCAGTAAGCTGGGACATAAAATCACCGTGTAGCGGAGAACTATGGATCCCTTGGTGGGAGGAAATGTTCTCCAAATAGCACAAGAGCAGTCTCTTTCGTGGGTCGTCTCAATAACCCCTTTTGCCTATGCAGAGGGTACGGGAAATATAACAGCATATTTGTGACTGGGCAGTGTAGATATATCACCTGGGGCTTGGGATTTGCTTCCCCGTAACCTGTATTCAAGTTGTAAAATGCTGGATGAAAGAAAAAAAATCTGAATAGGGTTAAGACGTTTCATATTCTAGCAAAAGAAACTGTCCCCAGTTTTTCTATCTTTTATGTCCGGAGAGTTTTGGATCAGAACGAAGACATGTTAAATTCATTGGTGCTCCTTCCCAGTAAGTGGATTGACTGGTTTATTTGTTCATTCATTTCAACTTATGACTAAGCAGCCTTCTCAGTTTCTTGAGGCGTAGACTCGTGTAATGAGATATCAAGGTTGGAGCTTCCGCGTTACACCTACTGTTTTGTTATCGCTGCAAAGATTGTTGCTTTTTCACACTATTATTTGTTACCACTTTTAAGGAGGTTATATATTGCCTTGTTATCTCATATCCGTTAACAGCGTCAGTTATCAGATTTTATATTTTCAAAAAATATCTAAATTTCGTGGAGCAGCCGTGTAGGCTGTGATATGGAGTAAAGTATAGTTCTGGATCCCAAACTTTATATAGCTTTGAATATTGTCACTGTTGTTGGTGTGTCATTAAAACATTGAGCAGTTTCCTGCCTTTTGTGGAAGACGTGAAAGCTGTAATTATCGGATAATTATGCAGATAACATCTTGTACTCCTGAGAGAAAACATATATGCATGAGTAATTTGACGGAGGTTTGCTATCTCTGACTGCTGCTTCTAGTTACTGTTATCGTTATTGATGAGGGAGGTTTCTTTGGCTTGAGTTCATTGTTTATATGTGGAAAAGTGGTCTCTGGACCAACTGGAATAATTTTTTGAGAGATAGATAAAGGTAAACTGTTAGTAACCAAGTATGAAGGTGAGTTTTGCCAGTAGCATATAATTCTATCATGTCGTAAACTCCCGCTCTGTGGCTGACACATCTCTGATTCATGGAGTCTCACTCCGTCTTCTAATGGTTTTCTGAGCAACTTTTACGATCACATTTTTCCCACTTGCTAATTGTAACGCTCGTTTGAAATCAGCTGTATTTCAGTGTCTTTTTAAATTCTACACTTGATTCAATGAAATTTTTTGGGCGCCTTGATTCGTGTGATTTTCTCCATAAGGGACTTTTTTTTTGTAGATCAACTTCTTCACATCTGCTTTTTAGGTGGTTATTACAATAGGCTTTATTCCAATGGAGTTTCTTTATTTTAGTGTCTATGTCAGGGGTTCTTAACAGGGAGTATCCATACCCGGAACCACATGCTGGGGGTATGGGACTTGGTGTCTAGATATTTGTATATATTTAAATTTAATGTGTCAATGTGTACATGGTTACATTTTATAAATAATTAACTATATAAAACTATATTCTTGTATGTTCTATTCCTAGCTATTCATACATAAAGTATGTTTTAAACAAAATGTATTAAGTTATATTGTCAACAAATAATACGTAAGTGTTCATAAGCAAAGGGGGTATGGAACCATATTGGGCAATTCATTGGGGGTCTGGAGGCATCAGAAGGTCTATGTGAACGTCTATTGAATCATAAGCCATAATGACATCACTTTTATTTCTATGGATTTTGTTAGATCTTTTCATTTCAACAACTATTTAGATCCACTTTATTTCTTTGAGAGTATGGAACAAACTTATCGCTATGAATTGTATTTTGAATTACATAAGCTAATACTAGTTGATATTGAAGATCAGAAGCGAGCAATTGTAATTCTGGTAGCATTACGTAATGAGGGTAATAAACGTGTTGTGGTGGCGGCCATGATACCGAGTGTACAATAGTCTGCGCAATATTCAGCCTTGCAAGTCCTTTTCATGCAATAATTTGAATGTGAGCGTAATATAGCATTGCAACTGTACCTACCTATGTCGTTATTTCGTAAAGACTAAAGATTGGGAAAATCTTTCTGAAAATCCGGATTTAAATACTCAAAAGCCAGTTGGAATTAAAAATTTTCCAAGTTGTGCTTGTGTGTGTGTATATATATATCTATATATATATATATATATATATATATATATATATATATATATAAATATATATATATATATATATATATATATATATATATAAAATTTGAGAAATAATCTTTTTGATAACTATATTAGTGTTACGCAAGTTATTATAGAATCATTCAGTCAAATCAGTAAGGTAAAGTCACCAGCAGAAATAATATTAGCAGTGTTAGAAACGTGTTGTTTTGTATGGCTTCAGATTTGTGGGAAAAAAAAAGACTGTATAATAGGGCATTTTCAGTGTAGATTAATTATTTAAACCGTTGTTGTTAATAAATATCCAAGGTTTCGTATTTTATCTCCAGGAAGTGTTATATCATAAAGCCTTATTCCTTTCTTGAAATAAGAAACACGAATTTATGGTATGTAGAAATAACTCGAATAGGTGTTAGATGTATAGCTCAAGACATTTTAGTAAGAAATTCCAGCTTATGGCACAATTTTGTTTCAACAAAATGTTAATTTATAGTTTTTATTTTATTATTTTTTTGAGTCACGTAAGATAGAGTAAATCTCATTGAAATTAGAAGCCCCACCCATCTATCTAAATTCATTTGCTGAAGGTTTCAAAGGCATTTAGATGTCAGCCGTGTTTTTTATGGAATTGAGTTAATTACTTAAATCAACCTTCGTAGTGGTAGGAACATTTGCATTATTGCCTTGTGACTGAACCACGGTGCAATCATCGCAGTTTCTGGAAAATGACATTCCTAGTCTTTAAAATGACTGAGGTAGTTGGAAACGAGGACATCAAGTATGTAGTGAAATATTGAATATGAAGAAATCTCATTTTCATAAGGAGTAATAAAGTGGAAGAAATGAGACAGTTAGTTGCAGGAGAGAGAGAGAGAGAGAGTAGGGAAGCAGGCTGCCTTTCTTTTAATATCTGGTTTCAATTTCACGTCAGGTTTCAAAGGCCATCTGTGAGGGGGCCGAAGGGCTAGGTGGGTTTTGTTGGGTTGTCACTGTGTATCTCATATTTCAAATGTGATTCAGGTCCTGTGGAGTGATTACGCTGCGTTGCCACGTGTACCATTTTCCCCATCGTTTTAACTCCCCTTTCCAACCCCCTGTGTGAGAAGTGTGGCAACAGCGGCACACCACTTGCCTCAGCGTATATAAACTCATCTACCTCTCTCTCCGGTGCCAGTTTAAAAGGCGCTCTTCCGATACGTTGACACTCCATAATGTCTCAGTATCGACATCTTTTCTCTTCCACCACGTGTCTTTGTTTATAAACAAGTGCCCTTTGTGCTTAATGAGTATTTCTGGTTTTGTTTGTTTAGGGCTGAAACAGAAAGAAAAACAAACCCTAACCATGGATTAGGTTGAAGAAAACGTTTTCATCTGAAGTGTACAAGATCCCAACACTAGCGATGGTGGCCTTCAGTTGACGTGAAGATTTCACTCGCCGGCAATCCTTTGAATTGATAGCAGAAAACAAAGAAGTGTTCGAAGATTTCTGTCGCTTTCTGTGCGCGCGTGTGCGAGTGTGAAATACCCCTCTGGCCTCCGTCGTAAGACGAGAGAAAGGGAGAGCGAGGGGAAGGAAGTAGTAGCTCGTGCCCACGCAGGCAGGGAGTGAGTCTGTCAGTGTGTATATAATAGGAGACAACGTTACCGTGTCTCCCCTCCCCTCCCCTGGGCCTGCCTCTTCTTCTTGGCCGATAGAGAGAGAGAAAGAGAAAGTTCATGCGACTCTTCTCTTGTGAATTTTGTGGTTGGAAAGTCTGAGACGGTGTTTTAATTGCGAAAGTTGGAACCATTGAATAAATCAGTAACTATAAGAGGAGGTTGTCTCGTAAGAGTATATAAGGGATAGCAGTAATTCGTGGCATTGAAGACAATCCCAAATATTACATTTGCGTGTTCGAGGACAAAACTGGAAATCGTCCCTTAAAAGTATTTGCAGAATAGTACCAATTCGAGGTGAGACAGTCTCCAATATCACATTCCTGCGTCGAAAGAAAAGTCTGGAAATCGTCGTTGCTTGAAAGAAATAAGGAAGAGAACATTTCCGTTCGCTTCCCAATTACCCGTAATCCTGCCGCTTCCGAATCTCTCCTCATTTTTCGCCATGTCTACCAAATGCACAGTCGCTCGGAGGAAAGGCCGACAGTTGCGGCAGCGGCAGATACCCATCTCTGCCCCGCCGCTGTCCTCCTCGAAGTCCGTCTGCTCCGGCAGCGCTGGGGAGACGACCTCGTCGTCGTCGTCGTCTTCGTCATCAGCATCGTCGACGTGTTCCTCTTCGTCTGTTGCATCAAGCATCAGCGGGTCGTCGGGCGTCCAAGAGATCACGCCTCCCAGACAGCGCCGTCGACGACCACATCGCATCAGTAAGGATTATAATCATTTCTTCTTTTATTGTATTGGTTTTAGCAGTGATTTTCTGTCTGTAGATTTGCTTAGAAATTTCACGTAAGTGATCTCTTCTTTCTACATCTCCCGTTACCTTCCGTTTTGCTAAATTCTAATGAACGCCGTATTAGTTTGAATTTCAAGTCAGTGGCCCATGTGGGCTTTTTTCCACATGAATAAATGGGTCCATCTTTTGAATATAATAAATAATAATGAAAAAGCCACACAGTCAGCCTGCATAATTACGGTTTGTGGAACACCAAGGTTAGTACACTGAATGGGTCATGCATCAGAGAACTCACGGGGGGATGGGAGCAGTGTGGTTCGAAGGTAAACACGCCTTTTAAAACTGTCTTGAAATGCCAAGCAGCAGAATAAACACACTCTTAGTATCTTGAAAAGCCCATTAGATATGATAGAGGGATGGGAGGCAGTGATATACTTGAGTGGCCGTGAGGTTTTTTGAAAATACTCAGTGTGTCTTCGCCTTTTTTTTTTTTTTTTTTTTTTTTTTTTTTTTTTTTTTGTTTTTTTTTTTTTTTTTTTTTTTTTTTGCCATGTAAATATAATCGTTTTCAGAAGTATTATGGAGTTAAAAGTAACTGGGAGTGTTATGATTATCTTCATAAATTCAGAGATAAGGTGTTTGTGATTATCTTCAAAGCCAGCACAATGACTGACAGCGGAAGCTCATGTAAAAGGGACCGGAGGAAATTGATTGACAGCAACCCACCAAGAACAACAAAGAACAGATTGCTTTCGTTAGAGTCCCTAGGGATGGAAATAGTGCGAATAAGGGCGGGAGTTTCACCCTAGCTTGCCTGCTTGCTTGCCATGGAACTCCGGGAGCGGAGGACGGAAGGTCATGGTTGCTGGGATCACAGGCATTCCTCCTTAGAATTCTCAAATGTCAAGGTCTGGCTTTCTGTCCGTCATTTAATGATCTGCCATCTTTGGATCAACTCGCATATCTCTCTCTCTCTCTCTCTCTCTCTCTCTCTCTCTCTCTCTCTCTCTCTCATATAACGCAAACGATATATTTTACTTGCACGGTCATTAGCGCTTAGTTTGCTATAATCTCATCATAACAAGTTTTTTTTACGTAAAGTATTAATAGTGTTTTTCTTGAATAGGAGTAAAAGTGTGTTGCCGTCATTGTAAAAGTCACGTAATTCTCCTAAAGTTTATTCTCATGATCTTGTGGCGCAATTAGGAGCAGGTATATGACCTTGTATTTAAGTATTTAATGCCTGAAAATATACCGCGATTAAGTTTCATGCGCATGTTGGTTTTTGCAATAGTTTATATGTATATATATATATATATATTATATATATATATATATATATATATATATATGTGTGTGTGTGTGTGTGTGTGTGTGTGTGTGTGTGTGATATATATATATATATATATATATATATATATATATATATATATATATATATTATATATTATATATATATATATATATATATATATATATATATATATATATTATATTATATATATGTTGTTGTAATATTTATATATACATACACACTATTGTGCGTTCAGACACAGTGGTACCCTTGTTTGTACATCCTTCTCCTCATCCTGTTAGTCCTAAGAGGGGCAGATGGGTAGTTTGGTGATAGGGGGCTGTATAAGTTATCCTTTAAAACATGGTCGATGACGCCCACAAGGGTTAAAGAGAGGAGGATAAGAAAATATTTATGGAGTGTTCTGCCTTCCTCACGTTCATGTCTTCCTCGGCTGGCTCTCTCTCTCTCTCTCTCTCTCTCCTCTCTCTCTCTCACATACACACACACACACGTTTGGATATATATATATATATATTTATATATATATATATATATATATATATATGTGTGTGTGTGTGTGTGTGTGTGTGTCTGTATATATATATTTTTATTTGTTTAAAATATTTATTTGTATTTATATTTATATATATTATATATATATATATATATATACGTACACACACATATATATATATACGCACACATGTAATCGATGTTGGTCTTTTCATTTAAGATTTTTTTAAGCATCCGGAATATTGGTTTCTTTGTCCTCTCTTAAAATCCTCCGAATGCGTCATCATTGCGAGGAATATATTTTAGAATGTTTATGTAACGTTAACAGGATGACTTTTCGTTTTCGAAACGACCATCGATGTCAGATAAATATAAAACTTAAAAAAAAACTGCCAAAATATGAGGTCAACGCGCGGAAAAACTAACGCAAAAATCCAAGTTTATTTAAAGAAGCAAGAAAATCATACTGAAGAGGATATGACACTTTTACAGGAACTCGAGAAATTTAAACATTTTGTTCATCATTTACAAGTTCCTGTAAAATTTATATCCTTTTGAGTACGATTTACATTTATATATATATATATATATATATATATATATATATATATATATATATAAATAAATTCGTACTCAAAAGGATATATATATATAATATATATATTAATAATATATATATATATATATGTGTGTGTGTGTGTGTGTGTGTGTGTGTGTGTGTGTGTGTACACGTGTATGTGATATTTTTTAACGTCGTACAGGAATTAGAAATGCTCACGAACGCAATGACAGTTTGAAATATTCGTGCATATTTTCTGTTGGACTATTAAACCATCAGTGGTAAGAGATTCTGTGAAAGAGCAGAATGATGTGAATGGCCCCTGAAGTAATTCTGTCTCACTTAATATTATGAATTCAGTTCAATCATCCTCTGAATCGTAGAATGGGTCTAACTTTCGGGTGTTGAAATTAGATATTGTTTTGGACACTAGAAAAAAGCATGGAACTTTTGTTTAGGTTATCAGAATAAATCTTTGTAATTCTGTTCATACAATTCGTGTAAAAATGTGGCAATTTTATTTGGGTTATTAGAATAAATCTGTAATTTTATTAATAAATTTCATGTAAAACCTGTCAACTACATCTCAGTTATCAGAATAAATCTGTATAATATTAATACATTTCGTCTAAATTTTAATCTTGAACTGAGCTTTGTCCATAGAAGTTCTCTCTCTCTCTCTCTCTCTCTCTCTCTCTCTCTCTCTCTCTCTGTAGAATGATTTTAAGGTAGAAACCCTCAACATCATCGGAGGTAGAGCACTCAGCAGCGAAGAGGGAGCAGGGTATAATGGATGGTAAGGGCTTTCGACCTTGGCTCGATTTTGTTTCTGTGAGTGATGTCATAGCGGGGCTGGGGGGTGGGTGGGTGGAGTGGGGTCGGTCTGGTGGGGCGGGGGGAGTGGGGGGTGGGGGTTGGAACACTGTACCGATTATGTCATGTAACATTCCCCGCTTCTGTTAACTGGAGACCAGGCGGTTATTACCATTAGTATTTATTGCTTCTTGGTCGTATTACATAAATGTTATCTCGGAGGAATAATGTAAAATCGTTTAGAGACTTGTTTAAGCCAAGGGTACTACAGGAAGTTGTTTGTGTGACTTTTTTTTCACGTCCGTTTTAAAGCTCAGATTAATCAGACAGACACGCAATGGCACACTTCGATTTATGAACGTAGAAACAAATATACTATTCTGCGTCACTCACTAACTTCAGCGAGTGAGTTCAGCTTCCTAAATTTAAGATCAATTTTGCTGTTTCGTCACAAGACGGACTGTAGGACGTGGGCAAGTGACACGAAGAGAACCCCAGTTACTTCCTCGACAGTGTCCACAGTGTGTGTGTGTGTGTGTGTGTGTGTGTGAGATTTTAAGAAGGTCGTGTCTCCGAGAGAAAGAGGGTGAAATTTGGGACTGAGCTGAGGACGTTTCGGACGCGGGGTCTGCTTTTACCTCCTTTGCCTCTGAGCTGTAGAGGACGCCACTTTCTTTCTTTGTAATTTTAGCCGATGAAAGTGTGCAAGTTGTTCTCGTGAAACACTCACACACACATTTGCTTTTGTTTGTTTGGGGAAATTGCTTACATTATTAACACTGTCTTTAGTCGAGAATAAAGCGACTAATTTCTTAAGAGGCTTTCTGTAGCGAGCGTTCTTTCTGTTTGTGTGCGCGCGCTGGTGCGGGTGCACTCATGGAAGTAACGGAACGGTCGACTCCTCAGTGATGTCACTTCGTTAAAATGTCACGCTTTCATCTGCCTCCTCCTCCTGTTCCTCCTTTACTTCTTCTCTACTCTTCTCCCTTCCTCCATCCAAACCCTTCCTCTTTTAATGTTCAAGGAAACGGTTCGGTGTGTTTGTTTGTATGGTGCTTTTACGTTGCATGGAACCAGTGGTTATTCAGTAACGGGACCAACGGCTTTACGTGACTTCCGAACCACGTCGAGAGTGAACTTCTATCACCAGAGATACACATCTCTCACACCTCACTGGAATGCCCGAGAATCGAACTCGCGCCCACCGAGGTGGAAGGTCAAGACCATACCGGCCACGCCACTGAGGCGTTTGGTTCGGTGTGAGTCGCTGCCTTGTTGGAAGTCTTGTGTTGGGGAAGAACCGAAAAATTCGGTGTGGATACAAGGAACTCGTTTTTTTTAAGGCCAACCCAATCAAAAACAATCTCTCTCTCTCTCTCTCTCTCTCTCTCTCTCTCTCTCTCAAGAGGTTCCTGAACGAATTTTCGCCTGTTGTCACGCATGGCGACCTTAATGGAGGCAGCCCTCAAATCTTGAAGTTTATTTTTTCATTGATTTCAACCACTTTCAAATGATTTGTCTTCTGTCTCAGCCTAGTTTTTCAAATAGTATGTCTCACTTACTCCGTCAGACATTTGTTTGTTTGGCATTTTACTTTTACGGCTAGTATAGCCAGCATCGTTGGCCACTGAGGAAGTTCGTGTTAAATTGTCACGGCTCTTTGAAAAACGTCGCATGTAAAGAAATATAGATGTAGTACTAGCATAAGAACGATCTCATCTGAAAAGTTGATACAAAGCACTGTAGTACTAGTATAAGAACGATCTCATCTGAAAACAAGTTGATTACCAAAAGGCACTGTAAGTAACTAGCAAATAAGAACGACTCCTCATCCTGAAAAGTTGATAAAACAAAGCAACTGTAGTACTAGCATAAGAACGATCTCATCTGAAAAGTTGATACAAAGCACTGTAGTACTAGCATAGGAACGATCTCATCTGAAAAGTTGATACAAAGCACTGTAGTACTAGCATAAGAACGATCTCATCTGAAAAGTTGATACAAAGCACTGTAGTACTAGCATAAGAACGATCTCATCTGAAAAGTTGATACAAAGCACTGTAGTACTAGCATAAGAACGATCTCATCTGAAAAGTTGATACAAAGCACTGTAGTACTAGTATAAGAACGATCTCATCTGAAAAGTTGATACAAAGCACTGTAGTACTAGCATAGGAACGATCTCATCTGAAAAGTTGATACAATGCACTGGTAGTAACTAGGTCGTTAGAACGAATTCTCATCAAAAGAAAAGTTTGATACAAAAGCACTGTAGTACTACTAGCATAAAGAACGAACCTCATCTTGGAAAGTTGGATACAAAGCCTCGGTAGTAACTCGTATAAGAAACGTCTCATCTGAAAAGTTGATACAAAGCACTGTAGTACTAGCATAAGAACGATCTCATCAAAAAAGTTGATACAAAGCACTGTAGTACTAGATATTAGAACGATCTCATCAAAAAAGTTGATACAAAGCACTGTAGTACTAGGTATTAGAACGATCTCATCAGAAAAGTTGATACAAAGCACTGTAGTACTAGTATAAGAACGATCTCATCTGAAAAGTTGATACAAAGCCCTGTATCAGAGAGAGGGAAGGATGCACCTGGGATCTTGCAGGGTGTGAACTCAGTGCATTACGAACCCGCATAGAATGACCCTGGTCCACTTAGCTGTTTGATTCAGCCATCCACGATGCGTTTCTGCAGCTCATGAAGACGATAGGATTCACTCGGAACATTTGTTGGGTGTCCTTTTAAAAGCGACGTTGCCTTGGGCTTGGAAATGCTCGAATCTAAATATGCCCAAAGGGACTCGTGGTACATGAATATAATGATCAAGGAAGGGCAATGAAATGCCAGGGTTACATCTAGATTATACAGGCTGACAGTTCCCGCATTCTTCACTCCCCTTATTTGCTTAAGGGTTTTGACTACAAACGAGGGTTGGACACAGAAATATTCTGTTCTCTTCAACTGTTTATCATCTGCCAAAAGGCCCTTGAGAATAAACTTGATTGCAGTGAATTTCTTTAAGAGTATTAATTTTATTTCTTTCAGAGTATTATTTTCTGTGCTGAGCAGGAAAAGGCTCTCGTGAAACTCCACTGCGCCCTTGTGATTTTTACGAGAGCATTTAATTGAAACGCGAGTGACTTCTGAAATTCATGCTACCACTTTAGATAAACCGATACTGTCTTAAGAACGTGATTATTTATACTTGAATATAGCAAGATTCTATTCATGTTATCAAGAGTGGCTCGTGTACATTCGTCATATTTTTATTTATTTACTGACTTGCTTTATAGATGCAATTGTATTAAAGATTAAATCGGGGCGATAAATAAAAACGATTCATGAATGGTCATACCGACGAATACTCATCAATAAAGATTTATTAAAGGTGTACCTTATCAGCAACAAAGACGGTCATTGCAGAACAAAAAAAAAAAAAAAAAAAAAAAAAAAAAAAAAAAAAAACACACACAAAAACACAAAAACGGGATTTGCAACGCGAAAGTACTTTTCATATCTGGATAGTTAATCGACAAATTATGTGGCACAAAAAAGGACTAAAGTCGCCCTGAAGCAGATGTTCTGACGGTCCCTGATTGTGAGGTTGAAGTTGTTTAAGGGGATTGATAAGTAGTTTCCTCAGTTAGTCCAATAAAATCCCTCATTGTATGTAGGGAAGAGGAGTCTCCGTAGCTTAATATTTTTCATCCTTTCCGCCCCTACCCTTTGTCATCCATCCTCTCTTCTTCCCATCCATCCACACATCCCCTTACCATCCTTTTTCAGGTCAGCCCACTACTTCCTCTCTCTCTCTCTCTCTCTCTCTCTCTCTCTCTCTCTCTCTCTCTCTCTCTCTCTCTCTTTTCTTTTCCTTCTACACACATCCGCATCTTACCATACTTTTCAAGTTCACAGATACACTCTTGTCTGTCAGACAGAAGCACTGATGTCAGTTAAAAGCTTATTTATATTTTTACGGATGGGATAGAATAGAAACAGTTGCCCACCCGAGTGACACGCCACTACCGTAAAGAGGAAAAGAGGAAGTAAATGCATCGAGAGAGAAGAGATGGATTGGTCCACTTGCTCCTTTGATGGCCATTAAGGTTTTTTTTTTTTTTTCTACCTTCAACAAGCACATCAATACTTGGAGAACATCTTGGAGATGTGGCTCTCCTCCTCCTCCTCCTGGTCATCGTCCTCTTTGCTCAAGAGATGTTAACCTCATTGGCTCCTCTTCATGTGCATAATTCATCCATCCTGCGGATGCTGCGCCGGCACCCATCAGGACCAGTTTACTGTACAGTCTTACTTCGACATACAAGGCTGTTGTGGAGGACTTTTGGGAGCAATAATTAAAAACTTCCCTTTTTTCTGTTTTTGATAATGTCATTTGCAATTGCATTTCTTCTTTTAACTCGCACTTCAGCTTTCAACTCTCAACGAGAATTCTCTCTTGATACAGTTCCTCGCTGGACGAGTGGTTTTCGCGCTCGGCTGCCAATCCGATGGCCCGAAGTTCGATTCCCGGCTCTGCCAACGCGAAATCAGAGGAATTTATTTCTAGTGATAGTGATTAATTTCTCGATATAGTGTGGTTCGGATCCCACAATAAGCTGTAGGTCCCGTTGCTAGGTGACCAGTTGGTTCCTAGCCACGTAAAAATATCTAATCCTTCGGGCCAGCCCTAGGAGAGCTGTTAATCAGCTCAGTGGTCTGGTAAAAATAAGAAATACCTAACTTAACTCTCTTGATACACAAACAAAACTATATAACTAATGTGAATTGAAGTTAGATCTTTTCTGTGTATATTTAAAATCTCCGTCCTCAATTTATGATTTTTACTCATGTTTGTCCTGCGTATACCAAATGATTTGAATGCCCCAGTTGCTTGTACTAGATGAATGCTCTTTTGACCGACGGTTGGCGCTCTCATGAACGCCCATGGTCAATACTTTCCCCATTACCCGTCAGTCATGATTTCCTCAAGGAGTTTTCAGAGCCTGACGGAGGCTCTCTGTCTCTGTCACTTTGCTAACTTGTTTGTCAGAGGAGGCATTATGATGGATGGCGCAATATATATAGTAGGTCAAGGTGTCATTCGCCACAAAGAGTTCACAAAGAGTTCCTTGTACTTCCGGACGACGAGTAAATGACACGACGGAGGTCGGGGAATGAGCTTGTTTTCTTGGCGAGGTCTGCGCATTTTCCGTCATATTTTGGCTCTAAGACCTGGGAATGTGTATAGATTTTCATGGTATGAATGCGAAAAGTAAAAAAGAAAATCTTAAGAAGACTTCTCCTAAAGTAAAAATGAAATGTATTGTCGAAGATAGATTTCGTGGCTTCGATGAAGGGAAAAACTCAAAACAAGAACAACTTTTGAGAATCTTCTTTATGAATGAAAGTAAGGCAGTCAGTGTATTATCGCCTTGTCTTGCCAGCGCTAACCAATGATTAGTGACGTTATACTTTGATACAATTCATGTGCTTAGCCAGAATAAGTAAAATCATCAAGTTGAGAGCGCTATGTGTGTGTTTATATACGTGTGTGTATATTTATAAATTATCTGCAAGTAATCATATTTTCATTCTTATTATCCATTATCAATTCAGAAGACTCGCTTAAAATTGTTTTCTTTATTCTCTATGCCTTGGGATTTGTCATATCTGCCTCTAATTGCTAGGATTTTATAAAGCTTTCTCATGTGAGATTGCATGTGTATCGGAATGATAATGAAGTTATTATTATTATTATTATTATTATTATTATTATTATTATTATTATTATTATTATTATTATTATTATTATTATTCTTAAAATGCTTGAGATTTTAGATAGAAATTCAAGTTATGATAAATTGGAAGCACATGAACGGTTACTATGTAGCTGCACATTATGACCCAAAACTGACGTTAGTCTATTTTTTTTTTTTTTTTTTTTTTTTTTTTTTTTTTTTTTTTTTATTTTTTTTTTTTTTTTTTTTTTTTTTTTTTTTTTTTTGCTCTATCACAGTCCTCCAATTCGACTGGGTGGTATTTATAGTGTGAGGTTCCGGGTTGCATCCTGCCTCCTTAGGAGTCCATCACTTTTTCTGACTATTGTGTGCGTTTCTAGGCTCACACTCTTCTGCATGAGTCCCGGAGCTACTTCAGCCTCTAGTTTTTCTAGATTCCTTTTCAGGGATCTTGGGATCGTGCCTAGTGCTCCTATGATTATGGGTACGATTTCCTCTGGCATATCCCATATCCTTCTTATTTCTATTTTCAGATCTTGATACTTATCCATTTTTTCCCTCTCTTTCTCTTCAACTCTGGTGTCCCATGGTATTGCGACATCAATGAGTGATACTTTCTTCTTGACTTTGTCAATCAATGTCACGTCTGGTCTGTTTGCACGTATCACCCTATCCGTTCTGATACCATAGTCCCCGAGGATCTTTGCCGTATCGTTTTCTATCACTCCTTCAGGTTGGTGCTCGTACCACTTATTACTGCTAGGTAGCTGATGTTTCTTGCACAGGCTACAGTGGAGGGCTTTTGCCACTGAATCATGCCTCTTTTTGTACTGGTTCTATGCAAGTGCCGGGCATTCACTTGCTATGTGGTTTATGGTTTCATTTTTCGTATTGCACTTCCTACATATGGGAGAGATGTTATTTCCGTCTATCGTTCTCTGAACATATCTGGTTCTTAGGGCCTGATCTTGTGCCGCTGTTATCATTCCTTCAGTTTCCTTCTTTAGCTCTCCCCTCTGTAGCCATTGCCAATTGTCATCGCTGGCTAGTTCTTTAGTCTGTCTCATGTATTGTCCGTGCATTGGTTTGTTGTGCCAGTTATCTGTTCTGTCTGTCTTTCTCCTGTCTCTGTATATTTCTGGGTCTTCGTCTACTTTTATTAGTCCTTCTTCCCATGCACTCTTTAGCCACTCGTCTTCACTGGTTTTCAGATATTGCCCCAGTGCTCTGTTTTCGATGTTGACGCAGTCCTCTATACTTAGTAGTCCTCTCCCTCCTTCCTTTCGTGTTATGTATAGTCTGTCCGTATTTGCTCTTGGGTGTAGTGCTTTGTGTATTGTCATATGTTTCCTGGTTTTTTTATCTATGGTGCGGAGTTCTGCCTTCGTCCATTCCACTATTCCTGCGCTGTATCTGATTACTGGCACTGCCCATGTGTTTATGGCTTTTATATTTCCGGCGTTGAGTTTTGACCTGAGTATCGCCTTGAGTCTCTGCATATTATTATTATTATTATTATTATTATTATTATTATTATTATTATTATTAAATACATTCCCTGTCCATTCCAGTCCCAAACTTTCTCCGGCACTGATGGAACTTGAAAGCATCAGATGAGATCATATGTTTACTTGGTCTTTAAACTGTAAATACAAATATGTCAGAAGCGCTTACACAAGATTCAGTGTCGCTGCTGATGTTTACATTTTCGTCGTCTCCTCCAGAGAGAAATTGCTAATAAGGTCATGTTTTTGGTCTGTCTGTCTGTCTGTCTGTCAGTCAGATAGGACGACTGGAAAACTACTGGAGGAATACATTTTCTCCCAAAATGTTATTCTGTTTTTTGGACCAGTTACTGAAATTATAGTATAAACTGTTTTGAATATGAGTGTAGAATATGTATTACTACTTTTATTCTTTCTGCGTGTACTAAAATAAAACTGCAACTTCCTAATGATGGTCGAAAATGGAAAAGAAATATACTATATAAAATGTTTAAAGTAACAGTGTTAGTCGTGTTACTATTTTTTTTTTTTTTTTTTTTTGTTCTTTTTTTTTATTAACATAAACGGCGCACTTTATTGTGTAACTATGCCCAACGTTTTTGACGGAGGTTTGCAATTTTCGTTTTTCCTTCCAGGAATTATTTGGTTTGTGTAACTGCAGGAATTTGTAAGAAGACACTCCCTTTAAAGAAAAAAACTACGATGGATTTCATGAACTTCCTCAGCATACAGGATTTTTAATGTAATAAGCGTTAATATGTTTACTCATTATAAAGACCTACTAATATCCTTGCTACCCTTTACGCAGTTCCATTGCGTTAAATGATACGCACTTCGTATGCGCTTGTTGCTTGTGTAATACCGATTGGCGGGATGAGTATTTTAATCGCCAATTATGATCTCTCATTTCCTCCATCAAAGAGCTCGCCGGAAAGGGAAGAAGAGGGTCTCTCGTTGCTTTCTGCATCAAACTGATGCTCTTTTTGTCAACTGAGTACTGTAGTTGTTATCAACGTAGTACTTGTTAACCAGCCCAGAGTTTTTATGATAAAACACTTTTAGCTTATCAGAGTTTTGTGACTGAATCTCAGATATAAATTTAATCCCAGATGTGGCCGGAGAGAGCATGCGTGAGTTTCTGCTGCTTTGTACAGTAATCTTATATAAGAGATTCTCTTGAGCAGTTTACCGAAGGATTGTCGGAAATGGTAAGAATTCTCTCTCTCTCTCTCTCTCTCTCTCTCTCTCTGATGTAGAGGTTGTTTTGTCTTGTTACGTAAGAATCTGCAACCGTTTAAGATAATTGTAGTGCAATAGTAATAAAGAACAGATTATTTCTTGCACAAATGGTAATGCTAAGTAATAATTAGAAGGTAGTGTGTGTGTGTTTGTGGAGAGAGAGAGAGAGAGAGAGCAACGGATTGGGCAAACACACTTGCTCTTCATGACCACATGATGTCTTTGTTCCAATAACCACTCAAGGTCCTCTTTTTGGAGACCACTGAAAAGGTTTTCCTTCAGAGGCTACTTATAATTCCAAGCTTATTGCCTATGCTTATGAAATGGATCCATATTGCGATTCAGTTTGGAGTTCATCTAGGACACTTTTTTATTTTTATTTTTTTTCATTGCGGATTCATTTTGGAGTTCATCTAGGACCCTGTTTTCTTTTCTTTCTTTCTTTCCTTTGCGGATTCAGTTTGGGGTTCATCCAGGACACTTTTTTTTTCATTGCGGATTCATTTGGAGTTCATCTTGGACTTTTTATTTTTATTTATTTATTTTTTTTTTTGCGGATTCATTTTGGAGTTCGTCTAGCCCCTGTTTTTTCTTTCGTTTTTTCTTTTTTTTTTGCGGATTCAGTCTGGGGTTCATCCAGGACACTTTTTTTTTTTTTTTTTTTTTTTTTCATTTGAGTTCGGATCTAGGACTTTTTTTTTTTTATTTTTTTTTTTTTTTTTTTTTTTGCGGATTTAGTATGGGTTCTTCTAGGACCGTTGTTGTTGTTGTTGATTTTTTTTTTTTTGAGGGTTCAGTTTTGGAGTTCATAATGTATCATCATACAGACGTTCGATAACGTTTTTCTTTCCAGTTGTATCTTAGTTGTTATTTTGCCGTTACACGACTTGATTACCATTCGTGTATCCGATCTCTACGTGAACGTTTGATAATAGATAATTAAATATTTTGCTTAACTAAATATCTTCTTGAATTAATTCTTATTTAGATAAAAGTGTTTTATCGAATTCGGTGTTTGATACAGCGTCTGCTAGCTCATACACACGCGCACGCACACACATACACACACACACACACACTAACACACACAGTGAGAGGCTTTGTGAGATTATTGCATAGTAACTTTTTAACATACGAAGAATTATATTATCTGATGCCGGCAGACTTGTACCTACAGTAGGTTCACATCAGCTCCTGATTGGCTGTTGATAAGCCAATGACAGGGCAGGAAACTCTAAGTCTCTCGAGAGTTCACATAGGCAGGATATATGTTCCATCTCTCCTGATGTATACGTTTTTCAGGAGAGGTGGAACATACATCCTGCCTGAGAGTTTCCAGCCCTGTGATCGGCTTATCAACAGCCAATCAGGAGCGTCGTAAGAGACTGGCCTAGACGTCAAATGCACGGTTGATGTGAATCTACTATAGCGCCTTTGGCGTCATGCGCAGATATAGATGGGATATCAAACTTGCGCATGTATTAATTGTTTATTTTCAGTTCCATATTACCTTACAGGTATAAAGACACAAATTTTGTCGTGTCTTTCCGGAATGTTGAGCGCAGTTTGTGATTCTGTATGTTTTAGGTTTTAAGTAACTTTGACAGTTAATGTAGATTTCTAAATCATTTCGTCATGACATTACCTCTCTCTCTCTCTTCTCTTCTTCCTCACTACTCTCGCTCTCTTCACCGCATCTTCCAATCATCTCACCTCATCCTCCCTCATCCTCTCTCTCCTCTCTCTCGCCTTCTTTTCTCTTTTAGTTTAATTATGTTGTTGACATGCCTACTTTGTACATTTGAGGTCTGCCTCGTTAGTCTTAGCTTTCCTCTCCTCCTGCATGTTACGGGCTGCTCGGTGAGCAAGAGCCCGTGCTGACACAAGGTCAGCTTAATCTAAAACAGCAAAACCTTCAGCCCTCGAACCACCGAAGTGATATATAGACCGAGGCATAAATCAAGGATAATAAAAAAAAAATAGATATATACTGATAAAATCTTAGGTGGGTACCTACAGTAAAATATTAACATTGAAATACATAGATTATTAGTAAAATTTACAAGATGAAACTTTTTTTTAATTCTGGTAAATGTAAGTCAACTTTGATAAAATTCTGCATGTAATACTGTTAGAAATTGTTAAATATTGGATATTTTCTCTAATAATAAAAAAAGATGCTTTATCCTTCGATCCTCGTGACTTGCGATTTTCTGTTCAGCATGCATTATCCCTGCTCCCCTTCATGTCATCCCCTCCCCCCTTACCCCCTCCCTTCAGGTGATTGTACCTGAAAGTGAACGTCGAAGGGGGGCCCGAGTGGAGGAGGAGGAGGAGGAGGTGTGTGATCAAAGGCCGGATGTTGAGTAGCTGAAGGCGTCAGTGTGTCTGCAAGAGCCGAGAGGCAGCGGATGCCAGAAGGATTCTGACTCCCTCACGTGTTCGTTTCGGGAGAATTTCCTTTGATTTATTCGCTCCTTTCACACATGGCTGCTGTTTTACAAGGAAGGTGAACAAAGGTTCTGTTGTTTTGCCGGCGTCAGTCGGTGGTGATATCGTTTGGGCTCAAAGGCGCGGTGCTCTCTCTGCAGTGTGTGCCTTATCTAGGGCTTTCTTGTTAGAGGTGTTGTTGTTCTCTGCGGTCATTAAAAATAAATGTACAGCTATAGGGAATAATCATATGCAACAACTTTCTCAAAGATTCGTCATTTCCTCTTATTCATTTTAGTGTTCATATGGTAACTGATAACTTTGTGAACCTATGGGGAAGGTTGAAGATGAGATCATGTCAACATGATTGTTCGGTGCTAGAACGGTGGCCAGATGCCAAAGAACAAATGAAAAAGTTTTTCATGAAAATATATATAAAAAAACACGAATTAGGAAAAATATGGATACCTAAACTTGTTGAAGTCTCTCCAAAGGCGACAATAAGAGATTTGAAATAAATCATTTTACGAAGTTTAATCAATTGATCAGGGGGACAGTCAAAGTATTAGAGGTTTCAGAAAAGCTCAGGAAAGAAGACTCAAATGGTTTGGTCATGTCATGAGGAGAGAAGATGAAACACGTAGGTAAGAGGGTTATGAACATGGAGGTGGAGGGCAGAAGAGGGAGGGGAAGGCCAAAGTTCAGGTGGAAAGATAAATGATTGAATGACTTGAAGGAAAAGGGTCTAAGAGAACAAGATGTACAGGACGGAGGAAGATGGAGAATGCTGACTAGAAACAGCGACCCCATATAGAAATGGGAAAATCTGAAGGTAAAAAGAAGAAGAGTCAGTTGCTACAGCGGCATTGTAGAATGACAAAAGGCTTGGTTCACCGCTTCTTGGCCCCTGTCCCGGAGCGGTTCGTGCCGGAATAGGATACTCACGACAGAAATGTAACGAAAGGGGTCGCGTGTTGTCAGGATTTCTCGGAGTTACGGAGGAGCGATTTAGGAGGGAACCGAACGACACTCACCCCATTTACGCGGAATGCGCTGACGAGTCACACGGTGACAGCACAGTAGTTTTCTCTTTCGATTACGGTGAAATGGACATAAGGAGGGGGAGACACGTGGTCCCTCAGTGCTTTGTGGGTTGCCTCCTTTTTCCCCTTTGTCAGGGAGAAGACCTCTCTCTCTCTCTCTCTCTCTCTCTCTCTCTGAGAGAATGAATATTTACTTATTTTTTCAAATTCGCTTTTATTTCTTTTCAGTAACTTGATATTAAAGATTAACGCATTGATTAGCTAAGTTAATCGGTTTTTGTAGCATTAATTTTTTTCTGATGCGGTTTACCAACCAAGAAAAGTATCGTGGGATCGACTAAAAAATATATTATGTAATATTATTGAATGTTATAATTTTTGGTTTGCATCCACCCCCCCCCCCCCCCACCCCCCCCCCCCCCCCCCCCCCCCCCCCACCGTAAGGGATGGTACCGTCAGTGCACCTCACGTGATGCGCTGTAAGACACTACTTAAGATCTTTGCAGCGTCCCTTCGGCCCCCAGCTGCAGCCTCTTTCTTTCCCTTTACTGTACCCCCTTTCATATTTCCATCTCTTTGCATTCTGACTTTCCATCCTCTCCTGACAATTGTTTCATAGTGCAAACTCGAGCCTTTCTTCCTGTGACACCTTTCAAACCCTCTTACTGTTACTTTTCCTTCCAGCGCTGACTGACCTCATTAGTCCCAGCGCTTGGCCTTTAGCCTAAATTCTGTATTCTGTACTATTCTTTATTATCCATGTAGACTGATGTACCTTTATTTGTAGATTTACATGTGAATGGAGAGCTTTATGTGGAACTTTTCTCTCTCAAGGAAATGTGTCTAATTTTAGTTCAGTGTCCCGATAAGAAGAACTCACTTCGTGGCCGTGAACTAGTCCTCTCATTCCGAGTTAAAACGAAGTCACGTGCATCACGGCTTTGTTGTCTGCCGTCTGCCGAAGAGACCCCACATCCTTGTTAGAACGTTGCTTTGAACGGATTACAATTTTTCTGTGAGAAAAAATAAGCTTCTTTATTTGCTTGTTCTGTATTCCCGTGCTGCATGGGTGTTCACATTTTGTTGAATTTCTGTGTTGCACTTTCTGTAGTTAATAAAAAAAGTAATATTAATGTTGACTCGTTTCGTGAAACGGAAAATAGACGTTTTAAGGTTACCAGTTACAGCTTAAATGTCTATTTAAATTGTAATGTCTTTTTGTTTTTTGTTTTTTCGTTTCCACAAAATTTTTTTTTTCCACCGAAATGTATCCAGTCTGAGTATCGGAAGTCCACGTTATGTTTGTTGGTAAATATGAAATAAACATTTTGCAAAGCATTCAGTCACCTCGGGCTGCTTGTGAGCAAGAGCCCGTGTTGGCATAAAGCCAGCATAATCATAAAAATAACTTTGCCGCTGACTCCCTCTAAAGTCTGATACAAGCTTCTGTAACGAGTGGTTTCAAACAAGGCAAGGTCATTGACCTTAGGTTCAACCCCCACCCCCACTCTTTTATCCACGTTAGGGGACGGCTTTAGGTGATGGAAAGTCTCGGGGGTGTTACCCCTTAGATCTACTGAGGTTAAGCATACAGGAAATTTAGTTAGGAAAAATAGACCTCTCCTTTGGGTTATAGTTGACTGTCAATCGGGAAACTAAACACGTACTATAGTAGATTCACATCAACGTGCATTTGTTGTCTAGGACAGTTTCTTACGACGCTCCTGATTGGCTGTTGATAAGCCAACCACAGGGCTGGAAACTCTCAGTCTCTCGAGAGAGTTCACATAGTGACGATGTATGTTCCACTTCTCATGAAAGACGTATCCCTCAGGAGAGGTGGAACATAGATCCTACCCATGTGAACTCTCGAGAGAGACTGAGAGTTTCCAGCCCTGTGATTGGCTTATCAACAGCCAATCAGGAGCGTCGTATGGGATTGGCCTAGACATCAAATGCACGTTGATGTGAATCTACTGCAGTGTTTGTGTTTCTTGGGTACGTATGTGCGCATATGGGAAGCGTGTGTTTGTTCGTGGTAGTTTTAGATACACCATTAAATCTGAAAGAAAGAGAAAACGAACAAAAATTTACTGCATCGTAAAGATTACCATGTGTCCTTGTCAGAGGAAAGCGAGTGATATCTCTTCAGGGGAAACATTGAAACAACAGAAAGGGAACCGCAGAGAGAGAGAGAGAGAGAGAGAGAATAAAGTCACGATCTTATATGGAACCTTCAGTAATGGGAGTCCTACAGTCACATTCTCAGCCTCATGTTGTTTGGCCAGTGGTCCCCCTCATGCCCATGTGTGGAGACTCTGATCAGGGCAGGGGATAGGGGAATGGGGTGTATGGGGCTGGGGTAAGGGGGGGAGGTGTGGTGCCAACTCGCTGTTATATATGCTCGATTCTTCATTAATTAATGAATGTGATTTTGTTTAGTCTTTATATATATATATTTTTTTTACTTCGAAATATGAACGTTTATTTTTCTATTCCATTTTTAATTTTTAATTATAGCTTGTGTATTAAGGTAGCTCAAGGCATAGCCAAGTCGACCCGAGATTTGAACAGTATACTGGAAAGTTCATTCTACTCTTCAGCTAATGAGTGCTTTGCGTATAGCTGATTGTCAGGTAACTGTTGTGAGTTTCAGCAGCGGTTAGATAGAAAGATAGAGCGGTGAATGAGACGTAGTGTTTAGTGATGCGGCAAACTGTAATTTATAAAATAATTAACAGCGGTCGGGTCTCATCAAGTATTTCTCGCCCACCAGAGTGAGACTCTCTCTCTCTCTCCTCTCTCTCTCTCTCTCTCTCACACACACTTATATATATATATATTATATATATATATATATATATATATATATATATATATATATATATATATATATATATATATATATATATATATATCTTCCCTCAGGAAGAGTTGCCTAGCATTCAGGTTTTCAACAATACCCGTTGGGATGAGATTGATAGCCATACGCCCAGGCCCACAGATATACAAATGGCCTCTGGCCTTTCTTGGCGGTCACCCTTCCAGCTATTTGCCAGGCAGGCCCAACGATGCTTAAATTCACTGGACGAACGACCGATGTCAAAGCGTGTAGGTTATTGCGTATATTTGAAATGATACTGCACTAGATATTTTTAGTTAAAAATTATGGCGCAGTATTGCTTTTTAATAGTCGAATTATCATAGCATCATTTAGAAAAATGATAGAATACAAAAAGAGATTGACAGTGAATGCCATCGTCGTCGAGATGAGCCTTCGGGAAATGTTTTGAAGGTCAAGGACTCCTCCCCTTTCCAGATTATGTCACTCGATAGACTACGTAACTCTTGAGAGAGCGAAAGAGAAGGAGAGAGAGAGAGAGAGAGAGAGAGAGAGAGAGAGAGAGAGAGAGTTCACTCCCTTAATTGAGGAGAATTTAATTAAGGGCCGTTAAAGGCCGTTTTACGACTTCATCGCGCTCCACGACTACTTCTTTCGCCAACAAGAGGAGGGTCGTACTAACTCATTAGAGGTACTCTCTTTTTGCGGTCGGTGACACCTCTGAGGGATTGCCCTTTTCCCACTAGCGACTCGTCGAGTCATCTGCGGGACAATCAGACGCTGAGGTGGAGATCCAGCGAGAATGACGGATCAAAGAGATAACAGCCTCCAGGTTCCACTTTGTTGAAGAAAGGTTAGAAGAAGTAGAAGTTCAGTCAAGACGAAAGACGTCACAAAGTAGACGGAAGGAATCCAATTAAAATCATATAATTGGATTCATGCCATCTACTTTGTGACGTCTTTGGAGGAAGACATGGCGTTTGGAGGAAGAGATGGGTGGACCAGCAATGATTTAAAATTAAAATAAGCACAGGTTTCTTCTCATTCTCCAGTTATATCATGCTTTTTATGCTGACAGACTTAGGGCCGCCAGTTTTACAGATTTGTAACAAACTGACAACAATATGTATTCCGTAAACATGTCAAAAAAAAGATATAATATTTTTAATTAATGAATGTAAATTTAAATATATTCATCTATATATATATATATATATATATATACTATATATGTCTATATATATATATATATAATATATATATATATATGTATATATATATATATATATATATATATATATATATATGTATATATATATATATATGTGTATATATATATATATATATATATATATATATATATATATATATATATGTGTGTGTGTGTGTGTGTATATATATATATATATATATATATATATATATATATATATATATATATATATATATATATATATATATATATATTATATATATATTTATATATTTATTAATGATATGTTTACGGAATACCTATCGTCATCAGTTTGTTATAAATCTGTAAAACTGGCGGCCCTAAGTCTGTTAGCATAAAAAGCATGATGTAACTGGAGAATGAGAAGAAACCTGTGCTTATTTCAATTTTAAATCATTGCTGGTCCGCCCATGGCTCCCTCCCTCCAGACCCGCCCTTTCTTCAACCTTCCACCCTAGAATGATCATACCATGGTTGACAAATTGTTCTCTTTGTGGCGACGGAAATAACGACAGAGTCCAATTATCGGTTGCAGTAATGGCAAAAAATAAAGGCAGTGGGAATCTACGTAAAAGATATCATGACAAAAATCCGGAGACCGCAAACCCCCGCCAGGACTGAAGATTTTCCCTACCCCTGAAAAAAAAAAAGTTATTCCTAAATTTTACATTTGTTACATCCTAAATGTAATCATTTTGTTGCCAGTCTTTTAGTAAAAAAAAAAATGTTTTTGTAAGAATCCACGCATAACATTTTGCGGAATCCTGCTTCAAAAAAAAAAAAAAAAAAAAAATTGAGTGAGATCATTGTTCATATCATCAAGCTCTTCAAGGAATACAGTTCTAATTGATAAATGCTTTGATTAAGAAGAAGTCTGAAAAATGTGACTTGGAAGGAATGATTTTAAACATTGCAGCTGAGTACTATAGTGTTATCACAGCAGTGCAGCTGAGTACTATAGTGTTATCACAGCAGTACGATTTACTGCTGCTAATGGTTTTACATGAATTGTCATTCTTGCATACGCCGCACAAGATGTGAGCGTGTAAATGATAACTAAACTAGTAGTTATTGAAATGACCTGTTGAGCAAACCAGTGCAGAAGCTCTTCAACGCCAGAAATAAAAGAGAGATGTGTCGACGTTGGTGGTCGAATGTGAGGTCTATCGATAAGACTTGACAGAGTCGACACCTGGCGCTGGGAAGACCAACTAATATTATGCCGTACGGTCGTATCTCTTTTGTACTATAGAGGGATCGCCTCCTCTTATTTGTGTGTGTGTGCGTGTGTGTGTTTTTTTTTTTTATCCGCGATGAATTGTGTCTGGTCATAGTATTGTTTTATTAATATTTTACCGGTTGTTATTGCATTAGAATGCATGAAAGTATGGCATTTTTATGGCTGAGATTAGCTCCGGAACCATGAAAAATAGTCCGTTGCTTAGTAATGAGATATATGAATAAACAAAAGTTGTAGGTGACTTAAGTTACGCAAACAGTTGTTTGTTTGCAACTGATGAGGCGTTTAGATTGCATATGGTGGGTATCTTATTTTGGTTGGAATGGCGACGAGCCTTGAGTTTTTCGTTCGCGAATGCCCATTTCTCTTATCGAGGATCATCCGCCGAAGAAATCGAGGATGCATAGCGTCCACGGATAAAGAGTGGGAAGGCAGCGACTTTGGAATCATTGGAAGAAGCAACACTTTTTAAAGAAGGAAAGCTCTCAATGAACGGAGACAGAATTGCATAGGAGGCGTAGCGACCAATGAAAAATGACATTGGTAGTTAGAAATAAAAGTTATTTTTGATGAATAGATCTTTATTCAACATGATTTTTCCCTTTAGTAAACAGCGATAGAAGTGCGTTTATTATAAGATTTCATTTTTCAGATCAGTAGCAGCAGGCCTGCATTCTCTGCAATTTCATGGGTACGATTAATTTTTATAGCATATTATTATTTTGATTAACAACAGTAGGCTTTTATTTCCTTAGTAATGAAGATTGTATTACGTTTCAGGGAGAAAGTTGTATCTAGAAGTTTAGTTTTATCTTGCCATGCACCGTGATTCAGGTGTCCTTTCCACACACGCGTGCGTTAGTTGTCGGCGCTATTTTCGTTACGGACGCAAAATAGGGTATTATTCCCATGGAGCTCCAATGTGCTTAGCCTGGAGGTACTAAATAAAATCAAAATCGAATGTGTGCTTTGAAGAAAATACTTTTGCTGGATGATAGGCAGCTTTCTTACACATAGCTGAGTCTACTTGTCTCCTTTTCCCGTATTTGTATATATCGAAATCTCTAGACAATTACATCATTCATTAAGCGCCTCAGTGGCGTGGTTGGTATGGTGTTTGCGTCCCACCTAAGGTGGTTGCCGGTTCGATTCTCGGCCATTCCATTTAGGAGTGAGAGATGTGTATTTCTGGTGATAGAAGTTCACTCTCGACGTGGTTCGGAAGTCACGTAAAGCCGTTGGTCCCGTTGCTGAAATAACCACTGGTTCCATGCAACTTAAAAGCACCATACAAACAAACAATTACATCATTCGATGCGCAATAACATTTTGACGTCATCTTGGAGTCCGCCATGACATCTGTGGTCACAAATCATTTCCCACCCAGCGTGAATCGTTTTCAGTGCCTCTTCTGAAAAAATTTCACCTCCTGAATACGCAACGCCTTGTTTCCGGGTGGAGCGCGCTGACTCTTTCGGTGATTATGAGTTACACTTTCCTTTACGCCAAAGGCTGGGCTACTCATTCGGAGATCGGAAATAAGTGAATCATTTTCTCTTCCGTTTCGGCTTTTCCATTTGGTCCACCTTTGACGTGAAACCTCCCATGCTTGGCTATACTTCAACAGAGCTGGAAGTTGTTTAAAAGAAAAAAAAATAAAAAGAAAAAATATATTTTTTTTCTTATATATATGTATATATAATAATTTTTTTTTCTTTTAAACAACTTCCAGTTCTACTGAAAGTATAGCCAAGCATGGGAGGTTTCATGTCAAAAGTGGAATAAATGGAAAAGCCGAAATGGACTAGAAAATTATTCACTTATTAACGATCTTCGAATAAGCAGCCCAGCCTTTGTTTATATATTTATAATTATATATAATATATCTATATATAATATATATATAGATATATATATAATAAATTATATATATATATATGTGTGTGTGTGTGTGTGTGTGTGTGTGTGTGTGTGTGTGTTCTCCAGTGCTATTGTATATTGCTACAAGCAATTACTTTCGAGAACTTGAGTGTACTGCCGCAAGCAAATACCTCTTGTCTGTTTGTGAAGAAGCCATCTGTCTGACTTATGTTGGTATCACATGTGAAGTTTTTATGACTATATAATACCAGTATTTGTCCTCTGATTATCTTCGCCTTTTTTTCCTCTTTCCCTTCTTTTTCCCAACGAGCATCAACATTCCTTCTGATCGTGGAAGCTTCTTGCTGGGGAATGTTGACTTACGTGTGCTTGTACATGATACTAAGAGACGTTTCATAAAGTGACCATTTCCCATAGCACATTGCAATGTGACCGAAGGGTTTATTTGCGGTTAGTCGCCTCTTCTGAAACAGTGTTCTTCGGAAAGGGATTGCCACTTATGAGACATTTTAGTGGAAGGCCGTTTTAGTATCTGGGAAGGAGGGAAACCTGACGTCATTTCGAATTATTCGTTTTGGAAGACTGCAACGTCATTCATTTCATAATGGAATAGAAGTTGCTCGAATCTTGAGGCGATATTATAGCTAGGGGGAAGAAGATCTTTTGTATGATTACAAAAGGTCGTCGTTATGATCACCTCTTAAGCTTCAAGTGTCACTCATTGATACCAATTTGTAAAGCAATCACTGCGTCAATGAGGTTCTAATTCAGGTGATGAGGTTAGTTAGGTTAAGTGTCGTCATTTGTGCTACTGGCTCGTGGCACTTCAGACAGACGAACTGACGGACGCACAGACGGATATGGAGGAAGCTGGCAATATTTTCCGATATTGAGAAACCACTGCGGTATTTCTTGGACGTCATGATGTACATATCACAGGTGCATAAAATGTCCTGAACTTTTTTTTTTTTTTCAAATTATATTTGGTATGAGGATATTAATATTTGATTTCGCCCAGCTGACATCAATCAAAGCTCCTCATGACGGTATAACCGTTATGTGCAATTTCAACATCCGGAGGACTGGTTGCAGTATTTCCTCATTCTATTTTTAGTCCATTGTCTCCTGTTGCGAAATTGGTCATCGCTTGTGACACCCTGTTTGTGTTTTGTGTTCAAGAGGAAGAGGAGGAGTTTATGAAAGCCCAATCAGGAGAGAATGATTGCCTTCGTCGGTTGGTACTTTAGCTTCTTGGAAGTGGCGATTGAGACTTGGAGCAACCACAATGTATCGAAATAAACAATTTCTTTGTGAAGACACGGCACGAGTAGACAGTCTGCCTTGCGCAAGAGCTCCGCCCACCTTGATCTTCATACCTTGTCTCTGCTACTCCATTCTTGGGCATTCCCCAGCAGTACCAGCCCTGCACCCCCATCCCCCAACTCCTAGCCACCAGTACCATGCCCCCGGGGACGGGGCACGAATGAACCGCAGAGCCTGAGAACGCGCGTAGGCGTCGGGCATTTTGTCCCTGTGTCATCCTGCAACGTTTACTCCCGTCCATGAGACGAGGCACGTGCCTCTAGCGCTGGCTTCACGTGATGATTTGGAAGCATTTATTCTCTGCAAAAATGAAACACATTGGATGTTTTTATTGTATGTTGTTATTATTACCATGTTCATCATTGAAGTGTTTTGAAATGCTTCTCATAGACGTAAGCATAGAACTCTCATAACTCATAGTTAAAAAAACACCATTAAGATGAAGGACAGTTCAAGTACAAGTGTGGAATTTAGAGGTGTGGAGAAAAAGATCGGTCACATAAACGTTAGAAACGACGGCCAGTCAGTACATCCTGAATTGCTCGTCAGAATCACCGATAAAAATAACGCATAAATTCAGTTGACCTGAATGCTCCTGGTAAGTTCGTTTGAGGGAACGAATTCGAGAAAATCGGAGCAGCGTCTACGAAACATTGAGACGAATGCGTTTCAGAATAGGCAGATGCATTTTTTTCAATCATCGTGCTTGTGGAACACATTCATGTCGTCATAACAGAAAACGGAGTATTTGAAGCAGTGCCCCTCACAGGAAGGCGTGACTAGACTGGACTTGGCATTGTGTGATGACGAGGTTTCCTGTCGGAGTCAAGCCTTTATAGAGCCACGCTTACTGGAGAGTGCCAGAATCGCCCCAGACCTCCTCGCGTTGACACTCACGTCCATCCGACATCAAGGGTGCCACAAGCACGCATGTGTGTCGAAGGGTAACAGCCACTGTCAGATTCGTCGAAATTTTCTCGAAGTTATCTCGAACTCCTATGCAGTTGGGCTAAAGCTCTCGGCTCTTTTTTTACAGCCAGTGTAGTGCCAGACGTTATGTTGTGTTTCACTCGACTGAAGAGAGGAATCTGTGACACCATTAAAAAGAAAGAAAGGCAAAAACATTTTCAAAAGTCATGGTTGGGCACAACCTGGTAATCTTGGATATTTTGCAGCGAAGTCCAGCCAGTATGACGGGTAAGTTTTATCCAGTATTCTATTTTCCTCTTATTTATTTCATGTGATTGTAAACAGTTATCGATGGAAAAATACTCTCTGTTGACGCTGAAGGGGCAGTGGAATATAAGTGAGGGAAAACATGATCCGTAAATCAACTGAGAAGCAAAAGATGAAAGCGGTGACACGAATGTATAGTTTCCTTCATTATTTCCAATCATCAGGAGAGTTCAGCATTGTAACAGTTTAAAGAATGAATCGTTCCTTTATTACTTATATATCTACTATTAACAGAGCCTCAGTGGCGTGGCCGGTATGGTCTTTGCCTGTCAACTCGGTGGCCGCGAGTTCTATTCTCGAGCATTCCATTGAGGTGTTAGAAATGTGTATTTCTGGTGATAAAAGGTCACTCTCGACGTGGTTCGAAAGTCACATAAAACCGTTGGTCCCGTTGCTGAATAGCCACTGGTTTCATGCAACGTAAAAACACCATACTAACAAACAAACAAAAACAAAACAAATTAACATCCATACAGATTTCCCCCTCTCCATAGTCTTTCTTTGTGTTGGTTATTTATTTGCATGGTTTTAAGACCCATTTTACTTGCAGCCACGCACATGCCTTACAAAATATATCGTCCGCAGATGGTGCATATTTCTGAGAAAGTGCCGTATTTAGAATATATGTTAGAAGTCTTTATAGTGAACAATTATTAAAGAGCGAACAAAAATGAAAGGTAACCGTTATCGTAGAGCATGACACAACTCTTTAGGTACGGCAGTCAGATTTGTCTTTTTATTGTTATGAAAATATCGATCAGAAATGGGGAGGCGTTTCTCGATAAAAAAAAAAAAAAGTGTTCGTTTTTTATTAACCCAGTGGTTCTCAACCAGGGGGAAATTCCCCCCTTGGAGGGAATTATAGGGTTTGAAGGGGGTGATGAGGGCATTGTGACGACAGGTTGTCAGGCTCAAACGCAGTGTGCGCACTATGGAGAGGTCACGCTGGGCTTTCTCGCCGCTAGCCTGTGTGTTTGTGTTAGTATTTTGTTGCATATTATTTAGAATGCACCTTTTGAGGCAGCAGATTTTGGGATGGGATGGGGGTAGATGACATTCTTACATGATGAAAGAGTGCATGGGAAAAAAAAAATTGAGAACCACTGTAAATGGCAACGTGTAATGCCCAGGAAAATTGCAACGGGCCAGAGGCTATGAATGACAGTTCACTCTTGGGCCAGGGGTACATGGAAGGGATGGAACGCAAGGTGACGAGGATTAATATAAAGGTACTGAAGGGGCTTTGTGGCTTGTGGGGAATGTGGGGGAAGGGGTGTTTGTCTGAGGAACCAAGTACTGCAGTGATGTGGGAGAGAAGTCACGTTCGTCGTGTGGTCCGTGTAACCATAAGCTTCTATGGTCACGTGACATCACCCGTCACATGTAGAGAGTCGAGGGATGCCCTCTTCCTTGCCTCACTCACACGCATCCTGTTTGCACATAATATTGTTTTCAAAAGGTCATATGCATATCAGTCCTAAATCTCTCTCTTCCGATCATATGTATAAA
>NC_061094.1:33591568-33604068 GCF_015104395.2 Macrobrachium nipponense
GAATTAGTGCACGCTTCCAAATTCTGTAAGGGCGCCATATCACTCCAGCCCAGTTTCTCTTTATCTCTACGGAAAACTGTGGAGCAGTTAACTTGGAGGACATTTTAAACCGTCGTGTCGTGATCCCTTGCTTCAAATTTGAATTAGATTTGTTTACATTTTCAGTAATTGCTTAATCGTAAGTATTCACACCCACAGACACACACGCACACACACACACACACATATATATATATATATATATATATAATTATATGTGAGAATATTTATATATTTAGCTGTATATTTTTATTTTTGCAGCGTAAAGACAATCTCTTATTTTGTCGTGCATGATGACTGTTATACACTGTACAAAGATACTAGTTATGTACTTACACCTATAAAAAATAACTGTTGTTGAAAATGTGATATATCTGAGAGAACGCGTTTTCTCCCTTAATGCTCCTCGACATGCAGCCGTTACTTTCTTGTTTTATGAAAATTCACTTCGTTTAGTCCACTTTCTTCTTTTTTTTCACATGAGGGCACTCTACCAAGTAAATGGCCCTTCATAGTTTTGGAAGTTGAATAATTATTATTGTGTGACAGTCGTTATGATGAACGTAATCTGGGAAGTGTATGCGCTCTTGCTTTTAGATGCAGTAGACAATTAGTTCGGGCGTACATATTCCGTTTTTATCTTGAACGCCCGAAATAGAAAGTGTTATTGCGTAAACACAATACAAAAGCGTTACTCCTCTCTCTCTCTCTCTCTCTCTCTCTCTCTCTCTCTCTCTCTCTCTCTCTCTCTCTCTCTCTCTCTCTGTTACATTATTTCGATATAACTGATGTGATGGCATAAAGATATAAGAAAAATCCCAACAAATTTAACGCCAAGATTCTGAGAAAAAGACGAATATAGGACAAGGAGATTTTACTCCAAAGGTCTTAGTTTGATGGACAATTAGGGGGGGAGAGAGAGAGAGACAGACAGACAGACAGAGATTTCATATCTCTGTCGTTCCCTTTTTACCCCTCCTTCCCCCTCAGTTGCAGAAATAAATGTGATGCACACAATTGAATATTTAATCTCGATTCCAATCATTGTGTCGTGGATGTGTGCCATGGCCAAGCTTGTTTAGACAACGGTGCGTTTTTGTATTTTCCCACATTTGTTTGAGATTTTTTTGGTAGGAGGTTAAGCTGACGAGGTTATGCATGTGCGTCTATTATTGTACGTCATTAATTAATGTATCTTGAATAATAACCTAGTGTTTTATTCGCTTCATCTGGTGGCATTACGACACTTACATGAGTCAGAAATGGTGCTGGCCTTGTTACCTATTGTTTTGCATTCATTTCGTGGTGATGTATATGCGATCTATGAACGTACGGTATGTGTTGATATTTGATATGTATAGCCAGAGAGAGAGAGAGAGATGAAATTCCTTGTCTCATGGGTGGGCCACCCAGTCGTATTATAAATATCACCTCCCTCTTGGATACATAGTAGGACGGGCGTGCAACACTAATATTAGTCTTAGGTGGGCGTTCGCGTAGGGAGAAAGCTGCTCTCGCCAGACACAGCACGTGGGGATGATGGGGAAAGGAAAAAACGGCGTTCTCTCTCTCTCTCTCTCTCTCTCTCTCTCGTCTATGGGAGGAATGAGGTGGATTCCTCGGCCATCCCACATGCAAAATAGCAGGCCGTATGTCCTCATTCTATTTTAAATAATGCCAATCAATGTGTTCCTTTCTAATGTAACCAGTAGGGACACACAATTATATATATATATATATATATATATATGTATATATATATATATAAGGTATAGAGACGTATTGAGAAAAAAATAAAAACATAGCATGTATGTATATGTTAGTTCGTTTGATTTGGATGTAGTATGAGTGTTTATTGTATTTTGAACAACTGAGAAGTCCTTGGTTAACGTAGGTAGTAACATCAAATACACCTTATCAGTGTTCCATTTCAAGCGACGACGTCAGTCGCAGGTGTGAGGGGAAACTGCATCAATTACCTGTCCGTGAAACTGACTGGTGGTGCTCGTTATTATGATCCGAGGTCATATAAATGTGTCTGTAGCGAGTAGATAACCAGAACAACAGTTGTCCGTAATGGAAGTATGGTTTAGTGATTTTGGCCCTTGGTGTGTGTGTGTACGCTGTGACGACTCCCCGATTCACCCCCCCCCCCCCCACCCCTTCTCCCAGCCCCGGAAGTCCTCTTGCATGGCACCCTGACAGCATTAGTGTGTTTTCCAACGTCATCGATATTTTTAGAGGTGTTCTCGTAGTATCAGTGATAGGGCTGATCGAGGGCTGTAAACACAAGATTCTGCCAGCATTAACGTGGATTAATGGGATTGCTAATACGGCAGGAGCGACGTGCCTTCGACTAAGTAGCATTGTGTCTTTCGTGTCAAGGGAAGCGTGCTCCTGATTCTATTCGTTTTGTTACCATTCCTAGCATGGGCTTGACGAAAGGTCTCCATTACATCAGTTGTATTTCAGTAGTAAAATGCGGTTCCGTAAAATGCGACGCATATACATTACGGTATACGTATTTTGGATAAGACTCCATGATTATAGGGAAAATTATGTTATTAGTTATCGTCGCTCTGTATCGCTTTAAACTCGATGTAATTGTTAACTACAATAGTCCAAGTTGAGGAGACGACTGTCAAGGAGTAGATTTTTTGTTATATACGTTAAAATAGATGTACAATAGCAAAGATCCCAGTGACTACGTTGAAATGGACTAAAGAGAAAGTTTTTAGGCATGATGCATATTCGAACCTATGCTTCTGTATTCTTTTTTTCTTGTGTAGTAATGAAATTCAAAAGAAACCTGAACATATCTACGCTTTTAACTGAATAGAGAGAGAGGGAGGGTGAGAGAGAGAGAGAGAGAGAGAGAGAGAGAGAGAGAGAGATAGAGAGAGCGACGAGAGGATGAAGAGATGGAGACGAGAGAGAGAGAGAGAGAGAGAGGGCGCTAGCTATGATAGGCCTACTCAAGCGTGCTTGATTTCGAGTCCGTTTAAGGCAAGTAAAGGGTCCATCCGGAACAGCACCAGTTGTTCTTGTAGGCGTCAGTTAATCTGTTTTAGGGCGTCAACCCAAACGGGGCATGGGCGAGACACGTCACACGCCCTCGCAAAAATGTAACCCCGCCCACTGCCCAAGTGAAGATTGCGTCCACTAGAAGACGAATCTCCATACAGGGCTCTGCAAAGGTTTTGCTTTGGGGGAAACCAACAAACCTTTAATATAGGTCTTCCTCTCACTCACGTATGTGTGTCTATTTGTTATAGGGACGGAGTTTGCGCAATGCCTAATACTCAACTTTTGAATGGAAATCGTTTACTTTTGCAGTTCTTCATTATACCTTGAATACATGAGGGGTTATTGTGTTGTGATTGCCAGTCAAAGATACGGTACATATATTGAACATTTCCATGTTAACTGACAATTAGGTCTTGGTACACAATCTACTTGACCTTAGTTCACCATCAACTGTTTGCCCTTGTAACTGATCTCTCTTCCACTGACGTGACCTTGCAGGGGAGAGAGGGGACGGAATCTCGGACACAAAGAGCAGGGTATGTCAGACCTGTAGTTTGACTGAATAAGGGTTGGAGAACTGAAACACGAGTCTTTGACACTAGATGGACCTTGGAAGGATCTTCTCTAGGAACTGGTCAAGGCACCAAGTCATGTGAAGCCGTGTTTCGTGTATGAAATGTTGATCGTTCTTTGATTATTAGTGATCCATTAAGTGTAGAATTTCGATGGTATAATCTGTAACGAAAACTAAAAATGTTAATGTTACTTACTGGCCTGGGGTAAGCCCTAGTCACGGTCCACGCCATAGTGGGACGAGGTAGATATGAACCACGTGTCATGAGTCATGACACGTTGATTTTCAGCGTCCTTGGTAGGTCGGTCTCTCTTCCTCTCGGACGAATCATAAAAAGTAAACGTGCGATTTGATGGGATCTACAATGGACTAAATGCATTGAAGCTTGGTTACCGTTGAATTTGGCTGCATCTTCAGCTTACAGTTGTGGCAGTTGTTACTACACAGATACAAACTTTCGTAGTACTTTACGTAGGATATAGTTAGGACAAGTACTAATTACATACTGTAAAAACAGTAGTTTGCAGATATTTTATATGTTATATTGAACCATTGGAATAACGATGCAAACTTATTTAAAATAAGATATATTGAAAAATATTTGCCAATAAATGTTGAAAAATGTTGTCTTTCTTTTGTTTACCTTTAGTAGGAAATTCGTTTTCTGTATACGAACGTCACACTTTTAAATGTTATGTTATTCAAGTTTAACGTTCTCCGACCGTTTGGTATAATGAAGTCATTTTCCCCCTCAGTGCATGAGATGCTGCACGTGGCTCGGGAGTGCTCGAACAGGGAAAGCGGTGGTCCTCTCCTCACCTTTGGGGAGTTCTGTCTTTTCACAACGGAACTGCGACAATGTTACGACAAAGAGTGAGTAGTTTCTTCTCGTTTCGTATGTATATGATGCGTTATTGTCTTTTTCTTGTTAAACCCGCTCTCATAATTGTAAAAAAAGGGATGATATTGATCCTGCCCTTTTTTTGTAAAAAAAAAAAATTATTCCAGAAAGTTAAAACTGACCAGGTATACTTAAAATCTTTCGTATTATTCAGGACGCCACGACCAGCACTCTTGTCCAAACTCTCAGACAAGAACAATGGGGAGAAGAAAAGAAGTGAACGGAAGATGTCAAGTAAGTATTACTCCAAAGCATTTCGTCTTTTGAAAAAGTAATTAGTCATCCATTTACTTTGGAATTCCCGATGAGACCCTCCTCAATACTAAAACAATTTCAAGATTATTTAAAAGATAAATTATAAAATGTAAATTTTGCAAGAAGCAAGTGCTTACTAACACGCGTCTTCAACTTCTACCTGAACAGAATCATCGCCAAAGTATGAGGTCTTCTTAGGTGGGTCATGTAATCCCACGACATGGCGACAAAATGTAGCCATTCCCATGTTGAAGGACCAGGGCATTTCGTTTTATAATCCTGTGAGTACCTGCTTCAGGTTTTATTCCTGTTCTTAGATGTTGAGATAGCCAACTGGCATTCGATATATGTTCATGGATAATTATTGAAGCTGTTGTTATATTAGAAGTAAATTACAATTACAATTATCTGTAAAGAAAAATGAGGTCATACTATTTGTATTGCACAGTAATTGCACACTGCTATCATAGCTTTGATACTCATACATATGTATTTTTTTACATTAAAATGTAACTTTTATTTTTCTACTAAAAACTAGAAAAGTCTATTGTATCTGTATTTTGCATACATGCGTATATACAAAATATATGAAAGTTGTCTCATTAATCTTGCAGCAAGTATCTCATTGGGAGGAAGCCTTGGTAGAACTAGAATATCAAGCAAAGCAAACAGCCTCTGTCCTTTTCTTCGTCCTGGATCGGTCCACCCGAAATGTTGCCTCAATGGTTGAAGCAGCATATATGGCTGGTTGCCGTCGGAAGTTAGTGGTGGTTATGGATTCCTACACGGGACCTGGGCAGCTTATTTGTGGAGAGCCAATTTCTGAATCGTAAGTCGACAATGTTTTTTCTCACTGAAAATTTAATGAATCAGATATTGAGTACATTTGCAATTGCAGATTTGGAAAAGTCTACAGCAATTTATTGAGTTTGGGGAAACAATTTTTACTTTTAAAGTGTAAGAAGCAATAAAATTGTGATAGTAATTAGCCTTGAGATGACAGAGTGAATAATTATTTAATGATTATTTAGCTATCAATTCTGGCTTTATTTGGGATTATTCCATGATATTTAAAATTTGTTCTGTGACTTTTTGTCAGATTAATTCCACTTTCTCTGATTCATTTACCTTACCAAATAACGATATTAATTTCAGAGAATACCAAGACTTGACAGAAGGCCTCCAGACAGTCCAAGATCTGGTTGAGAGGCAGGGAATTCCTGTTTTTGGGGAAATCAATCATGCTCTGAACTGTACAGCAAAGGTATGTTCAAATACCAATAGGTGTTGGTCATTCTAAACATTTATGTGTTATATCAGTTTCCTCAGTAATTAGAAGTACATTCAAAAGTTATCTTTATTAGTTTAAATAAATAATAAATAATATATGATTATAATTCTGTACATAGTTTTATGTCAAAATTTTATAATTGTGAGATAGTATTTTAAAAGATTTGGGAATTATGTAGTTCAATAGTGTATGTTGAGATGTATTTAGCTGGACTCATGTGTTGATGATAATTACTTATTGCAGATATTGCGGGAGAATCTTCGACCCCAAGATTTAGGTGTTGACGATCATGTACAACCAGTTAAATATCCCTACCTCCAGTTAGGAGATAAGTTAATGTAAGTACTATTACATATATATAAATTATTATACACTATTTTCATATTTCGTGTAAGGAAGTGATATAAATTTTATTTGTGTCAAAGAATGAGGCTAATGTACTTTTTCTCTTTTTCAGAAAACTTCATGATGCCTTTGTAAACACTAATTCTGAGCACATAACTTTAGCTGATGTAAGTATAATTTCTTTGCCATATGGTATTAGTATTTCATATTTACTTGTATGTGCATTGAAATGAATCTATCCTTTTTTGATTTGTCAGATAGTTTACTTTGAAAGATAGTGATATATAAAGAGGCATAATTTACACCAAAGCACTGTACAATTTGTATTTGATGATATTTTTACTTTACTGTATTCTTTTTTCCTCAGGCCCGTGTTATATACAAGGTGGTAACCAACAAAGAGCTTAGTCCAGAGGAACTGAAAGAAATAGTTGCTGCAAAAAAAGGTAATTTTTTTTTTTTTTTAGATATGCTTACTTATTGCATAAAGTAGTCTGAACGTACTACAAACAGTACTGTATATTGGTAATACGATACGATTAATTTTCAATACATCCTCCTTTTTTAAAGTAATTTTTTAAAAGTTTTATGCATTACCTTTATTGTTGAATATTTATCATCTTTTGTGTAATATTGCAGGCATGGATGTCCAGGATTTGAATGGTGCAGAATTACCTTTGAATGAAGTGCATTTGACTTTTGATGAGTTTTGCTGTATTGTAGCTGAGTTCAAAAATCAACGGCTAGAGAGCAGAAGACTTTGGGATGTTTTCACTCATTCAGTGATGTCACCAATCCAGAAAGTCATTGGTAGGTAAACAGGTATTTTAAGTATAGGAATTTATCACTGTAATCTTTTTGGAGGAAATGTGAGATTCATAAGCACTAAGAAAATATTGATCCTTTTGCTACTGATGACATTAAAAGCTAAATTTTTTCTAATGATATACTACTGTTCTAGGTTGGGCATTACCCAGAAGACCGTTACGGCCACTAAATAGTACTGGTGGTCGAGATGTTTATCTTGGTGGTTCAGTAGGCAATAGAGTCACATGGAGAGAAGATATTGCCATTCCGATGTTATTAAAACATGGTTTGTCATACTTCAATCCCGCCGCTAGTGCGTGCTCAGGACGGCTTTTGCCTATGGAAGCAGTATTAATGGATCACTCTAGGGTTTTGCTTTTCGTCATCACAAATAACACACGGGGAATTTCAGCTATGGCACTGGTAAGTTGTATTAACTCTTAAATACTTTCTTAACAAATTCTAGTTGTGATTACACTACTAGACCTTATTGTTCAGCATACTGCAGTTTTTTCATGGTTATTTTATTGAAAAACATCAAATAATTACCTGAAAGTAATTTGATAATTGAATTTCAGGCTTCACACTACATTGGGCTTGGTTGTAATGTTGTTTTGTGTGTGCAGACTTTAACAGAAGACAGCGTTGTAAATGGTGAACAGGTTAGTATTTATTGATCTTATTATTGTAGTACAGCTGTTACACTGTAAATATTTGGATGTTTCTAAATAGATTATGACTTTTTGAAGATACAGTTTACATTGTTCTGAAAGTATCTGCTGTGCTTTTAACTACCTTGTATTTTGAATTCACAGCTGTCTCAGTTGGCTATGAAGGATTACAACAGAGGGAGACATTACCTTACAGACCAAGCAAATAAAGATGGAATACCAATTTTTATTAATATTCAAGAAGCTGTTGAGTGCGTTATAAATAAGTGCCGTGCAAGATAGTATGACTTCGATGGATCTGGGGAATTTATCATTTTGAAGAGAAGTCCTAAGTGATGGGTATCATGAAGGCACCCTCTACACATTGTAGATATTGTATCTACATTGGGCTTTACTTTTGGATTTTGGTCCAGTTTATTATACAATTTGCTGTAAGCCGTTTTTTTTTTTAGAAAGCTGACAAAGCTCGTCACTAATTTGGCTAAATATGCAAGTGATACAACAGAAGTTGAAGCGCTCCAGCCATGGAACCTGTGAAGCAGCTGCAGTAAGTAAATTTCAGTCTGTTATCAGTCCAAGTTTCAGAGAAAGTCAGCCAGTAAAGTGAACTTGATAAATCTTGATACAGTGATTGTATTGTTTTTATATTCAAGGTTTCTGTTTCACATGTGTAATGATATTGAAGCAGATGAAAAACATAACAAAGTATCAGAAGTGCAGCTTCTGTGCAACAAATGCAGGCAGCAATAGACATGATGTGCAGTTCATTGAGTTGTGATGTGCTGATCAAAATATATACCTGTACATGAGCAACATACAATGTTATGCTTTAAAACTTTCTATATTTATTTAAGTTCTTCATAGAAAATATGAAATTATTCAGTGCTTCACAGGAACTTTCATAGAAATGTGTATTCTACAGTGATATGCTGTGAAGTGAACATGGGAATGACATCTAAGTGTAACCTTTGCTTTGAAGTACAGTTGTATTTCCTTTAGTTGCAGTGACTATTTTGCACACTTACCGGCTTGCTAATGGATTACAGTGTGAACTTTGAGCAAGAGGTAGAAAGAATACTCATACTTCCGTACTGAATTTAAGCAAATATAAGTAGTTTGTAATGTGTACAATAATATTGAATATCAGAAACTAAAAAAGTGTACCAAAAACCCACTGGCTGGTATTCATACAAATATTTTGAAAATATTTTTCCTGCGGTTTCATTTGTTCTACCATTTATTTTCATGTGAAAACTATGCAACAGTTTTGATTGATGGGAAAAGAGATCATGATCAAAGCCATTAAGAGCACAGGTGTTTTGCATAAATGGCTTCTCAGGGTAAAGGAAGACATGTAATGAAAGATGTTGATTAATTAAGGTAGATCTCTGCTCAACTGAAAATCATAGGACAAGCAATTTTATGGCAGAAATACATAGTAACAAGGCACAGGAGTTGAAGTACAACAGTATTCAAGGAAGTTTTATTGTCCTTGGATGGGTTATGCAATAAACTGAATAGTTTGTTTTCTTGACATGAGTGTGCATGACATCCTGTGAGTTGCATATCAGTAAAGCAGGAGGATTCTCACTAGGTTGTACAATGTATGGCATGCCACTTACAAATACATTCCTGTTGTTGAGTGTTTTTAATGGTGCTTGTGTATATGGAGGGTCACTGTTATATGGCAGCTTAACTGAAAGATGCAAAATAAAAAAACAGCTTCAAGCTCACTGGTTCAGCTAAATCACTGTCATTCCATTTCCTTATAGATTATGTAGCTGTTGACAGTGTTGGTAGTCTACAACCCACCGTATGCTAGAAAGAATTTATCTCTTGCAGTAGCAAGTTACCATTTGCAGGTCCACGAATCTTTTTATAGATCCTTGGGCTCCCAAATATACTTACACTGCAGTACTGTGTCGTAAAGCCTTGAAAGTGGCCATGGTATTTATGGTGTAGCTAATTTAATGTATGACATGCTTTTTGTTTTGCTTTGATCCAGAATGGGCTGCTTTTCAAGTGTCAGAGGAGGAGAGGGATATTAAACTCACAAAGCCTAATTCTCATATAATAAAAGGCAGTAGTCATCATTATCCATTACTTTGAATAGTCATTAGCAGATATTTTTGTATCTTTGTAAGAGACATGTGATCATAAATTACATTAGTAAATTAAAGACATAGTAAAAGAAATTCAGTCACATGAATATGAAAGACTGAAAGACTTTTTGAATGCAAACATTTGAAAGCTTAAAAGCTAAAAAATGTACTTATTCAGTATTGAACAAATACATATTACAGAGGTAATATATGTTTCAAATTTTTGGTTTTAAATAGCATCCAGTGATGTTGCTTCTAAAGGGACAAATATATCAAACTCATTTTATGATCTTGAAAGTTAGAATTATATGTCATTCATACAAATAAAGTGTGCAAATGGTATGACCAGCTGGGTGTGAGAATTATTATTGTAATTTGATTTGAATGTCATGTTAGTTTTAAAATTGTTCCTGTATGTCCATACTTAATATTATTGTATTGTAGATATTTTAAAAGGCATACAGGATATTCACTTTGTAAATTGTGAAATATCCAAGGCATATTTTTTATAGTTTCTTACTTGAAAATTTTATAAAAATTCCTTTCCTTACAGTAACTTGAGATTGCTCTTACTGTGAATGTGTGTAGTACATAGCATAGTACTTGTTTGATGCACTTAAGATTGTTTTTTATTTATTCACAAGACAAATTAACATGATTGCATCACATATTAAAGTGATCAGTATTGTGCTCTTATTGTTGGGAAGGTAGCTAGATGAAAATTTCATTTATGACATCATGCCAACTCATCATCATAACCTACAAAAAGACTTGAAAAAGCCAATTGAGGTGTTTTTCACTTAGTTGGTTTTTCATACTGAAGCCATATTCCATTTTAATTTGATTATATTCTTATTCATGAAAATTTTATTTTCTTGCTTTTACGTCAGTTAATTTTAATAACAGAAATATGAGTAGACAATTACATGACTCATTATTATTCATATTTCCTGTGGTAAAATTCTACCTAGTATGGTTATAAAGTAGTAAATTTCCAAGATGGTAATTTCTTAGATCAGGTTCTATGTATAGGTATCTTATTTATTTTTTATATGTAATTTTTGTAAGGACACATAAGCAAGCCCATGTTGGAGCCCTCATTATATATAATTGTGATTGTTAGCAATAATTTACATACATCATTTCAGTGATAGACCTTGTCATATTTTGTTGCATTCATTATACATAATAATCTTGTATATATAATTATGTATAGATTATTTTTACAAGAATCAGTATCTTGCATTATACAGTTTGTTTAATTTACCTGTTCAGTAAGGCTTTCAACTTTCTGAAGCGTTTATGTAAAGGAAAGTAGGTTATACCTATTCCAAGCAATTGATAGAGCTGAGCATACCATAGTATATTAGGCAAACAGAAGCATCAACATAGCCATTAAGGTATTAAAAATTTATTAGATCGAAAATGGTCTGAGAAGATTGTGTGAGCTTGCCAGCCTCAAGATGACAGAAGTAGACAAGTGTAGAGGAGTATTATACAGTACCAAAATAATCTTACGACTAAACAGTGGTCAAAATTGGACTGAATTTTGATGGAAGAATCATGGGTAATTTGTTATCTTCAAAGTCATACGATCAAAGCTTAAAATTAAGATGCACAAAGCTTTGTGCTGTAGAAAGAAGGAAAATTTGCATTATTACTTCTAATCATAACTCTTCAATAACCCACTTGATCCCTGAAGTTTTTGTAGTGAAGGTAGGTAAATCAGCATCTTTCAGGGAGACAAGTTGGTAGCTTGTGGCTTATGCATACTTGAAGCAAAATTCTAACAAAATTAAGTGAAATACTAACTGAAATTAACAGCAGCAGACAGACCTGGGTTAGTGTCCCATCTAGCATTAAGAAGTACTAGGTGTTAAAATCTAACAATAACCACCTGTCAACAGAAGGAATATCCTTTCTGGTAACGTATAAGACGCTGGTATGTACAGAGGCAGAGGTGTGGCGATGCTCTGACGAGCTCCACAAGCAACTGGAGCCAAGTATACAACTGTATCTAGTTGGATCACTTAGAATTATGGTAGGTCCGTGATTAAGTCCAGGGACATGTTCAGACATTGTTTCCATTATGACTTTGCACAACCCACCTGGAGACTACTTTGTAGAACTTTAAACACCAGTAACAATTGGTTGGGAATAACCATGATAGGTTCATTCTCCTAAACAGTGCCTCTAGTGTGCACAGCCAAGGTGTATAATACTGTATCCAGATAAGTGGTGCACGCCACTTATTTCGGAGGTAGAGTACACAGGTGGTTGCCATAACTGCCATCAAGTAAGTCTTAAAAATATAAAGGTAGATGCAAAGTTCTTCACTAAGACCAAAGAAAAGTTGTGATAGCATAGCTAGAGAGTGCTGCCAGTCCGGAAGTGTTTTATGAGTAAGCTCACAAGAGTGGCATGAAGAGGGAGTAGTAGGTCCAGGAGTTGCAAAGTCACTAAATCATGAAGATCTGTTAGTGCCAGG
>NC_061094.1:33609068-33616629 GCF_015104395.2 Macrobrachium nipponense
TATTATAGCAGAAATTAAAAGCAAGAGACAGGCTTACAATAGCATTCTTTCTAGTATCGAAGAAATTATTTAGTTTCGTGTTCAGTATTTTCTCCTTCTATTCCATGTTCTGTTCTCTCTCTCTCTCTCTCTCTCTCTCTCTCTCTCTCTCTCTCTCTCTCTCTCTCTCTCTCTCTCTCTCTCTCTGTATGTCTTAAATTTCTCATCTTTTATATAACTTCTTTCTTTTCTTATTTCTGTTTTTCTCATTTTGCACAAGCTTTGTTTTATAACCAGTTAATTTTTTTAGCTTCTTCCCAAAGAATATGTCCACATGACAACATTAGTACGGTTGATGTGTTCATCATGAAGCCTCATCATTATAGTCTCCACCTCAAAATTCTGATTTGAGAAAAAAGAAAATTGGTAATTGCATAATTGAACATTTAGTGTATATACCTGTTCATGGGTCATAAATTCTGCATTCTGTACTGAACTATCATTATAATCCTTGTTTACTTTTGGATGTTCTTTTGCCTCTTATTCGCACCGTTTTGTGGGGTTCATTTTATATGTCAATTCTTCTTTATAGATTATCTTGAGTAATTTTTTCCCCACGATTTCAGTTTCTGAATAGACAAGGCTTTTTTTTTTATGTTTGAGTGTTCACACCCTGTTAATGCTCGAAAAAAATAAGTTGGTTGACTATGTATCCCTAATCCTATTTACTTTGTGATAATTTATTTAATGAATAATCTTGGTGCTGATTTTTCGTAATTCTCATTTGACCATCTGCATGGAAGGAAACATCTAACATCCTCCATCCTATAAGTACAGCTCAGCACTATGCCTCAGGAGCTGCTTTCAACTGCAATTTCTTTTAAAAATTCCATTATAGATTTTGGTTTTCCTTAATTAGTAGCTTAAGGAAGAGTACCTTGTGCTTACATACCTCACATCTCGGTGGATATAGCCAATGCATTTGTTATTGTTTCATACCGACCTTATTAATATTATATTCATTTGGTAATACGGTAAGCCATGGTAAATCGAATTACCAGTAATTTAACCCACTGTTGATCTTGTTCTTCTTCTTTCGACCTTAGTTCCACTTTCCAGGGTCGGCCACTCGAGTCAGCTTCTCCATCTATCTAACATACTTTTGATGTAAGTAATTACATACAAATATAATGTTCCTCGGGTGATATTTTGCCGCTTCACAAGTTTAATGATTCAATCACTTTTCAAAGACAGATTACTGTTAGTACCACTACCAAATCTTTTACTGAATTCTGTGCATTAATTAAATCTAAAAGGCTCAAAGGGTTGCTTTATGTACGTGTTCCTTGATCTAATACTTATTTAGACATCAGTGCTTGATGGTGTTATTATGAACCGTTTATCGTGGCTTTAAGAATAAATATTAAGGTTGGTAAATATAACGTATCTGCGTGTATTTGAAGAATTTAAACTTGTGAAGAGCTAAGGAATTAATTGAAAATAAAAATTTCCAACTTTAGACAATCTGACAGATGATACAGACGAAGAGTGTAAGGCTAATTATGTTAACAGAATTATTACGTATAGAGAAGTGCCACCAAGAACGAAAAAAACAGGTGTTACGTAGTTGGAGGAACGAGTTTCACGTATATTTAGTTAAAATACACTATTTTCTTTAAGATGTAGAGGCACATTAGGCAATACAAGATCATGAGGACTCGAAGTTGGAAGAACGGTTTCGGTTTCGTTAAAAGCTAGAACAACTGCGCCTCGGCTGCTTTTATAGGAACTAGCCTAATTACTGTCATATTTTTGTTGTTTGACGGTGAACTGAACAAAAGTAAGTGAACCTAGGATACTCGCATTGTAGAATGTAGCCTAGTAGGATAGCTAGCTAGGTAACTAGGTACCTAAAATAAAAGAAGGCGATGCGTCTACCTAGGTATGCTATGTTAACCTATTGTAGGGCTAGGATAAGCGGCAATCGTAACCGACCTGCTCATAGCTATGAAAAACTGAATGCCCTGTATGGAGCGGCTGGAGAATAGGGAGACAAGATTAGACGTGAGAAATCCAACCAAGAAAACGGGCTAGACGAACCTTTCCCTAATGCCGAATCCAGACCTAACCTGAGCTTTGCCTACTTTCATATCCCAATGGACAGGCACCTTCTTACTTTGAGTAGAGTAAATGACCAAGCTGTGACATACCGGCCACCTGTACAGAACGCTGCCACCTTCACTAAATTGGCAACAATGTGTCCATTTGCCATTCCTAGCATGCAATCATGGGTACATTTAGTATTTCAGCCATACCTAATTATTAAAAGTTAAAAAAAGTCGAAATAGTAATGTGGACTTGGCCAAATCAGTGTAGAGGGTTAGCAACAAAATACGAAATTTTTGTCCTACCTAAACAATTCACTTTAATACGTTGTCTGCTTGCAAAGGTTTTTGGCAGCCAGATGTGCAATAGGCTGTAAAATTCTTCCTGCCATGGTTTCACTGTAAACAAAATTTGATGTATTTAAAGTGGAATTGGAATGAATTAAGAACAAAATGTTTATACTACCAACCTAATTATAGGTAATCAAATACTAAGTACTGTGGAGTTTTAGCTACTAGCCCTAATGTCAGTAAGGGTAAAACCACCGATTAGCTAGTACAAGGTGAAAATGAATTTCAGTTCAAAACAGGACCCTGAGAATAAGACGTCTCATACTTTCCACTTATAGGCAACAAAATGTTGTTTTATTCTTCTGATTACAACTTCAATATTGAGTAATAGCCTACTATCAATAAGCATTACATAAACTATGCTTTTTGTACTTAGAGACTTAGGGACAAAACTAAAATGATCCAGTAAAGAGAACTGGTATTAAAGTAAAGTACTTAATAGTGATTTTTTTTTTTGTGCGTTAAGTACTAGTTCACAATATTGGAGTTATTTTTCTGTTATTTTATGCAACTTTGATATACTTAGGTCAGGCCCAATGTAAAAAGCATACTGAAATCTACACTGTTGCGAATTGACTGTTTTTTAGGTCTTTCTTGGGGAATATTGTTAACCACTTGGACTTTTTCTCATTTCTTTGGGAGCTGGTTCAGAACGATGGACAAAGTTTCCACTGATGGAAACCTAACCTTTTCTAGAATGCCATTGCCTTACCTAACCAGACCTTACATTCCTAAGCTGACTTAGGCTGCCGTGCCCTGACCTGACCTGACCTGGCCTGGGAGGTGAGTGGGTGATGTTCTGCCTCACCCTCCCCGCCAATGGCCTAACACCTTGATGTGGTGGTGGGGCTTGTGAGGTGCGAGGAAGAGGTGGGTGATGGTAGCGGGGCAGTTTTCTACCCTGGCAGGAGGTGCAGCCACACTACTAAGGCCATTTCTGAGCACCCAGACGAAGTTCGATCCTCTTTTGAACCTTCTGCTCTTTTCAGCCTTAACCTTCTTCCCCTAATAGGATGAACCAAAAGTTGTTGACCTTGGAATGTTAATGGATTATGGCTGTGGCAACTCTTCTAATGTGATGGAGGGTGAGGTCGGACGGCATTCCTCCTCACCCTTAGAATTCGAGTACCTGATGTGTCCGAGTGAGGAGAAAATCTTATGTCAAACATGATCCCGAGTACTGGGTCTGATCTTGATGGACTGACGACATCTTAAGTGCTGGGATCAGGTGTATAGTAACCAGGTAGTAGCCTCTAGGGATGGGCATGCCACACCCCTCCCTTGTTGGGCTTCATGGTGGGTGAAGGGCTACCTGGCTGAAAACAGCACATTTGTGTTTATGTATCTTTACTAGGCCCAAAAGTTGATGGCCCCCTGGCCAAAACGATCTTTCATAACTTTGGATGATCGGAATGCTGGGGGGAGAGTAAAATGGCCTTTGCTGATGTACAGTCCTGTTCAGGTGCAGGATTGTCATCAGTTCATCATTTTCATTTCATTTCTCACTTTTCCATCTAGCCATGCTTTCATTTCAGCGCTGAATGATCTTATAGGTCCCAGTGCTTGGGCTATGCCCTAAATTCTATAATCCATCCATCCATCCCAAAAGTTGATGACTCTAGCGTGGAATTGGACTTGGCAACTGGAACACAAGACAATAAGTCTACCAAGTGCGTAATTATGAGTTAGAGCCCTCCCTCCTCCCCCCATATGGGAATAGGGCAAAAGCAATTGAACTCCTTGTTGAAGTTGTTCCTTTCATACCCCGAAATTGGTCGGGGCTAGCACCCACACCAGCACTAGTGCTGCCGCAATTTTAAGACTTTTTAAGCTGCTGATAGTGAAACTGTGAGCAGATTAATTACTACTTGGTTAGTACTATATATAAAATGCTATTGTATATATAGTACTATATATAAAATTTTGTTGCAGTGTTCATGTGAGTGGGGCTTCAAGTTATTTTTTTTTCCTGATCCCTTGTTGGAGAGGATGGCTAATAGCCTAGGCCTATATTTCGAAACCTTTGGTATTTTTCTATGTAAATATGGGTACCTAGAGAGTGCTGAAATGTGATGGGTTCCTTTATTTTAAGTTTCACCAGTTATAGATAAGATTTGGATATTAGGTTTTGCTTAAAAAACTGGTTTAAATTCTGAGTTATGGCTACTTTAGTGTAAACATGGAACTAATCTTCCTTAGATTATTTTGGCAGTATTGCAAAATGTGGGCACTAAAGTTTATGGAATTCACATCAGCAGCAATTAGGCTAAGTAGTTAGGACATATTGCATCCTTCTCAGATACTATGATTATGATCAATCACTGAGGAAATCGGGCTTTTAAGTTGGGGGGAAAACACAAAAAAAGTGAAGTAGTACAGGGATTTATGCTAGGCTAATATCCCTATGAAACTTTGGCAAGTTCTGATCTGTAAGATTTTTAAAAAATTTTCAAAATGACATTGTGCACTTATTAATTTAGGACCTGGTGACGTAGGTCATGTTAGGTTGAGGGCCAGTATCCAAGAGGGAGGGTTTGAAGCCCTATGTAAGGACCTGTTTTCTTAACTTCAATATTCAATTTAGATTAGGTTAGATGGAGGGTCGAGGGAGCCAAAGTGATCTTCTTCATACCAGTTTAGGTTAGGTTAGAATATGTCCCTGTTTATTTTTACAGAAATGCAAACCAGAGCCTTTTATTTAGGAATTATTCTTGAGCATAAGCTGGAGGGCATTTGTTGAATTTAGTAACAAGGTAGTTAATTGGTGGTCATGGAGACTGGAGAGCATTTGTTGAATTTGGTAACAAGGTAGTTAATTGGTGGTCATGGAGACATGCGTAGGAAAATACCCTTCACTCACCTTCTGTCATCATTCAATTTTCTTAAGCAACCAAGAAGATTAAACATGCTGTGCTTGCTCTCTTCCCAACTTTGGTTATTGAATGCACTTGTGTTAGTCAATTTTTTCTTTATTTTCTAATTTTTGCGTTGTTTTGCATGCCTTGTTACTTTAATGGAGAAAAAATGTGATGAACGCCATGGTGAGTGGCTTAATGATGTCCCATGTTTTGGAAATAGGTAAGAAAATTTTTTGTTTGGTGTGTTATTGGTTTTGAACTCTGGGCAGGGTTAAGTTACTTAATCTTCGTTGGGCATTGGAAATTTCCTTCACCACAAGGGTCCCACTAAAGTAGTTGGCGCTTACTATCTTCACAGCTATGCCTCTACATGATAAGATGAGTGACATCCAGAAGCAGTACTTAACTGTAGCAACTCTCATATCATGTAAGCAATCATGAACATTTTCTATATAATGTTGGCAAAATTATTTCGATTCTCTTTCTAGTTAAAGTTTTAATTTTTTGAGGTAGAGATATCCATGCATTCCGCCATACCTCAATGTGGGAATCAGCTATATAATTACTGGGTAAGTCCCATAATTAAAAATGACATTATGATAGAATAGTTTTAATTATACTCACCCGCTAATTATATAATTGGAGCCCACCCTCCGACCCCTAGCATGGTCTTTTCTTTTTAAAGGCATGAAACAAACTGAGCTCTTTGCCAAGTGGTTCCTCTCTTTCCCCAAAAGGGGGCGGGGTCATTGTTACCCAGCCAAAACAAAACAGAAAATTAGTGCAATACCTGAGTGTTGGACTTTAACTGCCGGGCAAGTGAAACGTTTATCTGTATAATTACTGGGTAAGTATTATTAAAACTGTTTTATCATAAAAATATCATTTTGAAAAATATTTCATTTTTCCCAGGTAATCAAATAAATGTCTTTATCATATTCCTACTTCAACAACCATGCATAGTCCCTGATGCCAAAGGAACAAGTGCTTGATAACAGTAGATTAGTCAGGGTTTCCTCCCACTCATCCACCTGCCACCAGTCAGCTACTTGTTGCCAGATTTCAATTAATGATTCTTGCTCATGCTGAGGACTGCTACATAAAGGTTCTGTGTCTAAGATATTATTATTATATTTTAAAAGATCAGTTTATCCAAACCTCTTTGCCTATTGTGACTGACACTTATGTGTATAATTGTTGGCATAGATGAAAAATTTTGCCATAACTTTGGTTTCAGTGTTGGTGAAGTAACCATTGTTGACTGGTCTATTGTTTAATGAATACTCTGTATTTTTATTATCTTTATGAGATGTTGTTTTAAGTTATGCTTTTCTGCTTTGAGACATACAGTACTTTCATACATGTTACTTATGAATTGGAGGACTTCTGAAAGAAGAAGAGATGTCATTCCAGAGAAATTATAGGATGGTGAATGAATGTGTACATATATTACAATTTTGTTACAAGAATTTTGAGAATTATGGAAAAATTTTAGTAAGCTTGTTCATTTTGATGTTATACAGGATGGGTAAGGCATTTTCAGCATTGGGAAGAAAAGCTGGAAAACCTATTCGTAATTACAATATAGAGGAGCGAGCTCATCGTGCGATAATGGAGAAGAATCGTCCTAAAGCCCCAAGACATGAATCTACAGTAAGGCTGATTGAGGACTCTGTTAGAAGTGAGTGACAGCTGCAAAGATTTATTTTTCATTATCACAGAATTACTTTTAAGGTTATAAGTCTTTATAGTATGTTCTTTTCCCAAAATGTAAGATTTTGGTTTCTATTTAAGAGGACTATTTATTTCCATGCCATTATCTTCCACTTCCATATTCACTTATGAAAATTAAAAAGAATGTTGCGTTAATTAAACTCCTTTTGCTACCTTGTTACCAAGTTTCAGTGACCAATTCCAGTTTGAGCTGAGGGATACTCATACATAAAAGGTTCTGGTTTATCTTCCTAGGAAAGATTTGAATAACTTAAAAGATTTTTTTTATTGTATATTCCCTTTGGAAAAGAATGCATGTTAATCAGAATTTGTTTATATATATCCACAAAGCAAAGAAATGTTTTTATCACATAAATAACTTACCAAGTACAGGCAGCCCTCGGTTAACAGTGGGGGTTCTGTTCCCAGCCGATGCTGCTAACCAAAAATCGGCAATAACAGCACTAAAAACCTGCTTAACGGCGCCACTAACCGAATATTGGTGCTGTTATCCAGAGTTTGGGGCTGCTGTTTACTAGAGATTGGCACTGCTAA
>NC_061094.1:33617129-33636573 GCF_015104395.2 Macrobrachium nipponense
TACAAAGGTTGTGTGAGAGAGAGGAGAGAGAGAGAGAGAGATTGGTGGAAGAATGAATGGGAGTGGTTAGATGGCGGTCGGAAGCATGTCTGTTGTGGCGCTCTGTAGGTAGTCAATGGAAGTCTGTTACGAGAGTTGTAAACAGTGAGGCGTCTGGTCAAGTCAGTGTTGGTTTTGGCAGCAGGTTTTCCTTTGGTGTGTCGTTGTTTGGGTGTTATTTGATAGATTTTGGGGTGTGAAGTTGTTGTTGCGTGTGTCTGTCTGGTTGTGGTGAGGTTAAGAAGGTTGGTGGTGCATTTTCGGTGTCTGTTAGTGGTGGTTGGGGCAGGGTTGGTTTTGGCGGGTTGTTGTACTGCTGTAAGTCGTGTGGTTGTCGTGTTTTTTCAGGCGGTTGGTGTTCATCTGCATTTTAGTCGTTGGTTATTGATTTTTGTGGGGTTGTGGGTCCCGGGTGGTTGATTTGTGTTTGGTTGTCGGCGGTGGTTGTGTGTTGGCTACCCTATAGCCTATATCCAGTGGACGACAGCACAGCCTAGTCCTAGGTATCAGAAGCCAGCGGTGAGTACCTGTTTGTGTTTTTTGTTCGGTATGTAGGTATTGGGGCAATTGTCCTGCTGTGTTTTTTAGTGTTAAGTGGAAAGTGTGATTGAGGGTGGGTTTGATAGCCAGACAGGTTAAGTTTATGTGGGGAGGTTACTTGTTTTTGTGATCCCGCCACAACTCTGGCTCTTATGGGCACTCATGGATGCTCTTGGTGCTTATGGATGCTTTGGCACTTTGGGGCTTATGGGCACTTTAGAACTTATGCACGAACTGGTGACAGATGATAGATGGTGCTGCGCTCGTAGTACAAGCTGGTGTTATGCTGAAGTGAGCGCTTCTGGATGCTGGAAGAGAGGAGCGTTCACAATCTCCGCATCAACTTAGATGCATTCCCTCCTTGTACAGGAGACATGAGAAACATCTCGCAAAAATCTTCAAAATGTACTGCCGAAGCAAGTACTAAAATGCTGAAACAATTACTACTGTGACCAATTATCGGCTGACAGTAACATCATCTTCCATAAGCACCATTCTCTCCTACTACTTTCGGCCCTTACACTTTAATTCTCTGTAAAGGAAAGTGCAAGGGTTAAAGTAATATCATTTACTGACTGTTAGCAAGTCTAGGTTTGAAAAGTAAATCCACAGTAGTATTTCTTGATTTTGTTACTACGTATTTAAAATATATAGAAAGCAGAAAGCTTTCAATGACCTGCATGGTCCTCCTTGTCAAAATCAAGACATACTACTGTGGATTTACTTTTCCATTTATCTTTGAAGTCTAGGTTTGGTAAACAAACAAAATACAGTTACCATCCGAGTTACGACCTGCGAGAGTTATGTCCACCCGTACTTACGACAGTGTCCGACAGGGGTCTATTTTTTTATATTTGGCGGCGTTTACTGTTTGGCAGCGCGGTAGCGTAGTGCGTGCGGCGCGGTATGACAGTTACGACGGCGCCGGCAGCACAGCATCCCAGACAGACTCATCCCAACCACCTCACTCACTGTCTAGACATTGTAACAGTACTGTAACATTGTAGCACGAACATTTTTTTCATTACACCTTTGCCATGGCCCCTAAGAGAAAGTCTGACTCATCAGAATGCAATTCTGCCAAGAAAGCAATAGAACAAGAAAGGAAAGCTGAAGGAGAAAGAAGAGAGGAAGAAAAGGAAGTTGTAGAAGAGGAGGAGCACGAACGAAAGTTTACTGTAAAGGGATTATCGGAAGCCATACAAATGCTTAATACAATGCTGCATAAATTGGAAGGAATGGATCCGAAAGTTGAACGGTTTGCCCGGATAGAGAGATCTATGCAAGAAGTAATGAGGCCATACAAAGAAATCTACGATGAAAAGAAAAAGCAGAAGATCCAAACGACACTTAGCATGTTTGTCAAACGAACACAAAAGCCCGCCTCATCCAGCATCGAAGCCACCCCCTCCCCTACATCGGCCAGCGCAGTAACCACCCCTTCCCCATCCCCTGCCTCGCCTGACTTAACAGCTGATCTTTCTTTCGACCGTGCGTATGAAGAAAGTGTTGATGACGTCGAACCAAGCACCAGTGAACATTAATTTTGAGTGTTGTTTTGCTTATTTTTTTACATGCATATGTATTTTATATTTTGTACTACAGCTGTATGTTCTATTTTTGAACTGTAACTTTTCTATTTTCGTATTTTGATCTTCATTTGTATTTTTGTATAATAAATTCAACTGCAGTAATAAATATTTTATTTCTAAAACCATATTATATTAAGATGTATGTACGTAGTATATCAACTAAGCAACTGAAAAAAAAAGCTAAATACATTGCACCTACAGTATAATATTAAAAATATCTCTATGATAAAATGATAAAAGTGAAACTAAAAGGCATAAAAATGATAAATACATAAACAGCTTGTACGTATAGTACAACAGTAATATTATTCAACAGAAAAAGTATGATAAAAGTGAAAATAAAAGGCAAAAAATGATATTGTTATGATACAATAAAGTTTCATACATACTTACCTGGCAGATATATACATAGCTAAGACTTCGTCGTCCCCGACAGAAATTCAAATTTCGTGCCACTCGCTACAGGTAGGTCAGGTGATCTACCGGCCTGCCCTGGGCGGCAGGACTAGGAACCATTCCCGTTTTCTATCATATTTTCTCTCTTCCACCTGTCTCCTGCGGGGAGGCTGGGTGGGCCATTAATCGTATATATCTGCCAGGTAAGTATGTATGAAACTTTATTGTATCATAACAATATCATTTTCATACAATCAACTTACCTGTCAGATATATACATAGCTGATTAGCACCCTTCGGTGGAGGGTAAGAGACAGCTACTTATGGAATAGACAGGTAAACAACATATGTTGTAGGTATAAAATAAAACCTTGGTTCCTACCTGATAAGTGGTAGACTTCGTGGGTGTTTGCCCAGTAGTCTGCATCACCTCAAGAAACTTTAGCGAGATATATGATCTATGGCCAAGAGTTCTTGTGGGTCTGCCGATGGGGTCTTATCCGCTTACTCGGCAGAGCCTGAAAGGACTTTGTCAATGGGTGCTGATCCACTTATATGACAATACACCTTATGAAGGAGCATACAACCAATCCCGACCACCTGATCCTAACCACATGTTAGAAATAAAGATTGTTCCGAGTTATCCCCCGAACTCTTCACAACAACCATAACTCAAAAAGCACAATACGCAAACATACATAATTTTTCAAAAAAAACATTTATACTCATCTAATTAGATATCACAAGAGTTTCTTACTGAACAACAGAGACGGCCGCCCGTGCAGCACCAAGTCCTTTTTGTTAGAAGAGACTCTAGAACATCTAAAAAGAAGGTAAGTATATACCTAAGGATTGGTGTTGGCTCCCATGCCCAGGATCGTATCCGCCGAAACAAAAGGACCCAGAGAAAAACATTTCTCATAGGTCACACGCACGTCTCTCAAGTAATGAGATGCAAATACTGAGTTGCATCTCCAAAATGTCGTATCTATGATGTTTTAAGTGACATATTCTTCTGAAACGAGAGAGACGTCGCTACTGCTCTCACTTCATGAGCTTTCACTCTTAACAGTCGGAACTCTTCGTCAGGACAGATCTTATGTGCGTCTGTAATGACGTTTCTCACAAAGAATGCAAGAGCATTCTTGGACATCAGTCTTGTGGGGTCTTTTACCGCGCATCAAAGACCTTGCCTAGAGCCTCCTATCTGGTGCTTTCTCTGAAGGTAGAATTTCAGAGCTCTTACAGGACATAGAGACCTCTCTGCTTCTCTGCCTACGAGACTCGATAAGCCTTTAACTTCGAATGACTTAGGCCAGGGATTCGTGGGATTCTCGTTTTTAGCTAAAAACAGGGTTTTAAACGAGCAAATAGCTGAGTCTCCCTTGAATCCTACTTTATCCTGCAGAGCATGTAATTCACTAATTCTCTTTGTCGTAGCTAAAGATAATAGGAATAGGCATTTCCTAGTGATAGATGAGGAGGTTCGAACCTTTCGGATGACAGGAACTTGAGTACCACGTCTAGGTTCCAGTTAGGAGGGACCGGTTCCTTAGACTTTGAAGTCTCAAAGGACCTTATGAGATCGTGGAGATCCTTGTTATCTGCCAGATCTAATCCTCTATTCCTGAAGACTGCCGAAAGCATACTTCTGTATCCCTTTATTGTGGATACAGCTAGCTGAGATTCTTCTCTCAGGAATAGAAGGAAATCCGCAATTTCCGCTACAGAGGTAGTGGAGGAGGACAACTTCTTAGTTCTGCACCACCTTCTAAAAACCTCCCACTTGGACTGATATACTTGTCTAGTGGAGGTTCTGCGGGCTCTCGCTATCGCGCTTGCAGCTTTACGTGAAAACCCTCTCGCTCTGACGAGTCTTTCGATAGTCGAAAGGCTGATGATACCTCTGGAAGTGTGGCTGTTTGAGAAGATCCATCCTTCTTGGGAGGGATCTTGGAAAATCTACCATCCACTCCACCACCTCCGTGAACCAGTCTTGAGCCGGCCAAAAGGGGGCTATCAATGTCATCCTCGTCCCCTTTGAAGCCACAAACTTTTTCAGCACTAGTCCCCAGGATTTTGAACGGAGGAAAAGCGTAGACGTCTACGTGAGACCAGTCTAGCAGGAAGGCGTCTACCATCAGAGCTCTGGGGTCTTCCACGACCGAGCAAAAGACTGGCAGCCTTTTGGAGATGAACGTGGCGAAGAGATCCACATGAGGAGTCCCCCACAGAGACCAGAGATCTTGACACACATCTTCGTGTAGGGTCCACTCTGTGTGAAGGACCTAGTTCCTCCTGCTGAGCCTGTCCGCCCTCACATTCCTTTCTCCCTGAACGAACCTTGTAAGTAGGGAGATGTTCCTCTGAGACGTCCAAAGTAAAAGATCTTTTGTAAGTTCGTAAAGGAACAAGGAGTGAGTCCCTCCTTGTTTCCGAATGTAGGCAAGTGCTGTGGTGTTGTCCACATTTACTTGAACTATTTTGTTCGAAACAAGAGGTTCTAGACTCTTCAGAGCCAGGTGTACGGCGAAGAGCTCTTTGCAGTTTATGTGCCAAGACACCTGTGCTGCTTCCCAGGTGCCTGACACTTCCTTCGAGCCTAATGTTGCTCCCCAACCTTTCTCCGACGCGTCGGAGTACAACACTAGGTCTGGGTTCTGGATTTTTAGAGAAATTCCTTTGTTCTCCTTCAGAGGGGGCAACCACCATTCCAAGTGCGGTCTCATCTCCACTGGAATGGGAAAGGCGGTCTGTCTGAAAGATGTCCGCGGTCTTCCAACTCCAAGACCTCTTGAGGAAGAATTGAAGCGGACGTAAATAAAGTCTTCCTAGTGGGAAGAACTGTTCGAGCGAGGAAAGGGTCCCTAGAAGGCTCAGCCATTCCCTCGCCGACGTCTGTTCCTTTCCCTAAGAAGAGAGAGACTTTCTGCAAACCTTTTGCGATTCTCTCTTGCGAAGGAAATACTCGAAAACAAAACCCCGAGAATCCTCTGAATCCCCAGATAGACTAAGTTCTGTCTGGGGGTCAGCTGTGACTTCTCGAGGTTTACAAGTAATCCCAACGATCTGATCAGGTTTAATGTCAACGTAAGGTCCTCCAAGCACTGTCTCTCTGATCTGGCCCTGATGAGCCAGTCGTCCAGATACAGAGAGATATTTACACCTTTGAGGTGAAGAAACCTCGCCACATTCTTCATCAGGCTTGTGAAGACTGAGGAGCTGTGGAAAGGCCGAAACACAAGGCTCTGAACTGAAAGATCCTTCCCTTCCCCCCGTCATGAAACGGAGGTACTTCTTCGATGAAGGGTGGATCGGGACGTGAAAATATGCGTCCTGGAGATCCAGAGACACCATCCAATCTCCTTGTCGCATTGACGCAAGAACTGAGGCAGATGTACTCAGTCCTTTCTTTTCCGTTGCAGTAGCAGGTTTCTTCTTCCTAGCTGACTGGGTAAGAAGGTCTTGAGTCGCCTTCTCAGTTAATGAACAGAAGTGTCTCTCACTAACTGAGAAGGAAACAAAAAGTCCGATAAAGGAGAGTACAGTAGAGCTGCCCTTTGAGAGTGGGAGACAGCTTTCGTCAAAAAGGCACTAAAGACTGTCCTCTTCTTAAGAAGAGAGATATTTACACCTTTGAGGTGAAGAAACCTCGCCCACATTCTTCATCAGGCTGTGAAGACCTGAGGAGCTGGTGGAAAGGCCGAAACACAAGGCTCTGAACTGAAAGATCCTTCCCCCGTCATGAAACGGAGGTACTTCTTCGATGAAGGGTGGATCGGGACGTGAAAATAGGCGTCCTGGAGATCCAGAGACACCATCCAATCTCCTTGTCGCATTGACGCAAGAACTGAGGCAGATGTACTCAGTCCTTTCTTTTCCGTTGCAGTAGCAGGTTTCTTCTTCCTAGCTGACTGGGTAAGAAGGTCTTGAGTCGCCTTCTCAGTTAATGAACGAGAAATGTCTCTCACTAACTGAGAAGGAAACAAAAAGTCCGATAAAGGAGAGTACAGTAGAGCTGCCCTTTGAGAGTGGGAGACAGCTTTCGTCAAAAAGGCACTAAAGACTGTCCTCTTCTTAAGAAGACCTGCTCCAAATAAAGAGATCTCAAACGAACCATCCTGTACCGCTTTGTCAATACAAGACAGAATACATAGAAGGACTTCTGGGTCGAGTCCTTCCGAATCATGGGCCTTCTTGGACATCACCCAAGGGACCAATCTAAGAAGTTGAAAACTTCTAATACATGAAGAGTCCCTTGAGGAGATGATCCAGCTCTGAAATGGCCCCAAGTCACACGGGCCAGAGTTCAAAACCTTGCCTTCGAGATGCATCGACTAAGGTTGAAAAGTCCGCTTCTGCCGAAGACGGAAGAGAAATGCCCATATTCTCTCCCGTCTGATACCAAATGCCCCGTTTACCAGCGAGTCTCGCTGGGGGCATGCAGAAGACCATTCTAACCAACTCCTTCTTTGACTCCATCCAAGAATTTAAAGAATGAAGAGCCCTCTTCATGGAAATGGCGGGCTTCATTCGAAGAAAAGACGAAGACTTCTTCGCCTTTGCGCTCGAGAACAGAGCGCGCGGAGAAGGAGGAACGGCAGGGGTCAAATTGTCTCCATACTCTTCCAGAAGAAGGGCTGTTAAAACTTTATAGTTAGAAAGTCCTTCTCTTCCCTGATACTCGTCTTCCGAGTTTTCCTCCAACTCGGGGTCTAGAGGAGTTTCTGAGGATAAATCAGGACGTCTTTCCTCTGGGGGAGACAAACTCCTGATAGGAGAGGGACTGAGGGAATGATATTCCTTCCTCTTCAAAGTCTGAGCTTTAAGAGAAGCTTCCTTCTTGGTAGGCGCCAAAAGCCTAGACTTCACTCCATAAGCGGATGACGCCTCACGCTTAGATGACGCTTCTCGTCCGCCAAGCGTCCTGGCTGACGCCTCACGTTTGTCTGATTGTTGACGTCTGGATGACGCCTCGCGCCTGAAAGACGTCTCGCTCTCAACTGGCGTCCTGACTGGCGCCAAAACTTTGGCTGGCGCCTCGCGCTTATATGACGCTCTGTATGACGCCTCGCGCCAGTAAGACGCCTCGCGCCAGTAAGACGCCTCACGTCTATCTGGCGTCACGTCTCTGCCATAAGGTTCCCTAGATCTCGATCTAGAAACCGAAACTTCTGCAGAATGTTTGGAAGACGAAGCTTCAAGTCTGCAAGACGCCTCTCGTTTAGCAGGAGAGAGAGGACGAGTCTTCTTGATTGGAAGCGAAGCGTCCTTCTTCCGAGGAGGATCACTCGCTAACACTCCCACCAAAGAGGCTAGCTGTTCTTGTACAGCTAGGAGAATTTTCCTTGAAGCTTCTCCCACGTCATCTTCAATCGGGGGAGAAGTAGAAGGCAAGCGTTCTGGTACGTCCATGTAAGGTGACGCTGACGGCACCTTCGCCTTTTTAACAGACGAAGGAGCTTCATCTGAGAAGCGCTCCGGGCTTGAATCCAATTCAAGTTCTCTCAAATGCCGTTTCAAAGGCCTAGAAAGGTCCGAATCCTTCCACCCTCGTTTAGGTGAGGGAGAGAGAGAGGAGGAGAAACACTCTCGCAGGACGCTTTTTCTATAGCGGCCCTGAGCAGCCTGAATCGAAACAGAGCCTGCTGAAGGGACGTCTGACCGTTGGGGATTCCCCACGACCTCCTTAAGGCTTTCGACTTTCCTTCTCCTCTGGGCATGGGAGCTTGGAAGAGGTCTAGGCCTGGGAGCGTCGCAGGGACGATCAAACGCCCCCTCCACAACACTGGGAGAACTCACTTCACTGTACATTTCACTTTCACTACCCTTACCATGTAACTCCGCCATTTTGGACTTCATCTTATGAATAGTGGCTTTCAGATCGGCGATTTCAGAGGCCGATTCTAAAAGTAAAGCTTGTGAAGTCGACATATAGGGAGAATCCAACTCATCAGGATTAGATATAGGGTCAATTAAAGGCTCAATAGGCCTTGTACTCACACCTTTCAAACGTCTAACCCTATCTCTCTCTAACTTCTTCAAATAAGAAGTTAAAGTCTTCCATTCTTCCGCATTTAATCCCTCACATTCATGACAGGTATTAGTAGAAGAACACTGAAACCCCCTACATTTACGACATACAGTGTGAGGATCAACCGAAGCCTTCGGTATCCTCACCCTGCAGCCTACATTCACACACATTCTCACACTCACATTTGAGTCAGACATACTGAGAAAATCCAAAAAGCAAGTCCAAAATCAGTCCACAGTAGCGAATGCCAAAAACCACGATCCAGATACGTCACCAAAAGGCCGAGAAACGATGATCAAAGGTTGAAATAAGAATCTAAGTCAGGAGGTAGTAACAACAATGTTGATACCACTGGCGACAGAGAAAATATGATAGAAAAATGATATTGTTATAATACAATAAAGTTTCATACATACTTACCTGGCAGATATATACATAGGGACGACGGAGTCTTAGCTATGTATATATCTGACAGGTAAGTTGATTGTATGAAACGGGAATGGTTCCTAGTCCTGCCGCACAGGGCAGGCCGGTAGATCACTTGACCCACCTGTAGCGAGTGGCGCGAAATTTGAATTTCTGTCGGGGACGACGGAGTCTTAGCTATGTATATATCTGACAGGTAAGTTGATTGTATGAAAATTATAAATAAACAGCTTGTATATACATAGGTACAGTAATATTATTCAACAGAAAAGTATGATAAAATTATAAAAGTGAAACTAAAAGGCATAAAAATGATATTGTAATGATACAATTAAGTTTGTTCATACTTACCTGGCAGATATATATATAGCTGTATTTTTCCGAATCCGACAGAAATTTTAAAACACTTACGACACACGCAGTGGGAGTCAGGGGTAGTACCCCATTCCCGCCGCTGGGAGGCGGGTATCAGGAATCATTCCCATTTTCTATTCATAATTTTTTATTTCCACTGTCTCCTGAGGGGAGGTGGGTGGGTACTTGATTATATATATCTGCCAGGTAAGTATGAACAAACTTAATTGTATCATTACAATATCATTTTGTTCATGAAACTTACCTGTCAGATATATATATAGCTGAATCCCACCTTTGGTGGTGGGAGTAGACAGAATAGAAGATTTTAGGAAACATATATATGCAGATAATTGATATCTTGATTCCTTACCTGTTAGCATAGCTGACTTCGTGGTTACTGCCGCGTAAGTCTGCTTGTGCTACTAGAGTTGCCAGCGAGGTAGAGACCTATATAGCTGGTGCACTCCAGATGATCTGTCAACAGGGGCGAGACCACGACGTGACTAGACCATTTGACATACAAATGAGGGCAACGAAGTAAAAAACAAACCACCACCTGGCGTAGCCTACCAAAAGTATCCCACATAGACTAAGCTAATGGAAGGGAGATCGCCACAGGCGGTCAACCCCACAACCATAACACAAGTTAAAAACTCCCCCTAAACCATTAAAGGATAGGATGAGCGCTACCTCCTGCCCCCAAAACAGTGTCTGCAGCGACGTATGGTCCGAGCGAGTAACAATTTTCGTATGTTGCTTTCACCTCCCGCAGGTAGTGTGAAAGCGAACACCGAATTGCTTCTCCAATAAGTGGCGCACAAAAATATCTTTGATTGCCATATTTTTGTGAAAAGCACCGAAGTAGCAATAGCCCTCAACTCGTGGGCTTTCACTTTCAGAAGCTCCATGTCACTTTCACTACACTTTTCATGGGTCTTCCTTAACCGTACTTCTTAAGAAGAACGCCAGTGCATTCTTCGACATCGGAAGATCTGGTTTTTTCACAGAGCACCACAAGTTTCTCCGAAGAACCTCTGCATGCTCTGGTTTTCTGCAAATAAAACTTGAGAGCCCTGACAGGACACAGACTCTCTCAGCTTCAGGTCCCACTAGCTCCGACAACCCCTTGATCTCGAACGTCCTCGGCAAGGGTTGGAAGGGTTCTCGTTCTTTGCTAAGAACGTAGGACTTAAGGAACAAACTGCACTATGATCCTTGAACCCAATATGCTTGCTTATGACTTGAATTTCGCTAACCCTCTTCGCCGTCGCCAGAGCGGTTAGGAAAATGGTCTTCTTAGTAAGATTCCTAAGCGAGGCTAAATGGAGCGGTTCAAATTGACTCGACATGAGAAACTTCAGTACCACGTCTAAGTTCCACGATGGTACTTTAGGTTGGAGAACTTTCACAGTCTCAAATGATCTAATGAGATCATGAATGTCTCTATTATTCGCTAAGTCGAGTCCTCTATGTCTGAAGACCACAGAAAGCACGCTTCTGTAGCCTTTAATCGTGGGAACGCTAGTTTTCGCTTCTTTCCTAAGGTGAAGAAGGAAATCTGCTATCTGGCTCACAGAGGTTGAGGTGGAGGAAATGCCCTTCCTTCTGCACCAAACTTCTAAAGACAGCCCACTTTGATTGGTAAACTGCGATTGAGGAGGGCCTCCTTCGGTGGCAATCGCCGTTGCCACAGGTCTTGAAAAACCCCTCGCTCTGGCCAACTTCTTGATAGTCTGAACGCAGTCAGACTCAGAGCGGGGAGGTTTTTGTGGTACCTCTCGAAGTGGGGCTGTCTGAGTAGATCTTTCCTTAGGGGCAGAGTCCTCGGAAAGTCTACTAGGAAGGACATCACCTCCGTGAACCATTCGGAGGCCGCTGGCCAAGAAGGGGGCGATGAGGGTCATTCTCGCTCTCGATGCAGCGAACTTCCTCATTACTTCCCCGAGGATTTTGAATGGGGGAAAAGCGTAAACGTCTAGTCCCGACCAATTCCACAGTAGGGCGTTCTACTGCCACTGCTCCCGGGTCCAGAACTGGGGAGCAATACAGCGGAAGTCTCTTCGTTCGGGAAGTTGCGAAAACGTCCACATGAGGATGTCCCACAGCTTCATAGCGCCTGGCATACTCCTGATGAAGGGTCCATTCCGTCGGCAGAAGCTGTCCTTGCCGACTGAGAAAGGCTCCGCTCGCACGTTTCCACGCCGACACAAACCTTGTCAGAATCGTGACGTTTTGCGACTTCGCCCAAATCAGGATATTCCTCGCGATGACGAACAGAGAATGAGAGTGAGTTCCCCCCTGTTTCCTGAGGTATGCCAAGGCTGTGGTGTTGTCCGAGTTTATCTGAACCACTTTGCTGGAGACTTCCTCCTCGAAGAACCTTAGAGCGAGGTAAAACCGCTGAGAGTTCTTTTAGATTGATGTGCCAGGACACCTGTTCCCCTCTCCAGGTGCCTGACACTTCTCTCCCTCCCAGTGTTGCTCCCCAACCCGTGGAGGACGCGTCGGAGAACAACACTAGGTCGGGGTTCCGAAGCTTGAGCGAAAGTCCTTCCGCAAGCTTCTTGGATCCAACCACCATTTGAGGTGCTTTTTCACTTCTTCCGTCAAAAACAAGGAGACCCTTCTAGATCCTGTTTGCGTGACCAATTGCTTGAGAGGAAGAACTGAAGTGGTCGGAGGTGCAACCTTCCCAGAGAAACAAACTTCTTCCAGTGAGGAAATGGTCCCCAGCAGACTCATCCATTCCCTCACCGAGCATGTTTCCTTCCCTAGAAAGGCCGACAACTTTTGTCCAGGCATTGAAGTTGTCGCCCTGGGACGGAAAAAAAAGCCCGAAAGCCACTGAGTCCATCTGAATCCCCAGATAGACTAAGGATTGAGAAGGAGTCAGATGCGACTTCTCGAGATTCACCAGAAGTCCCAGGGACTTCGCTAACGACAGAGTCGTGTGAAGGTCCTTCAGACACCTGTCTTGCGATGAGGCTCGAATAAGCCAGTCGTCTAGGTAGAGAGAGATCCTTATTTCCGCAAGATGGAGGCACCTCGCAACGTTCTTCATAAGAACGGTGAACACCATCGGCGCCGTGCTGAGACCGAAGCAGAGTGCCCTGAATTGGAAAAATCTCCCTTTCAGGACAAACCGCAGGTATTTCCTTGATCGGGATGGATGGGGACGTGAAAGTATGCGTCCTGAAGGTCTAACGAGACCATCCAATCCCCCGGTCTTAAAGTGCAAGCACGGATTGAGGTGTCTCCATCTTGAACTTCTGCTTGGTAACGAAGCGATTTAGACTGCTGACATCCAGAAACGGGGCCGCCACCCCCTGACTGCTTCGGCACTAGGAACAGACGGTTGTAAAACCCCGGAGAACTCCGGTCGAAGACCTGTTCCACTGCCTGCTTCTCGATCATTTGATCTAGTAGATCGTGAAGCAAACTTTATGCTTTTCTCCCTGATAACGACGGTAGGACAAATACCTTTGGTGTCGAAGACAGCGGGGGGTAACATCAGGAAAGGAATTCTGTACCCCTTCTTGACGATGTCCAGAGACCAAGCGTCGGCACCTCTCTCTTCCCAAGCTTTCGCGAAATGTAGAAGCCTGGCTCCTACCGGTGTCTGAAGGACTTCCCTCTCACTTCTTGCTCTTGGAAGGAGCGGGAGTCTTGCCTCTGAAAGAGCCTCTTCCTCGAGGGGCTGGCTTCGAGGAAGAAGCGGATCGAAGGGGGCTTCGACTTCTTCAAAGCAGAGGACCCAGAAGACGAAGAAGTAGCAGGCTTCCCTAGAAGACTGTGCCAGAAGGTCTTGAGTTGCTTTCTCCTGGAGACTGGCAGCTATGTCCTTTACCATAGACTGGGGAAGAGATGTTCTGAGAAAGGAGCGAAAAGCATAAGATCCGCTTTTTGCGCTGGTGAGACGACTTTGCAGTAAAATGTTGCAAAAAAGTGCTCTTTTCTTAAGCAGTCCCGTGCTGAATAAATGAGCAGCCCAATTCCTCAGAACCATCCCTGACGGCCTTGTCCATGCAAGACAATACACTGACAGCTCCCCCAGACTGATGGAATCAGAACTCCTGGACCTGGCATCCAATACTCCCAGGCACCAGTCAAGAAAATTAAAGACTCTAGTGTCCTGAAGAGGCCTTTAAGGTGAAAGTCTAACTCGCTATGTGTCACGAGACCTTCGAGGAAGACAAAAAAGATCTTCTGGTGGCGTCTACAATGCTACCAAAGTCTCCTTGAGCTGAGGCTGGAAGCTTAACTCCGACGTTTTCTCCCGTCTCATACCACATACCAGCTTTGCCACCAAGTCTTGAAGGTGGTAAAGCGAAAGAAGTCTTGCTGAAGCTTTCCTCTTTTCCATCCAATCATGGACCTTTCTAAAAGCTTGCTTCGTAGAAAGCGACTTCTTCATTCTCACAAAGCCCGAGATCTTAGCAGCTTTGGAAGACGAAAACTGAGAGGGAGGAGTACGTGGAGCTTCAGGTTGGAAAGTGTCTGCAAGACTGACTGAAGTAAACGAGTCAAAACCTTGTAGTCCGTCGAAAACTGGAGCCAACTGCTGTTCTTCGTCCACTTCGACGAAAGCGTCACTAACTTCCTCTTCAGACACTGGAGAAGTCGGAGGAAGTAAAGAAGAGTCCCGAGCTTTCTCAAAAGAGAAAGAACGGCGAACAGGAAGAGTTCCCGCCTCCGCTTGTGCTTGCGGAAGTGGAAAACTGACGTCCGTAGGCGCGCGTTTGGCGTCCGAAGCCAATCTACTGGCGCCGACAGAAGCGCGCTCAAACGCCGCAGGTGTACACCTGGCGTCCACTTGTGCGCGCTGAGGCGTCCCACCAATGGTGCGCGCCGAGCGTCCATTGATGCTCGCCGAGCGTCCACTGGTGCGCGCCGAGCGTCCACTAAAACTCGCTGAGCGTCCACTGGCGCTCGCGAAACTTGCACCGAGTCACGTTCGGCGTCCACTAAAGCGCGTTTGACTTTCACAGAAGCGCGCTCGGCATCTAAAGAAACTCGCTTCTTATCCACAAGTTTCGTAGCAGCGGAAACAACCGCTTCACGAGAGCGAGAAACGAATTTCTCGCCTCCTCTAGAAAGGTTGCTGGGGAGGCAGAAACGAACTCTAGAGGGTAGACTCAAACGGAGAGAGAGACGAGCGAGGAGAGGGAGAGGAGGGAGAACGCCTCGACCATCTTCACAGGAAGGTTGTCATCCTTCTTACGGCGACGTGGAGCAGTCTCTCTCGAAGGAAAAACATCTCGAAGTTGCTGCTGAAGAGACTGGAGAATCTTGCTTGTAGGTGAAGCCTCCTTTTCTGGGGAGGGGCTGATCCTGTGAGCAGGAGAGCGGCGACGGGGACGCCCTTCTTGCTACTCCCAGGAACCGCCGCTTCACGCACCTTAGAGCGACTGCGGCGCTCGAAAGAAACATCTAGGGAAGACTCCGCCTCCGAATAATCCTTACGCTTCTTCTGCGGAGGAAAAGCAGCAAACGCACTATCAGGCGACGAGCAAAGTTCCGGAGAACAACTTGGACGTGAAGCGTCCCGAACGCGAGCCGTCCTTTTCAGCGGACGTGATGCGGTATGAGAGCTCCACCCCTTGCGCGGGGAGGAAGCTTCAGAAGAAGAAAAGCACTCCTTGAGAAGACGTCACGCAGCACGCTCCTTGGCAGTCTGGGTATGTTCGTCAGAAGCTGCCGAAGGCACGCCAGATCGGTGGGGGTTCCTCGTAACCCTCCTTCGACTTTCGACATGCTCTCTCCCCGTAATCTGGGAGTCAAGCAGAGGTCTAGGTCTAGAGGCGGAATGAGGCCGATCTGACGCACCCTCCACTACACAAGGGGCACTTTTCACTGCACTTCTCTTCACTTTTGCTCTCCAGAGCTAACACTTTTGATTCTAAGTTACGAATCGATTCAAGAATTAGCGATAATGTATTACCTTCTACCGACACTGTCTCAGGGGCCGGAGGCAACACTACAGGGGTAGGAGCATAATCTACAGAAGGAGGGTTAGCAGGAGAATAATTTAAATCTTGCCTACCTGAAACACTCCTGGAGGAAGACCTCCTTAACCTATCTCGCTCAAGTTTCTTAAGATAGGTTTCATACGCCTTCCATTCCGACTCTGTTAGTCTTTCACACTCCTTACAACGACTTTCAAACGTACATTCATTCCCCCTGCAAACTTTACAAACAGAATGTGGGTCTACTGAAGCTTTCAGTAGCCTACCTCTACATTCAGACATGGAACAAAATCTAGCGCTAGCAGAACTAGACCCTGACATCTTGATCAAAGAAAAATCAATACCAAATTCAATTCAAATCACAGTCAACGTGTGCCAAGCCACCGATCCAATTCAGATACCAAAGAAAAGCCAAAAGGGATACTCAAGTAGCTAGTAAGTTTCCAAAATCTGGACGGAGGTGCTGCAAACAGGTGTTTCCAGCACCGGCGACAGAAAAATTATGAATAGAAAATGGGAATGATTCCTGATACCCGCCTCCCAGCGGCGGGAATGGGTACTAACCACCTGACTCCCACTGCGTGTGTCGTAAGTGTTTAAATTTCTGTCGGATTCGGAAAAATACAGCTATATATATATCTGACAGGTAAGTTTCATGAACAAAATGATAAATAAACAGCTTGTATATACATAATAATATTATTCAACAGAAAAAGTTACTTAAAAATGCAACACATTCATATCATATGTCCTCGAGTACAGTATAATCTTCCACTTTAACCGAGTACTTATAATCCACGTGTCGGCCATTTTGGCTGGTATTTTCGACTAACAACCATTCTGACATACGACCTGTTGGTCGGAACGGATCTAGGTCGTAACTCGGATGGTAACTGTACTATGCAAAACTTTGGCCAAAAGGAATGATGAAACATTCCTAAGTTACCTTTAAAGCCCATAGTGATCGAAGAATTTATGAGTAGCCTACGCCCTGAAAACATCATCGATGTAGAACTTCTGACCTAAAGGAATGACATAAGATACAAATTCCTTTTAGCCCAAAACTATATTGGTGGCTCACATGAAGCCCATGAATGACAATCATTCATGAATTATTTTAAGCAACTGTTTAACTACATCTAGAGAACTGCCTATGCCCTACAAACACCATCGATTTAAAAATTTTGGCCTAAAGGAATGAGCCAAGATGCAAGAATTCCTTTTTAGGGCAAAACTATACGGGTGGCTCACATGAATCTTATGAATGATGAACATTCAAAAATTACTTTTAAGGCAATTTTTTAACGACGTCAAGTGGATTGCCTAAGCCCTTATATCGCCAGCTCGCAAGTAGCCTAGGAAAAAAATGGGAAAAGGTTCCCTAGCTTTTAACCTAAAAGAACGAGAAAACATTCAACATTACTTTGAGGCAATAAATAGCTCACGAGTGCTTGTACTCTGAAAACACCATTCGAGAAATTAATATTAAGGCAAAACTTTAAACCGAAGGTTTACAAGTATAACGAGATACGGTAAACAAAACATAATGCAATGTTTAGCCTAAAGGGACGGCGTAACAAACTTTAGGACCGAACTATTATCATTGCTCACAAGGATAAACAAAAGAATAGTTGATGAATCAACTTAATAACAAAACAAGTACTACTAAATATGCATTCCAGTGGGATGCACACAACTGAAATCCAGTTAAATAACTGGAAAATAATGAACAAGCTACTGCCACCGCCATTGTCCACTCAATGATGCCAGGGACAAACTGAGCTTTCTGCTTAAAGTCGTTCCTATTCTCCCACTAGTAGGCTGAACTGGTCACCTACACAATGGTTTGAGGCGTTACCTGCGAAATGATATTTTTTATAACAAAATGATGTTTTATAAATATATGTACTTACCAATTAATTACTTAGCCAACGATTATCCTCACATAGCATCCTAAATTCTAAATTCACACACAAGTGACTGTTGCAATGCATGGGTGACAGGTCCTGCCCACTGCAATGGGAGCTCATGAGCGACAAAAGCTGACGGTGTCATTCTTATCTATTGCTGCTAAGTCCATGAAAATCAGAGGGGAGGAGGGCGGGCTCTGATTTAGTAATTACTTGATAAGTAGTATATTTATAAAACTTGATTTTGTTATAAAAATCACAATTTTTAGAAGTAAATTGTATTTTTCCTAACTATACAAACCTGAGGTCCTTTACATAAGGAATTACTTTCGGCATAGCTGGAATTACGGCTTTTAAATTCTTGAACAAGGTGGTTAGGCAGTAACTACCATGTGGCAGCCGGGTAGGCTAGCCTCCCCCAGATGTAAACACTCCACTTTGCCTTTCGGCCCAAGTTCAAATTGAGGGGTGGCATGAGGTGCGCATATATGTAAAGGACCTCAGGTTTGTATAGTTAGGAAAAATACAATTTACTTCCAAAAATTGTTATCTGTTCCTACACGATATACAAACCCTCGGTCCTTTACATAAGGAAGACTCACTGATTGGTGGGAGGAATATGAGTGAGCCTCTAGAACTGACTGGAGTTCTACACACCTAGGCTACTCCTCCTGGTCGTAAGAGCGAGGAGGAGTGCCCTGCCTCTGATAACTTGATCAGAGTATAGGAGCTGCATGATCAAGAGTCAGACTTCTGGGCCTTTTCGAAATGAGTGTGGAATTGTAACTCATCCAAAAATGGGCTGTGAAGAATGTTTGAGTCGGGGGCATTAATGCAAAGTTCTGAGAAGGGTTTGCATTATTGCCAGTCTCCTTCCTCCCCTTGCTAGAGGAAGGAGCGGGATTGTTTCTATGATTCTGATAAGAAACATAAAAAGGATGCTTTATGTGTAAGCTTACCGCATCAATCGCCCGACCAGCCAGTTTAAGTTCGATTCCTATCCTCAACCCGAAGGAAGAGGAGTGGAAGGACGAGGTGGGGAAGGTGGAGAGGCCAGTCACACTCGCATCCTTCTCACTTCTAGAACTGCACACCATAGGCGAGATGTAACTTGTCCTCTTGAAGGAGCTGGGTAAGCAAACACAACCTACAAGCATCCACCACTGGTCCAAGGAAATGAGGTTCCAAGGACCTGTGGGCAGGCCTGAAGGGAAAGATATATATGGTCGCAATGGAACCTTATCTATCTTCCTGTCCTAGGAAGCCCAAGGTGAAAGAGCACAGAGCATCTCCTTGGGAGAATCCGACTCTTCTATCAATAGCGTGTAGCTCGCTCACACATTTAGCTGTGGCTATGGCTACTAAGAACAACGTTCTACATAAAACATCCTTGAGAGAGGCGGACTTGAGGGGCTCGAAGGGAGGGCCCACAAGCCACTTCAATGCTACGTCCAAGTTCCAGTAAACCACTGACGAGTTTTTCTGCTTGGATGTATCAAAAGCCTTCAGTAGATCATGAAGACCTTGATTTGCACAAAGATCCAGATTGCAAGGCTTAAAGTAGAGGAGAAATCGACAATCTGGGCTACGGATGTCTCAGAAGATGAGATGTGATGTCTGAAGCACCATCTATAGAAGACTGCCCACTTTGACTGGTAGACGCTGCAAGTAGACTGGCGTCTGCACCTTGCAATAGCTTCCACAGCTGCTCTTGAAAATCCATTCGCTCTGACGAGTTTCCTGACAGTCTGAAGTCTGCCTGAGCAAGCAACAGACGAAAATACAACTCAAAAAGGTACATCACCGACTTCAGCAAGCAATCGAAAAATGGTGAACAGAATTCAAGAGCAAGATGACGTGTTGTCAGTTGCACGGCAAAAATAAAAATGAAGCCGTTGGCTTCTGTCGCTCACGAGCTCCATTGTGGTGGGCGGGAACTTGCCATGCAAAACTAATCGTTAGCTAAGTATAAGTAATTACATGGTAAGTTACTTTATAAAATTTTGAATTCAAGCTGCCATATAAGTAGAACTCAAAGCTATGTAATTACAGGGCAGCCCTCAGTTAACAGCAGTATCAGTTAATGGCTATCCGGTTTTACGGGGCTTGTCTAGCAATGCTGTTAACTGGATTTTCGGTGCTGATCTCTGGTTAGCAGCGCCAATAGCTGGTTAGCAGTGCCAA
>NC_061094.1:33637073-33656013 GCF_015104395.2 Macrobrachium nipponense
TTGGCACTGCTAACCAGCTATTGGCGCTGCTAACCAGAGATCAGCACCGAAAATCCAGTTAACAGCCATTGCTAGACAAGCCCCGTAAAATAAAAAAAAAAAACCGATAGCCATTAACTGATACTGCTATTAAACTGAGGGCTGCCCTGTAATTACATAGCCTTGAGTTCTACTTATATGGCAGCTTGAATTCAAAATTTTGTTCATGTCACTTACCTGACAGATATATATATAGCTGTATTCTCTTGACGACCGACAGAATTTCAAAAACTCCCGGCAAACGCAGTGGTCGGCTAGGTGGTTAGTACCCATTCCCGCCGCTGGGAGGCGGATACCGGGAACCATTCCCATTTTCTATTCAGATTTTCTTCTGTCGCCGGTCGGTAAACATCTGTTTACAGACCTCCGCTTAGGATTTCGAAACTTCATTTGTCACTTGAGTATTTGGATTGTCTTTTGGTTTCGGACTTGGCTTAGTGATTTGGCATACGCTATTGTGGTTTGGATTTTGATTTTGGGCTTTGATTTTTCTTAGAATTGAGATCTCTGGATCTATTTCTACTAGTTTCAGAGTGTGTGGTGTAGAAGTAATAAGGTGAGGCTACCAAAGCCTCGGTAGATCCTACACATGTGTGTGAATTGTAGAGGGCATGTTTGCTTGTTGGATGATAGGTGCAAAGAATGTGAAGTGTTAACTGATGTCGAATGGAAGGCGTATGAATCTTACATTCGTAGACTTGAGCGTGACAGAATTAGGAGGTCTTCCTCCAGGAGTGCTTCTGTTAAAGTCAAAGTAAAGTTGCTCAATCTAACATAAATGTAGAACATGTTACGCATAACCCTATAATTTCTCCTTCAGATAAAGGAAGTGATTGTTACCGAAGGGAATGCCCTTTCTACCATTTTAGAATCGATTCGGAACCTTGAATCGAAAATGAAAGTGCTACAATCTAATGTGCAAAAGTGTATGATAATGTTAGTGCCCCTAGTGAAGTGGAGGGGGCGTCAGATCGGTCCTATAATGCCTCCAGGTGAGACCTCTGTCGGACTCCCAGAACACAGGGAATGGACATGTCGAAGGCCGAAGGAGGGTTACGGAATTAAACACCGGTCTGGCGTCCCTTCGGCAGATCCTGAAGACGCATCCCAGGCTGCCAAAGATTGCGCGCAAGCTCGAACCTTGAAGGAATGCTTCTCTTCCTCCGAGACGTCCTCACCTCACCGGGGGTGGGAATCTCGGAAGACCTCTCCGACTGAGAGTGGTAAGGAAGACGTAAGGTGTCGCACAAGCGGCCATCGTCTTTCTCGCCCTCTTAGGAAAGGTCTTACGAAGAGTACGCAGCCTCTCCAAGTGAGAGTGGTAAGGAAGACGTAAGACGTCGCACTGGCGGCCATCGTCTTTCTCGCCCTCTTAGGAAAGGTATGATGGAAGAGGACGCTTCATCGGGAGATCGAGAGCGTCCTCCGCCTCGATTTACGCTTCGGTCTTCTCCCGGAAGACTTCGAAGACAGTATCCCGCACAAGAGATTTAGGACGCTTTCTGAGCGTCCTGATTCGAGTCCGGAGAGAAGGAAGAAGGCGTCCCCTCGCCCATCTTCTTCTCAAAGGTTCATTCCATCATATGGTTCTTCACCATCAAAAAAGACTCTCGAAGCGATTCGTCAACATTTGGATACGTTTTTCGCCAAGAAAGAAGAAAGATCACGTAGTCGTAAAAAGATCTTTGGCTACCGTCAAGAAATCTAGACGTTCTCCTGCGGCTTCTCTTCGTTCTTCGTCTTCTCTGATCCGTCGCCTTCTAGACCTCATCGACTCAATCAGGAACGCGCAAGCAGTCCTGCTGAGAGAGTCTCTAGAAGTATTGGCGTAAAGAAAAAGACAATAGGTGCCGCACAGGCGGCCGCCGTCGTCTTTTCCCAGAGTCGAAGAACGTTCAGAAGGATCGCTCAGAAATAGAATTGGGAGGAATTGATCTTGGCTTACAGGAAGAGAATATTCAACAAAAGAAACGCTTTGCTAACCAGGACGCTCGTAAGGACGCTTCTCTCGACGCTCGGGGTCCGGAAACGTCGGCTGGAGAGACTTCAGACAGCACGATATTAGTTCAGAAGAAGGATATGAAGATGAATATGAGGACGTTTTTGAGGACGGCGAGGCGTAGTGCTAGTAAGGACGCTCGTCGTCCTTCATATCAGTACGCATTCCAGGACGCAATGAGGACGCTTTCCAGGACGCAAATGAGGACGCTTTTGAGGGGCGCTAGGCGTCCGATGCACTTAAAGTAAGTCACCCTGAGAAGAAAAGAACAGGTCGCTAGTCAGAAGGTTAAGCGCCATATGCTTCAAGGTAGTAGGAACTACATATCAGTGCTCGTCAACAGAAATCGTATGACGTTAGTTTGGAAAATTCGGAGAGAAAGTCAAGGTTAGGAGAACATAGCAGACTCTCCTCTTCAAATTGATTTCAAACACAAGACCTAATCCGGTTCGAAAGGGAGATGAAACTTTGGTTTCTTCTCGTTCAATTCAGAATAAGGCTATGGTCTCCATTAGAAATAAATCGTCAAGCGAGGCTGTTTTCGGAAGAGGAGGGGGATCCTACAACCTCATCCTCTGTGGAATTATAAGACTTTGACTCGTCCTTTTAAAAGATTTGTTTCCCGAGAAGTTCCGAGCTCCAGTTTCCTCTCTCTCCACCTTCGCAACTAAACCTCTTCGAAGGCAAGGAAGACTCCAAATTTTCGTCAAAATGGCCACCTCGCTCTCGACTAAAAGGGCTTTTAAAAGAATCCATGATTGGATGGAATTCCAAAAGACAAAGGGCAAGACTTCTTTTGCACTTCCCCCCACAAGGCTTAGTGGAAGATCGGGGAAGTGGTTACGAGACAGAGGAAGAGGAAGCAGGTTTGAGAATCCCCGCTTCCGCACAAGGGGATTTCGCCAACTTAGTGGAAGCTCCTAGAAGATCTTACCTGGCATCAGCGAAAGTTTCGTGGACAATGGTCGGAGATAGATCACCATCTCAAAGGCCTTTATAAAACTTTGGAAGTTTTTAAACTTTCTAGATTGGTGTTTTGGGCGTCTTGGATGTTTTCAGTCTAGAAGCCCAGATTCCATCTCATTGGATGACTTAGCGAGGTATTTTGTCATGCATGGACAGAGCATAAGAGATGGCTTCCGACGAACTGGCATCACTTTTGCGTCGGGAGTCCTGAAGAAACGCACACTCTTCTGTAGCTTCACAGCTAAGTCAGTGTCCACCAGCGCAAAAAGCAGAATTGTTTCGTTCGCTCCCTTTTCTGCTCATCTTTTTCCACAATCGATGGTAAAGGATTTTATCAGTAAATCTCCCAAGAACGAGCGACGCAGGACTTATTGTCTCGGTCTTCGAAACGTCCTGCTGATCAGAATGTCTTCAGGAACCACGCAAGCTTCTAGGAAGAATTAATGGAGCCCTTTGCTTTGTGAAGAGCCTCTTCAAGAGCGCTGCTCGAGGGAGAAGTTTCCCTAGGGGCAGAGCCCCTCAACAAAAACCGGGGAAAGAATGACTTTTCGGCCCTCCAGACACCAGTTCGGGCGAGACTCGCTCTCTTCGCCGAGCAGGAGGATAAGAGGGGCGAACTCTTGGTCACTCGAAGTGATCGAGAAAGGTTACAAAATCCCGTTTCTATCGAAACCACCATTAAGCATAGAACCAATAGACCTTTCGCCCTCTTATCAGGATTCAAAGCAACAGATCTTATTAGACCTTTTGGATCAGATGTTGGAAAAGGAGAGCAGTAGAAAGAGTTGTGTCACGGAACTCTCCAGGCTTCTACAACAGGCTTTTCCTTGTTCCGAAGCACTCGGGAGGATGGAGACCTGTCCTAGACGTAAGCAGGCTGAATCTTTTTGTAAGGAAAATAAAATTCAAGATGGAAACTGCACAGTTTGTTTTAGCTTCCCTGAGACCAGGAGATTGGATGGTGTCCTTGGATCTCCAAGATGCCTATTTCCATGTTCCGATACATCCTCGTCCAGGAAGTTCCTCAGATTCGTCCTGAAAGGACAGGTCTTCCAATTCAGAGCTCTCTGTTTCGGGCTGAGTACAGCCCTATGATATTCACGCTTCTGATGCGAAATGTAGCAAGATGGCTCCATCTCTCAAAGATAAGAGTCTCACTCTATTTTAGACGATTGGCTGATCCGTCCACGTCAAAGGAACAGTGTCTGGAGGACCTACATACGACTTACAGGTGACGAAGGACCTGGGCCTTCTGGTCAACTTCGAGAAGTCCCATCTGATTTCCCACACAGTCCATCGTATCTGGGGATTCGAATGGATTCAGTGGCTTTTTCCAGTTTCTTTCCATCCATAGAACGTCGGCTAAAATGCTTAGAGAAGTATCGGTCTTCTTAAGAGAAGGAAATATGCTCGGCGAGGGAATGGATGAGTCTGCTGGGACCATTTCCTCGCTGGAGAAATTTGTTTCTCTGGGAAGGCTGCACCTCAGACAGCTTCAGTTTTTCCTAGCAGACAACTGGAAGAACAAGAAAGACCTAGACGAGATTTTGAGAATCCCTCAATCGATCAAAGAGCATTTGAAGTGGTGTCCGATCCCGTCAAGCTATCGGAAGGGATGTCCCCTCAAAGTTCTGAGCCCAGACCTAGTGTTGTTCTCAGACGCGTCCATGACAGGCTGAGCACACTGGGGGAGGAAGAAGTGTCAGGCCTCTGGACAGGGGAACAGAGGTCCTGGCACATAAACCTCAAGGAGCTAGAGGCGATTCGTTTGGCACTTCAATGCTTCGAGTCAAGGATTGTGGGACGAATTGTACAAGTCAACTCGGACGACACCATGGCGCTCGCATATCTCAAAAAACAGGGAGGAAACTCTTATCTCGCTCCCTGTTCAGGATAACGAGGCAAATCTTACTTTGCGAAGCTGAGAAATGTAACGATTCTAACGAGGTTCGTTTCAGGACAGCAGAACGTTCGTGCGGATCTCCTCAGCCGTCAACATCAAATGCTTCCAAACGAATGGACTCACCATCCAGAGATTTGCAAGGAGTTATGGAAACTTTGGGGACGCCCACTGGTAGACCTCTTCGCGACAGCAAAAACGAAAGAGGCTTCCTATTTACTGCTCTCCGGTTCTAGACCCAGGAGCAATAGCAATGACGCCCATGCTTTGGAATTGGAAGGGATGGAATCTCTACGCCTTCCCCCATTCAAACTCCTGGGAGAGGTAATAAGGAAGTTTGCGGCGTCGGAAGGAGCAAGAATGACGTTGATCGCCCCCTTTGGCCTGCAAGCGACTGGTTCACAGAGGCCATGTCAGTTCTGGTAGATTTCCCAAGGACATTCCAGAAAAAATCGATCTACTCAGACAGCCCCCCTTCGAGAGGTATCACGAAACCTCTCCGCGCTGAGTCTGACTGCATTCAGACTATCCAAAAGTTGGCCAGAGCGAGAGGTTTTCAAGATCGGTGGCAAGAGCTATTGCCAGCGCTAGAAGAACATCTTCCCAAGCTGTCTACCAATCGAAGTGGCTGTCTTCAGAAGTTGGTGTAAAGGCAAAATATTTCCGGTCCTCCAGCGACCTCTGTGAGCCAGAATTGCAGATTTTCTCTTACATCTTAGAGAGATAGACAAACTTTCAGTGTCAACGAGGTTAAAGGCTACAAAGTATGCTGTCAACGGTCTTGTTTCGACACAGAGGCTTGGATTTATCATGGAATTTAGATGTTGTCTTAAAGTTTTTAATGTCAGCCCCATTTGAGCCTATGCACACTGCCTCTTTGAAAGATGTAACTAGAAAGCTATTTTCCTCAACCGCTTTGGCAACAGCTGTTTAGCGAAATCCAAGCTATGAGTAAACATGTGGGTTTTCAGAAACACAATGCGGTGTGTTCGCTGAGCCCCACCCCTCGTTCTTAGCGAAGAACGAAAACCCATCCAACCCCTGGCCTAAAAGCTTTGATATCAAGGGGTTATCAGAGTTCGTCGACGAGAGCCGGAGAGAGTTTTGTGCCCTGTCAGAGCTCTCAAATTTTATCTGGAAAAGACCAAACAATGTAGAGGCCCGTCAGACAACCTGTGTGTTCGGTCAAGAGGCCGGAATTACCAATGTCTAAAACGCACTGGCGTTCTTCTTGAGAAACACCATCAGAGAAGCTCATTCGTCCTGCATGGATGGTGATCTTAAACTGCTAAAAGTTATGCTCACGAGGTTAGAGCGGTAGCTACTTCGGTGGCTTTTCAGAAAAATATGGCACTCAGTGATATCCTGGGTGCCACATTTTGGCGAAGCAACTCTGTGTTTGCTTCACACTACCTCAGAGATGTGAAGGCGACATATGAGAATTGCTACTCGCTTGGACCATACATTTTCCGCGATACAGTATTGGGACGAGAAGCAATAGCGAACCCCATCCTTTAGAAAATGGATGTGTGTGATTTTAATTATGGGTTTGTTTTTTTTTTTTTTACGGTCGTAGGGTTGGCCGCTTGAGGCGGTCTTCCCTTTAATTAGCCTGAAAGTTATGGGACTAACTTTAGTGAGGCTAGGTTAGGTTGGTATTTATTATGCTTCGTTGTCTTCAGTATGGTCAATATGGTCTAGTCACATTGTGGTCACGCTCCCGTTGACAGATCATCTAGAACTATCCAGCTATACAGGTCCACTACCTTGCTGGAAATTCTAGTTAGCAGAAGCAGGCTTGGTGACAGTAATCACAAAGTCAGCTATGCTAACAGGTAGGGAACCAAGATGTCATCATCTGCATGTGAAATGTTTCCAAAATCCTTCTATTCTGTCCCTTCCCACCTCCAATGGTGGGATTCAGCTATATATATATATCTGGCAGGTAAGTGTCATGAACAAAATGATATTGTCATGATACAATAAAGTTTTGTTCATACTTACCTGACAGATATATATAATCAAGTACCCACCCACCTCCCCTCAGGGGACAGTGGTAAAGAAAATCTGAATAGAAAATGGGAATGGTTCCCGGTATCCGCCTCCCAGCGGCGGGAATGGGGTACTAACCACCTAGCCGACCACTGCGTTTGCCGTTTTTGAGTTTTTCGAAAAATTCTGTCGGTCGTCAGAGAATACAGCTATATATATATCTGTCAGGTAAGTATGAACAAACTTTATTGTATCATGACAATATCATTTTATAAGTAACTTACCATGTAATTACTTATACTTAGCTATGATTAGTTTTTGCATGGCAAGTTCCCGCCCACCACAATGGAGCTCGTGAGCGACAGAAGCCAACGGCTTCATTTTTATTTTTGCCGTGCAACTGACACACGTCATCTTGCTCTTGAATTCTGTTCACCATTTTTCGATTGCTTGCTGAAGTCGGTGATGTACCTTTTTGAGTTGTATTTTCGTCTGTTGCTTGCTCAGGCAGACTTCAGACTGTCAGGAACTCGTCAGAGCGAATGGATTTTCAAGAGCAGCTGTGGAAGCTATTGCAAGGTGCAGACGCCAGTCTACTTGCAGCGTCTACCAGTCAAAGTGGGCAGTCTTCTATAGATGGTGCTTCAGACATCACATCTCATCTTCTGAGACATCCGTAGCCCAGATTGTCGATTTTCTCCTCTACTTTAAGCCTTGCAATCTGGATCTTTTGTGCAAATCAAGGTCTTCATGATCTACTGAAGGCTTTTGATACATCCAAGCAGAAAAACTCGTCAGTGGTTTACTGGAACTTGGACGTAGCATTGAAGTGGCTTGTGGGCCCTCCCTTCGAGCCCCTCAAGTCCGCCTCTCTCAAGGATGTTTTATGTAGACGTTGTTCTTAGTAGCCTTAGCCACAGCTAAATGTGTGAGCGAGCTACACCGCTATTGATAGAAGAGTCGGATTCTCCCATGGAGATGCTCTGTGCTCTTTCACCTTGGGCTTCTAGGACAGGAAGATAGATAAGGTTCCATTGCGACCATATATATCTTTCCCTTCAGGCCTGCCCACAGGTCCTTGGAACCTCATTTCCTTGGACCGGTGGGTGGATGCTTGTAGGTTGTGTTTTTGCTTACCCAGCTTCCTTCAAGAGGACAAGTTACATCTCGCCTATGGTGTGCAGTTCTAGAAGTGAGAAGATGCTAGTGTGACTGGCCTCTCCACCTTCCCCACCTCGTCCTTCCACTCCTCTTCCTTCGGTTGAGGATAGGAATCGAACTTAAACTGGCTGGTCGGGCGATTGATGCGGTAAGCTTAACACATAGAGCATCCTTTTTATGTTTCTTATCAGAAATCATAGAACAATCCCGCTCCTCCTTCCTCTAGCAAGGGGAGGAAGGAGACTGGCAATAATGCAACCCTTCTCAGAACTTTTGCATTAATGCCCCCGACTCAAACATTCTTCACAGCCCATTTTCGGATGAGTTACATTCCACACTTATTTCGAAAAGGCCCAAAGTCTGACTCTTGAGCATGCAGTTCCTATACTCTGATCAAGTTATCAGAGGCAGGGCACTCCTCCTCGCTCTCTTACGACCAGGAGGAGTAGCCTGGTGTGTAGAACTCCAGTCAGTTCTAGAGGCTCACTCATATTCCTCCACCAATCAGTGAGTCTTCCTTATGTAAAGGACCGAGGTTTTGTATATCGTGTAGGAACAGATCACAATTTTTGGAAGTAAATTGTATTTTTCCTAACTATACAAACCTGAGGTCCTTTACATATATGCCCACCTCATGCACCCCTCATTTGAACTTGGGCCGAAAGGCAAAGTGGAGTGTTTACATCTGGGGAGGCTAGCCTACCCATCTGCCACATGGTAGTTACTGCCTAACCACCTTGTTCAAGAATTTAAAAGCCGTAATTCCAGCTATGCCGAAAGTAATTCCTTATGTAAACGGACCTCAGGTTTGTAATAGTTAGGAAAAATACAATTTACTTCTAAAAATTGTGATTTTTATAACAAAATCAAGTTTTATAAATATACTACTTATCAAGTAATTACTAAATCAGAGCCCGCCCTCCTCCTCTCTGATTTTCATGGACTTAGCAGCAATAGATAAGAAATGACACGTCAGCTTCTGTCGCTCATGAGCTCCCATTGCAGTGGGCAGGACCTGTCACCCATGCATTGCAACAGTCACTTGTGTGTGAATTTAGAATTTAGGATGCTAGTTGAGGATGGCTATGTGGGATAATCGTTGGCTAAGTAATTAATTGGTAAGTACATATATTTATAAAACATCATTTTGTTATAAAAAATATCATTTCGCAGGTAACGCTTCAAACCATTGTGTAGGTGACCAGTTCAGCCTACTAGTGGGAGAATAGGAACGACTTTAAGCAGAAAGCTCAGTTTGTCCCCTTGGCATCATTGAGTGGACAATGGCGGTGGCAGTAGCTTGTTCATTATTTTCCAGTTATTTAACTGGATTTTCAGTTGTGTGCATCCCACTGGAATGCATATTTAGTACTTGTTTTGTTATTAAGTTGATTCATCAACTATTCTTTTGTTTATCCTTGTGAGCAATATAATAGTTCGGTCTAAAGTTTGTTACGCCGTCCCTTTTAGGCTAAACATTGCATATGTTTTGTTTACCGTATCTCATTATACTTGTAAACCTTCGGTTTAAGTTTTGCCTTAATATTAATTTCTCAAATGGTGTTTTCAGAGTACAAGCACTCGCCAGCTATTTATTGCCTCAAAGTAATTTTGAATGTTTTCCTCGTTCTTTTAGGTTAAAAGCTAGGACCTTTTCCCATTTTTTTCCTAGGCTACTTGCGAGCTGCCGATATAAGGGCTTAGGCAATCCACTCGACCGTCGTTAAAAAAAATTGCCTTAAAAGTAATTTTTGAATGTTCATCATCATAAGATTCATGTGAGCCATCTTGGCTCATTCCTTTAGGCCAAAATTTTTAAATCGATGGTGTTTGTAGGGCATAGGCAGTTCTCTAGATGTAGTTAAACAGTTGCTTAAAATAATTCATGATGTTCGTCATTCATGGGCTTCATGTGAGCCACCAATATAGTTTAGGGCTAAAAAGGAATTTGTATCTTAGTCATTCCTTTAGGTCAGGAAGTTCTACATCGATGAGTTTTTTCAGGGCGTAGGCAACTCATAATTCTTTCGATCACTATGGGCTTTAAAGGTAACTTAGGAATGTTTCATCATTCCTTTTGGCCAAAGTTTTGCATAGTATTTTGTTTGTTTACCGAACCTAGACTTCAAAGATAAAAGGAAAAGTAAATCCACAGTAGTATGTCTTGATTTTGACAAGGAGGACCATGCAGGTCATTGAAAAGCTTTCTGCTTCTATATATTTTTGAAATACGTAGTAACAAAATCAAGAAAATTACTACTGTGGATTTACTTTGCAAACCTAGACTTGCTAACAGTCAGTAAAATGATATTACTTTAACCCTTGACTTTCCTTTACAGAGAATTAAAGTGTAAGGGCCGAAAGTAGTAGGAGAGAATGGTGCTTATGGCGATGATGTACTGTCACCGATAATTGGTCACAGTAGTAATTGTTTCAGCATTTAGTACTTGCTTCGGCAGTACATTTTGAAGATTTTTGCGAGATGTTTCTCATGTCTCCTGTACAAGGAGGGAATGCATCTAAGTTGATGCGGAGATTGTGAACGCTCCTCTCTTCCAGCATCCAAAAGCGCTCACTTCAGCATAACACCAGCTTGTACTACGAGCGCAGCACCATCTATCATCTGTCACCAGTTCGTGCATAAGTTCTAAAGTGCCCATAAGCCCCAAAGTGCCAAAGCACCCATAAGACCAAGAGCATCCATGAGTGCCCATAGAGCCAGAGTGACCATGGTTGCTCAGGACCATCCTTAAGCACCCAAGAGTGTTCCGTAAGTGCCCAAAGCATCCTGGGCACCGATGGTCAACATCAAATACTAGACTATCAATGAAAGTCCTACAAGAAGAAAGCACTAAAGACTAATTTTCTGAAGGAAATATGATGCTGATGAGAAACACTAAAAGAATTTATAAGATATAAGAAGTTCCTTGTTTTGGAATGTACATAAACCAAACAAAGTGAACAGTCAGCACATACCCTTTTGTCTGTCCTATAATTTTATCCTTTTGCTTCTGTGGCTGGTTCCCTCGCTTCCTTCCCATAACCATTGGCGGTGTAGCATCTGGATTAACAAAAATTACCTTCCAGGTGAGTGGTGTGGTAGTGGAGGAGGTGATTATCCAGCCCGCTGGGTCTCCTAGACCTAAGTCACTACATACTCCTCTGAACCTGGGAGAAGTCATACTAATGTGCAAGGGAGGCTGATAGGAATTACCCAGGGTAATTGTTACCCCCTCAGTCAACCTGTTGCATTTCCCCAGGTAATGACAGAGCCATTGGAAAGGTGTCTTCATGGAAGTTTAGTGGAGGAGCTGGCTACTCATCCTCCGATTCAGTAGGCGGAAGGTCCCTGGCAAGATCCCCTAAAAACCCCGGGGCAAGGAAGGTCTCATACCAGAGGCCCAAGAGATTTGGTGGGATTTGCCCATGGTTAATTGAACCCTCAGGCACACCATTTTTACAAAGTCCCACCGTGCTACAGACAGCCGTTGGAAAGGTATCTACATGGAATTGCTGTGGAAGGAAGGGTGCCCTCTGTTTCCCTCCTTCGTTTGTATTGAAGAGAGGACACTCATATTACGCCACTGGAGAGCCTCCCTCTTTCTGGGTGCATTTGCCTACACCCAAGGTGACTTTTCAGACTTAATGAGCCTTCACGCAGGTCTGCTTTTTTGGTTGCTCAAGTTATATTTTCGTTGGCCGATTGGGATCACTTTCTAACAAATCTCTTGAAGGTGTTTGAAGTGATCAGTTTTATTTTTTAGATTGGCCAGTAGGCACTCTGGCCAAGAAGATCCAAGGTCATCTGTCTGTGCCTGCTGATCTTTCTGTGGATTTGTTTGGTGTTCTTTCATGTATTGACTTAGCAGTTAGGGATGGCTCCTGGGAGTTGGCATCCACATTTTTATTATAGGGATACACAAGAAATGTGAACTGTGGTGTTCCTTTACCTCTAAAGGTGTAACTTCAGGCAGAAGTCAGTGCTTTTGTTTTCCCCATTAGTTTGTGATTTCCTTTTCCACAAGTGGTAGTAATTGGTATTGCTTCTGAGTTTGCAAAGGAAGTCGAACTCAGGACTTGTTGTGCAATCTTTGAAATGTTCTAGGGAGGTTTCAACTCGATGCTAAAGCCTCTTCCCTTTTTACAACAGTTGCCTTTTTGAGGTGGTGGACAAAGTTGACAATCCAGACCAAGAGCGAGCATCCAATTCCCCTCCAGGGATATCAGGAAGTCAACATCCAAACCTCCTCCCAAAGAGTGAGGGTGTTCCCATGCAGCAGTAGGAGCCAGCGTCCAAGTGAGGAGAGGTCAGGTCTCCTGGAACTTGGATGTATGTCCATGCCCTTTCATGTTCCCCTGAGTTCATTTTCTAGATTTCCTTACTGGGAAGACACCCTTCCAAGTAGCCTCTGGTTTGACTAGGACATACTAGTGAGATCTAGCCTCTTAAGTAGCTTTCAGGCACAATATGTCCCTTACTTCCATTCTGCATCATCCTATTGAAAGTATAATTGTCCTCTGCATTTCACTTTCTTGAGTGAATCCAGAATTCCTAGCTCTACTGGCTTCCAACTCATCTGGAGCCAGCTAAAAGTCCGACTCCCAGCATTAAGGCTTTACACCTCCTCGAACTTCTAGTTTGTCTGACTCCCAGTTCACAGGGTGACAACTACAATCTGCCAAAGCTACTGTCTGACACCAGCTATAGAGCCATGAGCTACCACTATCTCACACAAAACCCTCACCAGTCCCGAGCATATTAGCTCAATTGGCTTTCAGCACTTCTTGCACCAGCTACAGCCTGACACAAGATCATTATCTGTGTGCCCAAATACTCTCAAACACTGTGGGTAAAAGAGGGAGGTCTCTGTTCATTTGGATTTATCAGAGGACCATCCTTTACGTATAGCGATATGGCAAGATCTGTTTCACTCACTGACTAGAACATATTACATTTATGGACTTTTACTTTGAGGCACACACAGAATTATAGAGCAGTTTGCCACTTCTAAATAAAGCTAAGAATGTCAGAGTAACCTCTACCCCTTTAGCTTATGTATTGTTATGTATTGTACGTCCATTGTGCATTTGAACTACTGGGAATGTATTGTTCTTTGTTTCTTAATAATTTTATGGAGGTTAAAAGTGTGTTCAGACCATTTCTGTGTCTGGCATGGTATAGCCAGAAGGAAGCATAGGATTTATTTCTATTATCTCTTCACCGTGTAATAAGCTGTTGAGTTTTACAGAGCCAAGTGGTGCCAATGCACTTGAAGTACCCGCCACTCTCAGTGGATGGGTTACGATTTTATCTCAGTGTAGATAACATTATTATATGGTTGTTTTAATGTGCTGCACCCAAGACAAGAGTGGGCACTTATCATGCTTGAACACCATTCAGACATGAACCTTTGCTGTAAAGCTCCCACTTATGTAGTAGATGACACTAGGCTATATCGCCACACCACTACAGGTCAAGATGAGTTCCAACCAGAGGCAGTATCCCAGTAGCTCTCTGAACTGGTAAGGAAACGACAATCATTGTATTAAGTGCTAGCAACTTTTCTATTTCAATTTATCATATAACTTAATATTTTGGAGTAGTATGTGGCCATGTCTCCCACCTCCTGTCAATGTGGGATTCAGCTGTGTAATTACTTGGGAAGTAACTTATGTGAAAATTTTTTTCATGATAAAATTGTTTCACTTATTACTTACCAAGTAATTACAGAATTGACCACACCCTCCTCCCCGCTGATGGACATAAGCCATGAACAAACTGAGCTTTCTGCTTACATTTGTTCCTATCTCCTGCTAGTGGGTGGAACTGTCGGTCATTCACCTACACACGGTTTGAAGCGTTACCTGTGAAATTTTGAATTCAAGTTGCCATATAAGTGGAACTTATAGCTATGTAATTATTACTTGGTAAGTATTATGTTAAATTAATTTTATGAAAATAACATTTTTCCCTTGATACTTATCTGTTCCCCATTTTGTTTCAGGTCTACCAGAAGAAATGAAGGAAAATCTAAAGGGAAAAGATAAGAGCTCTTGGAGAGACTCCGGACTGTTTATGTCACATCTAAGGATGTAACAGTAAGTTTTGCATATGTACAAAGGTTTGCTATATTTGTTCTTATGGAAATACAAACTGTCATCTTTTATGTAGGAAGTATTCCTCAGCACAAAATGCCATTGGTTGTGGAAACATGTTAATACAGAAGTTAACTTTGGTTAAGGAGACACCGTTGGGGAATGACCCCTCACTCACATGCTATCTCCAAGAACTTTTTTTGGCCACTGTCTGGTGTGGATGACTGTCTACACTTGCTAGGCTGATTTATTGAAACCTAATTCTTTTATTTATTTTCTTTTTTTCATGCCCGTATGTTTGTTACATTAATAAAAAATAAAAGAGAAGTGCAAAGATGTTGTGAGGGACTGGAGCACATGTGTGTGTGTGTGTGTGTATAAGCTTGATGTTTTTTCTGGTCGCTGACTTACAAGTTCCTTGTAGTGGGAAGATTTGAAGTTATTTATAGTTTTTATTTTATCCCCCCATAAGACATATGTGGAGTGGCCACCCTCATAGTGGGAGGGGCTCTGAAGGATGAGGAAGATAAATAAGAGCATTCATTCACTTCTGAAGGGAATACTCTGCCAATGACAATGCTGAACCCTTCTAGTTTTTTCCACCCCTCCTCTCCTGCGCTTTTCACAGCACTTTTACTTACACAGTTTCTCTTCAGTCAGAGGATGGTACATTTGTTAAGGAGGGCAACTACTATTCTCTCTTGTCTGATAGTGATCCAGGTACCCAGTGAGGTGTCTCCCCTTGTGGGATTCCCTCCTGTGTCACATTCGCGCCCCTGCCTATTCTTGTTGAATCTTCTCTCATTCCAGGATTGTTGTCTTTCTGTTGAGTACCTGTGTGAGGTATGGCCTTCTGTTAATATCTCCCAGGAAGTCTGTCTTTTTCTGCATTCCTTACCACTTAAATATGCCCAAGACCAAGAAGGCTCCTGTAGCTATTGATGCTGCTTCATCCACTAAGGAGGCTGACCCTCCTGTTGCAGTTGTACTTCCCTAGGAGATGCCTTGGCATCAGCCACAGTGCCCAAAGTGAACAACTACTGCAGTGATTCTCTTACTGTGGCCATTCCCTCTGCCTGCACCAGAGGTGAACAAGGCTTGAGCTAGGAGAAATGGAAAATGCACAATGCTTTCCTTCTAAACCCTCTTTGTTATCAAACTTGTCCTCATCCGCTGCCTCATCTTCCTCCTGTAAGAAGAAAAGGTACAGGTCCAAGAAGACTTCTCATAAGATGTCTTGCAGGGCTTTGAGTGAGTGCCTTTCCCTATCTCTGGGAGACAACACTGATTGGCCACCCACAGGTCTCATCAAGCATGCTGTATACCTCATGCTGACCTGTTTTTTCTTGGACAAGAAGACATCTGGCTGTTCCACCCTAGTTCTGCCTGAAACACACCCAGTAGAGCTAGTGTTACCCTCTTGGTTGGTACTTTCTTGGTCCCTAGAGCATATGTTCAGACTGGTCATTGTGCGTGACAGACTTCTATGGTGCTTGTGAGTACAAGGGAGCTGCATGGGTTGGTTAACATTGGCTCTGAACTCTGTTTTTAGATAAGTAACTTACCAAGTAATTACATAGCTAACAATTTCTAGTGTTGGCAGCTAAAATTTGAAATTTGTGGTAACAATTCTTTTGTTTTTGGATGTAGGTACAGTGGACCCCGTCATATTCGTGGGGGATGCGTACTAGACCCCCCCTCTACTATTTAAAACCCACAAATACTCAGAGCCCCCTCTAAAAATGCTTATAACTGCCTATCTTGAAAATTCAAATACCAAATGTATACCTTAAATAACATCCCACTTCAAATATACCTTAAATCACTATCTTATTACTGTATTAATCTTTGATTTTATGTTATTATAGTTTTAAAGTCATCTTAAACATTTTACCATTGAAAGTATATACATACAGTCATAATAATAATAATAATATAATAATAATAATATGCTTTATTTCAGCTCAGGGCCATATACGTTGAATATACAAAATACAGACAGTAACATACACAATCTAGATACATGAGACATGATAAAATAGAGAAAAAAGAAAATGAATAATCGGCACTTATCCACAAAATAGCTGAGGTAGCACAAAAGCCAGCAATCATCATACTGTAATAACAGTAATAATATTGGTGAGAAAAAAAAATGCGTTGAGAGTAATAACAGTTAGTGCACATATTATATAACTTAAATTTCAACTAGAGACCTTAGGTGGTTACAGTAGTCAGTTTCCAGAGGGCTAAATACATAAATTAAATGTAAATAAAACATTAACTTGATAGTAATCACAGTAATAATAAAAATTAGAATATCAGCAATAAATGTAATAATGACAAAAACTGCAGATGACATCTTGCCAATACAGAGATTAAGTTCTTTATGGGGACAAAGGCCTCATTTTCCCATCTTTCCCACACTTTAGATTTTCTTCTTGCTTCACTCCTTAGGATGCTTTGTATAAGCGAGTTGCTGCTGTTTCTCACTCAGGTTACTAGACTGGACATTGTTCTTCGCCTAACAATGATTTTTAAATTGTCCAGGTGGTTTTCTATGAACATCTGTGTGGCGGAGTGGTAGCGGGGAGTGTTTGTGAGGCGTCTCAGAATGTCATTGTGCACAAAAGTGATGCGTCTCATGGTCTCTCGGGTATAGTTCGTCCAGAGGGACACCATAGACACGTAGCAGTACGAGCGGAAGAGCAGCAGTTTCATGTCTCGGTGACAGAAGGCAAAACCTCCTTGCAATCATGTTGCCAGCTGCACTTAGTTTACGACGCCTCTGTTCAATGTCTGCTGTATCTTTTAGGTCGTCGGTGATAATGTGACCCAAATACGGAAATTCGTGCACAAATTCCAGCCGATGGTTTCCGAGGAAAATTTGAGGTTCTGCAATATGCTTTAGCGATCTCAGGAGCAGCGACATGCACTGGTCTTGGTTTCGTTGTAGATTATATCAAATTCCTCTGCATATTGGCAGCAAGTGTTGATGAGTTGTTGGAGACCTTGCACTGATGGGGAAATCAGAACCATATCGTCGCGTAACAGAGGTTGTTTATAGTTGTTTCATTGACAGTGCATCCGATTGGGACGAGTTCAGTTTGACATTCAAGGCATCTGTGTACGTATTAAGCAGGTATGGAGAGAGAATGCCCCCTTGCCGAAGCCCGTTTAGGGAGCCGAAGGTGTAAGATAATACGTTACCCCGTACCCCATTTGACACAGAATTGCTGTGTGGAAAACTAGCAATGTAAAATGCCAATTAGATACAGGGTGTGCCCCTTTTATGCAGCTTCAGGAAGAGCTTCAGGTACTTTACTCTGTCAAATGCTTTTCTCACAAAACAAAGGAAAACAAGAGAGGCTGATGATAGGTAGTAGTTCAGCAATTCTTTCAGTATGTAGATGCAGGTGTCGGTTGAGTGGTTTGCTTTAAACCCGAACTGGTTGTCAGTGGTGTGTAGAAAGGGGAGAAGTCTCACTAGAAGAATAGACTCAAGTATCTTCGATGCGATCGTTGTGATTGCAATCGCCGTAGTTGCCAGGGTCAGCTGCGTCCTTTGCTTGTTTTTTTTATTACTGGTATCAGTGAACTAAGAGTAGGGAGTCTGGAAGAAACGGGTGAATTATGCACGCATTGAATAGGGCAGCTAGCAAAATTTAAATTATCGGATGGCAGAATTTTAAAGCCTCTACGGAAAGACCATCACAGCAGGGCGATTTATTATTAGGTAGGCTGTTTATGGCATCGCTGATGTTACCTGGCGTAATACGGTCTGCAAAATGAAATTGAATGTTGTCAGTAAGGAGGTTATCTACATCCCTTCGGGAATCTTGATCATTTATGCAATTTAGGATATTGTTGAAGTGATTGCCCCACATTTTTGCAATAGCTTCGTCTCCGACTGCTTCCCCTACTCTCTGTGATACCTTTTTAGTTTTGGGATTTAAGGACTGGATATCTTTCCAAAGACGAGGATAATCACCAAATTCTAAGTTTCTAGACATTGCATCGGCTCTTAGTTGTTTTTCATTTAATCTGCAGTTCTTAAGAGCAAGTTTGAACTGAGCTCTCGCCTGTCTCATTAGTAATGCAGTGTGCCCTTCCCTGGGGCTACCATTTTTGCCTCCACAGTAAAAACATTTCTCGTGAGTATGTATACAGATCTTTAACCAAGTCATTCCATCCAGGTATATTACGAGAATTACCTTGACGAAATCTGTAGGCAATCCTGCCCGAAGCAAGCATAGCAGAGATTATGTTCGAATAGAATTCATTCAGATCCCTCTTGTGGTGGTCATTTCTACAATTTGTTAGTACAAAGTAAGGCGTCTGCCGGTTGAACTATTGACCGCTATGGAGGAGTAATTTTAGTTTATATTTGACAACATCTCCAAAGGTTGTGTGAGAGAGAGAGAGAGAGAGAGATTGGTGGAAGAATGATGGGAGTGGTTAGATGGCGGTCGGAAGCATGTCTGTTGTGGCACTCTGTAGGTAGTCAATGGAAGTCTGTTACGAGAGTTGTAAATAGTGAGGCGTTCTGGTCAAGTCAGTGTTGGTTTTGGCAGCAGTTTTTCCTTTGGTGTTTCGTTGTTTGGGTGTTATTTGATAGATTTTGGGTTGTGAAGTTGTTGTGCGTGTGTCTGTCTGGTTGTGGTGAGGTTAAGAAGGTTGGTGGTGCATTTTCGGTGTCTGTTAGTGGTGGTTGGGGCAGGTTGTTTGGTGGGTTGTTGTACTGCTGTATAGGGTAGAATATCACGCAGGCAGGCCACCCTCATCACGGT
>NC_061094.1:33656513-33676513 GCF_015104395.2 Macrobrachium nipponense
CCCCCTTCATCTTCTAAGGCTTCACAGGCCTAAGAAGAAGAAGGTTTGCCTCCTCCCCCCCTAAGAAGTCTCCTTCGGGAGCTTCTAAGGGCCCGTCTCGCTCCGGTGAGACGGGGGGGTGGGGGACTTCTTCCGCTGGTCCTCCTGCTCCTTCGGGAGCAGGGCCCGTCTCTTCTTCTGCAAGGAAGAAGACTACGGGGACCAGAGAGGTGTCGGCTAAAACCGGCACTTCCTCACCTGGTGTCAGAGGCTCTGCCACTGCATCAGGTTCTGTCTCGGCCTCTCGTTCGCGAGAGGTACCGAGTGTACGGTCGCCTACCAGCGATTGTGCAGCCAGGAACCAGACGTCTGAGCTCGCTCAGCGTCAGGTTCACGGCACGGAGCGGAAGACTGGTGACAGCCGCTCACGCGACTCTCACCAGACCAGCTCTCGCTCTCGCGGCGACCAGCTGGCTACCCGGGCTGACGTGACGGTCCACGACCGGCCACGGGCTGAGGTTGGGAAGAGGTCCCCCGTTCCACCGGTCGTGACGTGCCGTGAGGGACAAGCACCGGTCTCACCGTGACAGTGGAGCCGGCAGGTTTGCCTGACCGTCGCTCTCAGAGAGCAATCGGGTACGGCAACCAGCACCATCTCTTTCTGACACTCGAGATCGGGCCGCTGTGCTCAGTCCAGCCGTTCTCCACAGCGAGACGGTTGACCAGGCCTGCAGCTCGATCGCCACCGCGGGTTGACGATCGCCTGCAGCCCTCCAAGCCCACTGGTTTCTGCCAGCGAGCGAGGGGGGAGCGTCAGGTCTGCCTCTCCCATACCTTCAACCTCCTCGGGTTACACCGGGAGGAGCGAGGTATTGAGGAGTGATCGTGAGGGGTGCGCCCCTCATGATCCCACCACGACGCCCTACGTGCCAGGCACGGTTCTAGGACCGACCAGGACGTATGCGCAAGTGGCTGGAGGAGACCGAGAAGGGTCTGTCGCTGTTCCCCCCCTCGAGGGGGGAGGGTCTCGGGAGGTGCTCCTGTTCGAGGGACTGGACGGTCCTACTCCTCAGGATGCAGTGACTCCAGAGATCCAGAGGAACTTTGCCGAGGTTATTGCGCTGATTCGTCAGCACAACGACCTCGGGGAAGGGTCGCCACTCCCACCTTCCGAGCCCACGTCCCGGCTCGAGTCGTTCTGGGGCCCGAAGAGGGAACCCAGACCGACGGTGGGATTGCCGCGATCGGAGCTCGCCGACTCGGTTCTGAACCAGGTTGAGTCTCTTGTCTCTGGGCAAGATGGCTCTCTCAGGTCAGGCAGGTCGAGCAAGCTACTTCCGCCTCCTCTACTGCGACAGCGGCGATTCTACGTGCCGTCTGAAGACCCGATGCCGCCCAAACAGGTAAACCCGGAGTTAGCCAGGCTAACACCGGTGGTGTGTCTGCAGCAGCTCCTGTCAGAGAACCTATGGTTCTTGCAGCAAGAGGCACTTGGCCTGGAATCCACTGCCATGGCAGCTTTCCAGGCCGTCTCCTGGCTAGACCTGTGGTCCCTCACAGTGTCTAAGGTCGCAGCCAACTCCGGGGAATCTCTCCCGAAGAAGACTCGGCCTTCAGGAGGCTTTGCCAGTCTGGGGAAGAGCCATCTCCTTCCTAGACCCACCAGACGGTAAACCTGTGGGCCAACCTGGTACTCCGACGTAGGGACGCTGTCCTTACACTAGTATCCAGGGCGGCTGGGGCGTGAGGCAGCATTAGGGCTTCGTAATGGACCTTTACGGAGTTCCTCATCTCTCTTCCCAGGAGAGATGGTGGACGCTGCGGTGGGACAGATGGCGCACTGATGAACAGTGACCGTCTGTTACACCAGGCAGTTTTGAAGGCTTCTGGGCAGCCTCGAACTGCGGCCAAGCCAAAGAGCTCGGCTAGCGCTTCCTCGGTAGCTAAGACGGTAGCCTCGTCGAAGCCCCGTGGAAAGACTGTCTTCTTCGTCTTCTGCCAAGGGGGGCCGTAACCAGCCCTCCTCCCAGCCTTCCTTCTCGCGAGGAGGGTCTGGGAAGAAGTCGAAGAAAGGGGGGAAAGGGGGGGGAAACGCTAGGGACGGCGTTCCCCTCACCTGCTGCAGAAAGGGGGGGGTGCCTGGCCAGCCATTGGGCAACTTGGCAGCGCTGCGGCGCCGAGACCTGTATAGTAGATGTCCTTCGGGAGGGATATCTATTACCCTTCGAACTCTCGGCCACCCCTCACCTCCGACCTGGTCCAACAGCAATCGTACGCTCCAGGCTCTTCGAAGGACGTAGCATTAAGACAGGAGATCCAGACCATGCTGAGCAAACGAGCTGTAGAGATCGTTACGGATCAGTCACCGGGCTTCTACAGTCGTCTTTTCCTGGTGGAAAAGTCTACGGGGGGCTGGCGCCCGGTGATAGATCTCTCTCCCCTGAACCGGTTCGTTCGCCACACCCGGTTCACGATGGAGACGGCACGTTCCATGCTCGACTCCATCAGGGAGAACGATTTCATGCTTTCAGTGGACCTGAAGGATGCGTATTTCCAAATACCCATCCATCAGTCCTCCAGAAAGCACCTCTGCTTCATCCTCGACAGGACGGTGTGTACCAATTCAGGGCACTTTGCTTCGGTCTCTCAACCGCCCCACAGGTGTTCACGCGAGTGTTCACTCTGGTGTCTGCTTGGGCCCATTCGCACGGGATACGTCTGATGAGGTATCTCGACGATTGGCTAGTCCTGGCGAGCTCCCGCTCGCAGTTGCTGCAGGACAGGGATCGGCCACTCGAGTTCTGTCGCGATTCTGGGGATTGTTGTGAACTTCGAAGAAGTCCGATCTCGAACCCAAGCAGAGGATGAAGTACCTGGGTATGCTGATCGACACGGTAGCAGGGCGAGTCTTTCCCCGCCAGACTCGCGGATCAGCAGATTCAGGGAGGCAGCCAACCAGTTCCTGTCTCGGCAGGAACAGGCAGCTCAGCGATGGCAAGTTGTGATCGGACACCTGTCGTCACTCGAGAAGTTAGTCCCTCCACGGGCGTCTTCACCTGCGGTCTCTTCAGTGGAGACTAAAGGAGAGTTGGTCTCAGGCAACGGATCCCCCCGAGCTTTCCAGTGTTGCTGACACTGGAGGTGAGGAGGCAGGACCTAGCCTGGTGCTGGACGACAGGAACCTCTTAAAGGGAGTGCCTCTACGCACTCCCCCCCAGGAGATGCAGCTGTTCTCAGACGCATCGACCGAGGGGTGGGGCGCACACCTGGAGGAGTTGCTGACTTCAGGAGTGTGGGACGAGCACGACAAGCACCTTCACATCAATGTACTGGAACTCAAGCAGCGATTCTCGCGCTCCAAGAGTTTCAGGACCGCTTGATGGGACACTCAGTGGTGTTGATGTGTGCGACAACACCACGGTGGTGGCTTACGTCAACAAACAGGGGGGCCTAGTGTCTCTCCTGTTGTGCCAGTTGACTCGGCAGGTGCACGGAGTGGGCCGAGGCTCACTCAATAGAGCTGTTGGCACGCTACATTCCAGGGAAGAGGAATGTAGTAGCAGACAAGCTCAGCCGTCGGGATCAGGTGATAGGGACCGAGTGGTCTCTACACCAGGACGTGGCGGAAAGGCTCTTCGACCTATGGGGGGCGACCAGTCGTGGATCTGTTCGCCACCCGGCACAACAGAAAACTTCAGGTTTTCTTTTCAGCCGTGCCGGACCCTTGGGAGGGCAGCTGCAGAGGACGCTCTTCAACATCCGTGGGACAACCTCTTCGCGTATGCCTTTCCCCCCCCCCGTTCAGCCTGATTCGCAAGGTGATCAGTCGAGCACTGGTCACCCCGAATCTCAGGATGATCCTGGTGGCTCCCAAATGGCCCAGGCCATTTGGTATCCGGACCTGCTGGCTCTTCTCGCAGGAGAACCGAGAGAGATTCCCCCTTGGCACAACCTTCTCGTCCAGCCACACGTAGAGCGGTACCACCAAACAGTCCAGTCCCTTCGTCTTCACGGCTGGCTGTTATCCACCATCTCTTGTGAACGAGAGGCTTTTTCTCGTAGCGCAGCAACAGAGATGGCTGGAAACGTCCGTCAGTCCTCTGCAGCTGTGTACCAGGGGAAGTGGGCCGTCTTCTGTGGTTGGTGTCGTAGACGGGGTATATTCCTCCTCTCAGAGCCACTCTTCAGCAGGTAGCGGATTTCCTCGTTTTTCTTCGCCGAGAGAAGCTCCTATCAGTCCCCACAGTCAAAGGATATAGAGCCGCCCTGGCACTAGTCCTGAACTGAGGGGATTGGATATCGAACTCGTTCGAGATCTCCTTGCTCATGAGGAGCTTCGAAAGGTCTTGCCCACCCAGGGAACTCAAGCCCCCTGCGTGGGATGTGACTCTCGTCCTTAGGAGTTTGACTCGAAGACCCTTCGAGCCACTCCGAGAGTCGTCAGACAGGGATCTGACCCTCAAGACCCTCTTCTTGCTGGCCCTGGCATCGGCAAAGAGAGAAGGGGAACTTCATGGTCTTTCCTTCGATGTTCGACACTCCAGGGGATGGGGATCTGTGACGCTCGATTTCGTCCCGAACTTCGTTGCGAAGACTCAGAAACCTTCGGTCCCTGACGACAGGTTCGAGTCTTTCACGATTCCCTCCCTAATGGACTTCACCGATAATGATGCGGATGAGATGCTGCTTTGTCCTGTGAGGGCGCTACGGCGCTATCTGAAGAGAACTCGGCACCTCAGGCCTGAGTGTCGACGCCTCTTTGTTAGCACCGGGGTAACCAAGAAAGAAGTATCCAAGAACACTTTCTTTCTGGCTGCGTGAGGTCATCAGGAGGGCATATGAGGCTGATGGTAGTGACGACATCCGTACGTCCCGTCCGCGAGCTCACGAAGTCAGAAGTATTGGCCCGTCGTTGGCGTTTCGTAAGAACTTCTCCGTGGCGCAGGTCCTGAAGGCAGGTGTCTGGGCTAACCAAGACTATCTTCACCTCCTTCTACCTTCGGGATATTGCCCACGGTCCTTGGATACCTTTTCCTTGGGACCCGTGGTGGCTGCTCAACAAGTTGTGTAGCTAACCCAGACCCTCGCAGGCTGAACAGCATCGAGTCCTGGTGTGACTGTGCGGATGGATGTGAGAATGAGTGAGTGACTGGGCTTCTCTTCCCATCTTTTCCTCCTCCTCTACCTATGGCAGAGGGTCACGGTCGTCACTACGCTGGATGAGGACGAGATGCAGTGAGCTATATGACAGAGCCCCATCCTATCCCTTTCACTAGGGATAGGAGCAGAATATCCAACCACTTCCTCCTACAAGGGGGGGGGGAACCGTGGATTCCAACAAGAGACAAACCCATGACTTTATATTTGCTCCTGTACAGGAACAAGTTCTTACATTGCTGGTACGAAGAGACACGCTTGCCTCTCTCTAGTACTTGGTCCAGAGGTCTGACCAGTGATCCTGCGGTGCACCCCGATCAATCGGACAGAGGCTTGGATCCCTCCCTCGCTCTTACGACCAGGGGAGGCATTACAAGGTGGGCGAACACCAGTCTATTCACAAAAGACTCAGATTCCTCCCACCAAGAAGTGAGTCTTCATATTGTAAAAGGGGACCGAAGGTTTGTATGCCGTGTCGGAAACAAATGACAATTTGTCCAAAATTGCATTTTTGTACAAGTAACTTACCCAGCAGATATATACTTAGCTATAGACTCGGTCGTCCGACAGAATTTCAAAACTCGCGGCACACGCGACAGGTAGGTCAGGTGATCCACCATTCCCGCCGCTGGGTGGCGGGGTCTGGAACTATTCCGTTTTCTAAGCCAAATAATTCTCTGTCGGTGAACGGACAACACCTATTGTTCGTTCCTCCATCTTGGATTTCAACTCGTTTGCCGAGAATTTGGATTGGTTTTTTGGTGGACGTATTCTGTTTTTTTCTCTGGCTTGGCATACGCTTATTGTGGACTGTTTTTCGACTTTGGTTTTGACTACTCTTTCACGATGTCTGACGCTAAGGCTTCACCTATGTTTAGAGTTTGCAGTAGGGAAGAATGTAAGGTTAGGCTGCCTAAATCGGCATTGGATCCGCATAGTATTTGCGCTAAATGCAGGGAGAATGAATGTTCTTTTATTAACACCTGTGTGGAATGCGAGAACCTTACGGAGCTTGAATGGAAGGAATTATCATCATATGTTAGGAAGCTTGAGAGAGATAGAGTGAGAAAGGCTTCAGCTAGGTCATCTAGTAGATCTTGCTCATTAGAACAAGAAATTAAACTCTCCATCTAACAATTTTCCCTTAGCTCAGCTGCTTCTCCCTGTTCTGAATCCAAAGATTCTTCGTCAGAGAGGGAAAATGTAAAAGCTTCTATTAAGAAACTTCAAGCTCAGCTACGAGCTCTAAACCAAGGTAAGAGTGGTGATAGTGACTTGTGCAGTGTCCCCAGTGCAGTGGAGGGGGGGGGGGGCGTCTGACCGGTTCCTCATTGCTCCTAGGCCTAGACCTCTTGTCCAAACTCCCAGTGACCAGGGGAGGAGGAATGTCGAAAGCCGCAGGAGGATGCAGAACATCCCCAACGGTCAGGCGTCCCTTCGGCAGATCTGTTGTTAAGTCCCAGGCTGCCTCGGATTGCCGCAGAAAAGGAGCGTCCTAAAGGAGTGTTTTTTTTCGGCCTCAGACTCTTCCTCTCCTAAACGAGGATGGAGTTCGGCCTCCCGTTCGCGCCCTTTGAAGAGAGCCTGGAAGGCGCCTAAAGGAGACGCGGCTGACTCCAGCCCAGAGCGTTTTTCCGAGGATTGGCCTTCGGGACCTAAGAAGACTAGACTAGAGGAGCCTGCTCTTCAGGATCCGACCAAGAGTTTTGGTTAATCTGCAGAGCAGTTAGCTTCGCTCGTAGGCTCTTTTGCGAAGGACTCTACAAGGAGGAAGGATGTCTCGCTCCCGGTTAAGAGTTCCGCTAAGCGTCCTTTCTTGTATAGGAGAGAACTCTCACGATCTCCAGGGCGTTTATCGCCTTCGTCGAGAGACTGTAGGATATAGGAGTTGTTCTCTGAGAGAAGAGCCCTTTCGCCCTATAGGCTGTCTTCCCCGAAGCGCCCTACTTAATCGTAGCGAATCGAGCAGAAGTCTCGATCGGTTTAGGTGCAAGGAACCGGAAAATAAAACCGATTTAGGTATCAGGATCCCTTGGGTCTTTAGGACAGGAACCAGACAGGCGCAAAGAGGCAGCAAGACGCAAGAAAAGGGCGTCAAGAGCCTCTTAGAACGCAGGATTCAGGACGTCAGGATTCGGCTAGAAGGCAGGAATCAGGACGCTATGAGCCAGGACGCCATGAGTCAGGGCGCCATGAGTCAGGGCGCCAGGAGTCAGGGCGCCAGGAGTCAGGCGCCAGTCAGGACGTGGAGTCAGGGCGCCAGGAGTTAGGGCGCCAGAAAACAGGACGCCAGGAGTACGTTAGGCGTCAAGTGTTAGGGCGCCAAGAGCCTGTTAAGCATCAGGATTCAGGACGCGAGGATCTTTTCAAGCGCCCTGAATCAGGACGCCAGGAGCCTAGCAAGCGCCACGAACCCGACGAACATAGACAAGAGTCTAGTAGGCACAAGAGTGTTGCCGACAGACAGGAGCCTCACTCCTCGTATAGGAGTGCTAATGTTCCGCGCTCCCCTTCTCGGGAAAGGAGTTCTTCTCCCGGGAAGAGCCAGATCACTCCAAAACGATCTCCTTCTGTAGATCAGTTGGACCAGGTATCGGAAGACGAAGAGCCTGTAGATGTAGCAGTTTCGGACTACAAGAGACTCTCTTTTGCTGCTAAAGGAGTTCGGAGACTCCCTTCATCCTGCGGACCCTCCTTCACCAGGATCGTTGATGTCCAGCACTAAAGCTCTCAAATCGTCTTCCTTCGTTAAGATGCGCCCCGCTCTTTGTATGAAAAAGGCATTAAAAACTTTTTCAGAGTGGTTGACTTCCAGAAGGGAAGCGGGCAAGACAGTTTTTTCCTGCCCTCCTTCCAAATTAACAGGCAAACCAGGAAGGTGGTACGAGACCAAAGAGCCGATGGGGTTAGGTCTGCCTTCTTCGCGGATGCGGATTTTGCTTCCTTAGTGGACTCTGCTAGGAGGAAGTCGTTGCTGTCTGCTAAGGCGACTTGGGGCATGTGTGAGCTGGACCACCTTCTAAAGGGCCTCTTTAAAACCCTAGAAGTCTTCAACTTTATGGACTGGGCATTAGGAGCTTTAGCAAAGAGATCTCAGGACACGGACTTTGTTTCCATGGAGGAACTTTCGAGCGTCCTGGCTTGCCTGGACAGAGCGGTCATGGATGGTTCTGTGGAAGTTGCCTCTCTTTTTGGTACGGGAGTATTGAAGAAGAGATCTGTCTTTAGCTCTTTCTTAGCAAGAGCAGTATCACCCTTGCAAAGGACATCTCTTCTTTTTGCTCCTTTATCCCCGCACCTTTTTCCAACAAGAGACGGTTAGAGAGGTTTCGAAATCTCTTACTGAGAAGGCAACTCAAGATCTCCTCACGCACTCAGCCAAGAAGTTTAGGCCGGCAGTGCTATAGAGAAGAAAGAGAGACCCTCTTTTGTTCAGCCCTTTCGAGGGGCCTCCTCTTCTAAGAGCCCCTCTTAGAGGTAGAAGACCAGAGAGAAAGAATAGACCATCTAGAAGGTCCTTCGGGAAGTCTAGATGAACAGCAAGTCCTCCAGACGAAAGTAGGCGCCAGGGCTACTCCACTTTGCCAAAGTCTGGGCGCAGAAGGGAGCGGACTCCTGGGTCCCTCTCTATCCTGAAAAAAGGATACTTGATCCCCTTCAGGGAAAATCCTCCCTTGACGACAACTCCAAGGGAGTTGACCGCAAGATACTCGGATCCGGTCCGAAAGCTTGCTATGTTGCAAGCAGTGGAACAGATGATTTCCAAGGAAGCGGTAGAACTGGTTCAAGATCTCCAGTCTCCAGGATTCTACAATCGGCTATTCCTGGTACCGAAAGCATCGGGGGGATGGAGACCAGTTCTAGACGTCAGTGCCCTGAATTTCTTTGTCTTGAAGAAGAAATTTTCGATGGAGACGTCTTCCTCTGATATCTGCTCTTCGTCCAGGGGACTGGATGGTGTCCTGGACCTTCAGGATGCGTATTTCCATGTGCCAATTCATCCGGCAGCAAGGAAGTATCTGAGGTTCATGTTCCAAGGGGAAAGTGTTCCAGTTCCGAGCGATGTGCTTCGGACTTTCGACTGCCCCTCAAGTCTTTACGGACATCATGAAGAATGTAGCTTATTGGCTACATCTGGAAGGGATCAGGATCTCGTTATATCTGGACGATTGGCTAATAAGAGCCCAATCGGAGGAAAAATGTCTGGAGGACCTTTTAGTTACTCTGAAGTTGACAAAGTCCTTAGGACTTTTAGTAAATCACGAGAAATCCATGCTGACTCCCCAGCAAAGTATTGTCTATCTGGGGATTCAGATGGATTCTCGGGATTTTCTAGCGTATCCTCGCAGGAAAGGAGACAACGCTGCCTAGAAAAGGTGTCAGTCTTCTTAAGGAAAGAACATTGTTCCGCGAGGGAATGGATGAGCTTGCTGGGGACCCTCTCCTCGATGGAACAGTTCGTTTCCTTAGGAAGACTTCACCTAAGACCCTTCAATTTATTTGAAGGAGAAGTGGGATTGGAAGTCCAACAATCTGGGAGAGACTTTTCCAATCTCGAAACGGATCAAGGAGAATATCCGTTGGTGGTTAGATCCACAGAAACTAAGCAAAGGAATCTCCCTTCGCTTACAGAACCCTCGCCTAGCGTTGTTTGCAGACGCCTCAGATTCAGGGTGGGGAGCGACCCTAGGTTCGCAAGAGGTGTCAGGCATTTGGGAAGGAGAACAGTGTCCTGGCACATAAACAAGAAAGGAGCTAACAGCCATTCATCTAGCTTTGGTTCATTTCGAGGAACAGGTCTCAGGTCTGGGGATTCAGATTCACTCGGACAACACAACAACAGCCCTCGCTTATCTAAAGAAGCAAGGGGGGACGCATTCCTTTTCCTGTACGAGTCAGCAAAGGATCTGCTGATTTGGGCACAGGAAAGGAAGATCTCTCTCCTCACAAGGTTTGTGCAGGGAGAGAAAAAGTCCGGGGCAGCATCTGTTAAGCAGAAAAGAACAAGTCCTACCCACGGAATGGAACTCTCAATCCTCAGATTTGCCAACAACTTTGGCAGCTGTGGGGAAGGCCCAATATAGACCTGTTCGCGAACCAACAAGAATCACAGATTAGAAACCTATTGCTCCCCACTTTTGATCCTCGGATCCTCAAGCAGTAGCAGTAGACAGCTTTCTGCTAGAGTGGACCGGGCTTGGACGCTTACGCCTTCCCTCCTTTCAGATAGTAGGAGAAGTATGAGGAAGTTCGCTTGCTCGGAAGGAACAAGAATGACCCTCATCGCTCCTTTTGTGGCCGGCTCTCGATTGGTTCACAGAGGTGCTGGAGTGGTTATGGATTTTCCAAGATTGCTTCCACTAAGGAACGATCTTCTCAAACAACCCACTTCGACAGGTTTTCACAAAAAAACCTCCCCGCTCTAAGTCTGACCGCCTTCAGACTGTCGAAGGACTTGTCAGAGCAAGGGGCTTTTACGAGAAGTGGCGAAGGCTATTGCAAGAGCCAGAAGAGTCTCCACTTCTAAAGTATATCAGTCGAAGTGGGAGATTGTTTAGAAGATGGTGTAATGGAAAAGAAAATATCCTCCTCCAGTACCTCTGTAACTGAAATCGCAGATTTTCTCCTATATTTGAGAAAAGACTGTAACCTAGCAGTTTCAACAGTGAAGGGTTACAGAAGTATGCTGGCCTCAGTTTTTCGACATAGAGGAATAGATCTGACAAACAATAAAGATCTTCATGACCTATAAGGTCTTTTGAGACCACGAAAGGACATGTCATCAAGAAGCCTAGCTGGAACTTGGATGTGGTCCTCAAGTTCCTAATGTCGGGAAAATTTGTACCGTCTCACGCAGCTTCTTTTAGGGACTTAACAAGAAAGTCTTTATTCCTTTTGTTTTTGCGTTAGCAACAGCCAAGAGAGTGAGCGAGTTGCAAGCTTTGGAAGGTAAAGTGGGGTTTAAGAAAGATTCAGCGATTTGCTCCTTTCAACCATTTTTTCTAGCGAAAAATGAAAATCCCTCAAAGCCTTGGCCAAGAAGCTTTGAGATAAAAGGAATATCTTCATTAACGGGGATAGAACTAGAAAGGACTTTGTGTCCAGTCAGGGCACTCAAGTTCTACCTGGAGAAGAAGAAGTTGCTGAAAGGTACAGAGGAAAGTCTTTGGTGCTCTGTAAGAGATCCGAAAAGAGCGATTTCTAAGAACGCCCTTACATTCTTCATAAAAGATGTAATAAGGGAAGCTCACCTTAAATGCGAAGAAGAGCATTTCAAGGTTCTCAGAGTGAGAGCTCATGAAGTGAGAGCCATAGCTACGTCTATGGCATTTCACAAAACAGGTCGCTTCAGGCTCTTATAGAGTCGACATTTGGTGGAGATGTAATTCGGTGTTCGCCTCGAATTACCTAAGAGATGTTAAAGTTCGTACGAAAAGTGCTTTGCTCTGGGAGCGTATGTTTCGGCGAATTCAGTGCTGGGAGAAGGGGCTGAGGCTAATCCTTCCTATTTAGTTTAAGGCTTAAATTACTGTTTATGGTGGTTGTTTTTATTGGTTAATTGTCAGAGGGAATACGGGACCCTCTTACAATTCATAGAGTGTAACAAGACTAACATGGTCAGGTGATCGGGATTGGCTTCAGTGCTCTTTGTGATTTGTTTTATAACCTTAACTCTGTCATGTAAGAGGGCGAGTCCCATTGATATGACAAAAAGGTCAAGGCTCTACCATGTAAGTGGGTCAGCCCCATTGGTACGATCCAGTATAGGCTCTGTCGCGTAAGTCGGCTGGCCCCCAATTGACTAACTATCCAAAGAGTTTATTCAAACCAATAGGTTCATTCCTCGTTGAAACTCTTGAGGCAAGCAGACTCATCGACAGTAGTCATGAAGTCTTCAGCCCAATAAGGTAGGAACTATGGATTATGTTATCCAAGAACATAGGTTGTTTTTTCCCTGTTTTTAAGTATTTAGTTTAAGTAGTTATTGTTTGTTTGTAGCTGTCTCTGCCCGCCAACCAATGGTGCCAATCAGCTAAGTATATATCTGCTGGGTGAAGTTACTTGTACAAAAATGATATTGTTAAGATACAATAAAGTTTTGTACATACTTACCTGGCAGATATATACGATTAATGGCCCACCCAGCCTCCCCTCAGGAGACAGGTGGAAGAGAAACAAAATTATGGCTTAGAAAACGGGAATAGTTCCAGACCCCGCCACCCAGCGGCGGGGAATGGTGGATCACCTGACCTACCTGTCGCGTGTGCCGCGAGTTTTGAAATTCTGTCGGGACGACCGAGTCTATAGCTAAGTATATATCTGCCAGGTAAGTATGTACAAAACTTTATTGTATCTTAACAATATCATTTTTTCCTAACTATACAAACCTGAGGTCCTTTTACACATAGTACCAACCTCATGCCACCCCCTCACTCTGCAGTTTTTTGCTTGGGCCAAAAGCAAAAGTGATTGTTTACCTCCCAGTCGCGCCAGCGCGCGCCTGTCGGACAAGCAGTTAATTACGAACCCCTTGTTCGAAAGCTACGACCTATCCAGCTGCCGCTAGTAACCTTCCTATGGTAAAAAGGACCTCAGGTTGTATAGTTAGGAAAAATGCAATTTTGGACAAATTGTCATTTCTTACATAATTTTTTTATTTCATAAACAAAAATTTTTACTGATTACCCTATCTGTATAGGTTTTGTTTTCTTTTAATGAATTGGAGTTATTATTGTGATTAAATTAATTAATTAATATTTGAACATTTGAAAATTAGTAATCATTTATTTATCATACACAACATGCATCTCTATTAGAGAGAGAGAGAGAGAATTATTATGTTTATTATGTGATATTTAATCTTATTAAACTTACAAATACAGTTTTAATCAATATTAATATGAAAAATTAGTAAAATCATTTTTGTATTGTCAAAAAAAACTGCAAATAGGCAAATTTCCTGCAAATAATGGTTAGATATGGCCCAAAGAAAAATCTTTGGATAGGTGAGTCAGCGAATCTTGACAATGCGAATACGTGGGTGACTGTAACTAGTCCCACCCACTTTTGGGAAGAAAAGGAACAACTGAGCCAAGTGCTTCAGTAAGTTTCTGCCAGGTTGTGAGTCAGCAGCTGGTTTTGAATTGGATTCTTTGCTGTTTTCTTGGAGAATTGGTGAAATTTGCTCTTTAGAATAGTCTTATGTTGAGTGGTTAAGGGGATGGGATAGCAAGCAGTGGAAAAATTAAATTCTCATCATCAAAGTTAGCAAGGGATAGAGGAAAGCAAATATTAAACAAGACAGAACTATGACTCGTCAGGAATCAGTTATGTCGTCCATTAATATTCTGATTCTGTTCCTGTAATTTTGCCCATTCCCAGTCCTTCGACTGTTCACCTAATCCTTGTCCCAGCTCCCAGGTTCTTGACCCCTAACACAATTGCCGCTTTAGAGTGTAAATTTGCCTTTAAGTTCAAATTATGAGTTCATACAGTGTCATATTTAGGCGAGTCTGTGAAAGTGCTTATGGAGCGCAAAAGTGAATGAGTGAAGTGCTAGTGGAGGAGCTGGCTGTCTGTCCTGCCAGTCCTCCTAGGCGAAGGCCCTAGCATACTCCCTTGCACCAGGGAGAAGCCATACCAGAAGCCCAAGGGAGGTCATTAGGGTCTGCCCCTGGCAGTTGACCTCCTCAGTCTCACCTGTCGCCAAATCCTAGGTGATGACAGCAGACAGCCGTTGGAAAGGCGTTTTTGCAGAAATGCGCTGTCTTTCCTCTGTTCTGAGGCATCTAGCCCCAAACAGAGGACCAGTGGCGCTTTAATGATGCTTCAAGAAATTTGAAAAGGTCTGCTGTTGACGTATCCTCAACGTCAGCAGTTCCGTGCAAGAAAGTTAAGGAAGCTGTGCCATTATGTAGTTTTTGGGACAGCCTGGAGAGGTTCTCCAGACGCTGTCCTCCTGTTCATAGACAGAAGCGCTCATTAGTGCCAAGCAGTGCACCAGTCACTGAATACCAGCTGGCTCCATGCACCAAATATATTGCACCTGGACATTCAGTGGTTCTTGAGCGCCAGTTGGCACCAACTCACCCAGCCTCTTCCAAGCACTTGGCAGCATTTGAGCGCCCATTGACGACTGAACACCCAGTGACCACCGAGTGGACATTAGCAGCAGAGCAGTTAGCAGCTCCTGGTTGGCAGCCAGTGCCCTCTAATTTAGAGAATCATGACTGCTCTTGCTTCTTTGGCTAGTTCAGCATCAGCTCAAGAAAATATAGTGAGTTCAGTGGCACAGCAAGTACCTTCTGTAGCGGATCCTGTTCTTGATCCTATCCAGCAGAAAGTTTGATGATATTTTTGGTTTTTTTGTTTTTTTGAAAAAAAACCTTCTTCTGTTTTGAAACCTCTTGAAGACGTATCCCTGTCTCCGATGTTATCAGCAGAAAAGGAAGAAGAAAAGGCTCAGAAAAAAGAATCTCCCTCAACCCCTTATGCAGTGTTGCTAAAGTTTTTGCATTGTAGCTACTCTACCTTTTTCTCTCCAGCAGCTTCTGCTTCTCCAGCTTCGATGCTTCAGTTGAGAGTTCAGTCTGACTCAGCCAGGTTACCGAAGATGGTTTGGTCAACTTCAGCAAGAAGGCACTTCGGGAAGTTGACACCCAGTTAGCAGACAAGAGAGAGAAAGGTAAGACTTGTTTTACTACCCGCCTTCTCATCTTCTTAGTAGGAGGTACGTGTACGTATTTTGGGACCAGAGAAGCACCGTCCTTGGGAATTTCTGCCTCCTCTCAACAGGGGACTTTCTCCGGCTCGTCATTGATTGCCCAAAGGTTAAGCATTGCTCCAGCTGCTAAGGTGATGTTCTCTTCAGCAGAACTGGGTCACTTTATGAAGAACACCTTCAAGATTCTGGAAGTCATCAGCTTTTTAGATTGGTCAGTGGCCGCACTGGCTAAGAAAATTCAGAAGTACATATCCTGATCTTCCAGTGGACATAGCTTGAGACCTGTGGTGTTCTTTCCTGTGTGGACAAAGAGGTAAGAGAGGCATCTAGAGAGTTAGCTTCTCTTTATACCATGGAGTTTTTTAATTGATTTTACAGCATTCCTTATAAAAATCCATGAAATAAAAAATCATATAAATCTGTGATTAAACAGCTGTGCTTATATAAAACTAGGTTTGGCAGTAGCAAAAGTGAATAAGTGATAGACTGAGTAACACTGTCTGAAGTTTATATCATTCAAAAGTTTTATATCTAATTTTGTTGCTTTGTATTCTATTATTGTAAGGCTTTATTACTGTAATATTGAATATACAGTAGTATAAATATTTTTACACCATAAACTCTCATTTGAAAATGTAAACATTCCACTAAATGGTCTGCAGACTGACAAAAACCTTCCTCTTGGAGAGACTGTCAGGAAGGTATAGCTTTCTTGGCAATCAGAGGACCCAACCCAATGGCTCAAGAACAGAACTGCATACTTAGGAATAACCAGCTTAACTTTGGCAAATAATCCTCTACCACTTGTCCTCTTTGGAGAAGCTTATCCCACACAGCTGACTTCCTCTGTGTTTGTATCAGTGGCAGTGGCAACTGCAGTGGTAGTGTTCAGCATCAAATGACCCTCCCTCTCAGCTTGTTCCATGAGTGAGGGATCAGAAGATCTTGCCTGAGATGTTAATTGTACGGACTCACTGAATGAAGGATGGGGTGCACACCTGAGGGGTATGTTTGTGTCAGGTGTTTAGACAGAGGATGAACTTTTCTACATGTCAATGTTTGGTATATGTGCTGGAAGATGCCTTACAACACCCTTTGGACAATGTGGACATTGCACCTTGCTCTCTTCAGCTCTGCAAGTGATCAATACTCGTGCCTCAGAATGGCCCTGGCAGCTCCTCGTTGGCCCGACTAAGTGGTTTCAACAACAATTTTATGGCTCTTTTAGTAAAGACATTTGGAGAGATTCCATGCTACCCTTCCTTTGTCAGCCACACATGCAAGTGGTTTCATCAAGTGTTACAATCCCTCTGACCAGCAGGCCTTGGAGTTATTCAGCCAGGGTCCCCCAACCTACAAAAGTTTTTTTTTTTTCTCAGGACTGGCCAGTAGATTCAGTGTGCTTCTGATGATCTGCAGCTAATGTGGACTAGGGGAATTGGACCAGCATCCGTGTTTGGTATCATAGAAGGGGGTCTATTCTGACCGAAGCTTCAATCCATTTAAAGGCTTTTGAAGCTCTTTGCTTTTAATAAAATTTATCCATGCTCAGGAGCTTTGGGCAGAATGCAGCCCACCTTTTTTTTTCCTGGCAAGCATAAGAAGGTGTTTAGAAACACCCTTTCTTTCTGGTTTTCATGCTGTAATCAGATGAACTTACAACTCTTTGGGTGTAGTAGACATTTGTGCAGTTGGGTGAGAGCTTAAAAAGTCTGGCAATTTTGGAGTAACAATTTTGGTCGTCCAGTGGTAATGAGGGCAGAAATCTGGAAGTATTAGACTACCTTTACCTCATTCCACCTGAGGTATGTCACCCACAGGTCATTAGCACCTTTTCAGCAGAGCATATGGTTGTTGCTCAACAGGTTTAGCTGCTCAAGCTCTTTTTTTTTTTTTTTTTTCTTCTTCATTATCTTGCCTTAGATAGTCAGCGGACTTAAGACCGGTTGAATGGTAGACTGCTTGGCTTCTCTTCCTTCTCCCCTACTCTCTATGCAAGCCAGCTGTTTAGGCTGAGTATAGTCAGGACTGGAGCAGACAGGTGCTACATGGTAAAAGCACCCTGTTGTAAAGCTTTGAAATATGAAATATGACTGATTTTCCTTAAATCAAGTGGGGAAGGAGACAGTCACCTGTTAATAGAGCTTTTCTGAGCTTATCAGTGTATTACCCAGATTTAATTACCTTCCAACTTTTGTCACCTCATGCAGAATCACACTTCATCTCCAAGGCTTTCCGCTCAGGCAAGATCTCAGATACATCTCACTCAGGTCCAGGTTCCTGTTGTTCTGTCATCTGTATGTCAGACCAAGCAGGAGGGTAGAGGAGTCATCAATGCTTTACTCACTATAATTACTGGAAACATGACATTTCCAGTTGGAGATTCAACTTAGCAGTCAGTTGAGAGATGACCTCCCACTTGTGGAGTGAGTATCCTATGTAAAAGGTGGTATTTCTGTTGGAACAAATAAAATTTTTTTTCAAGTCATTTATATTTTTCTTAAGTATACAAACCAGAGTTTGTTTTTATCCTAATCCCACACCGTCCTTCCTGATTAGTCCCCAATTACTAAGTTTCTAAATGCACATTCCCACTCACACTGAGGAATATGCATACATAAAAGGATTTGGTTTGTATACTTATAAAAAATGCAAATTAATTTTTAAAAAAATTTCATCTCTCCTCTGTATTAATCCCAAAATTAATTAGTGTGCATTTATTTGACATATTTTTTAAATATTGGTAGTATTAGAATTATTGTCATACATACAGACCTATAAACATTTTATTTTTTATGGGGGTTGGGGGACAGAATTCTCATCACCTCCAATCTTTCAGTCAATGAGGGTAAGAAGTCATATATACAACAATATAAAAGCTTTCTAGTTATGTCCTTTTCATGGTCTTCATAATACTCTGTCAAGTTTTAATCTGTTAAATAATATAGTCTAAAATGCTCTAATTCTTATTTATATTGTATGACATAAACCATCATATTACCTGCAATTTCCTCAGCATTCATATCACAATAACAAAGCTAACCTTTTGTCATGTAAAACCCCAAATACAGTAACGTCATAATATTAGCAACACATTTGAGTAGTTAACTAAAGGACATTTTACATTATAGTATTTTCATTGTAATTCATATAAGCAGAAAAGTATGTGGTAGTGTCAGCTGGGCTTCTGTGGAGACCCAGGACTTACACTGAAAAAAAAAAAAATATGAGAAAGGAGACTTGAGATTTGTGGAAGATAAAACACCACAAAAACATGAGTAGCAGAACTTCATGGTGGCCCTTTGTGTCACACATATTGTTCTTGTTAAACTAGCTATTATAGCAGTAGTAGTAAATGATGATGATAGTAATTTTGGTATTAAAAAAACTGATTATTCATTGTTAAAAAATCAAATTGAGAAGTCAAAACAGACATTATTTAAAGAAAGAAAATTGTTTCACAGTATGGCATTGCTGTATGCAGATGTACTACATGTGTTCTGTACTATAGTAATTTTGAACATTTGTTTACTCAAATTATTATTTTAAATATAGTTTACTTAAAAATCAATTTTTTTTTCAGCCTGAGATAAAATATCTTCAGAAACACCTAATCGTCCCTTCGCCTGTAGACAGAAAAACTATGGAGGACCCAGAGTATGGATTTCATGTGCCTGCGGAAGAGTTTATATGAAGATTTATTTTTACATACAGTAATTCTAGTTCTTTAAACTTATGCCAAAGTAGCTATCTATATCTATATATATATATATATATATATATAATATATATATATATATATATATATATAAATATATATATATATATATATATATATATCTTATATATATATATAAATATATATATGTAATATGATATATATAGAATAATATATAAAATATAATATATATATATATATCTATATATATATTATATATATACATATATATAGTATATATATATATATAAAATATATATATATATATATATATATATATATAAAAACATACTAGGCGGCCCGCGGTTAACGGCGCAATTCGCTCAGCGGCGAATCGGTTTTACGGCTGTCGTCAAAAATATTCATTAAAAAAATAAGGTATTTTTACGGCACAATTTTCAGTTAACAGCGCCACTAACGCCGTTGGTCTAACGAGTTCATACATTTGTAGAAATGCTGTTCAGACCATAAAGGTTATGCAGATCATATTAATAAATTTTATGGAGAGTTATTACATAGGTATTAGGGTAAAATATATGCCTCTGACGCTGTTCTATGCCGAAAAATATCGAGTTACTTAAGTGCAAATTTAGCTATGGATGTGTCGATTTATAAAATGTTCATGCTTTCATGTTTAAAATGTGTATGAAAATGTATTACGTATAGGGTATTTTTATTTGTGCACAGAAATATGATACGCTTTCGAAACTGCCCTTCGCGCGTTTTCAAATATGATGTTTTTTCATGTTCTTTCTTGCGAGCGCCGACTGCCGCTCTTCCGAAATATCGAGTTAAAAAAAGGTGGAAAATTAGCGATCGATGTGTCCATTTTATAAATGTTCATGCTTTTATGTTTAAAATGTAGTATGAAAAGTATTATGTATAGGGTATTTTTTATTTGATTTTTTCTGTGAGAAATATGATAAAAACGCAGCTTTTGAAACTGCCCTTCACGTTATCAAATACGATGTTTTTTCATGTCATTCTTCCGCCGTCGCCGCTCTTCCGAAAATATCGAGTTAAAAACAGTGCAAATTACGCGATCGATGTGTCGATTTTTTTTAAATGTTTAATGCTTTTATGTTTAAAATGTGTAGAAAATATATTACGCATAGGGTATATTTATTTTTGTACATAAATATGATACAAATGAAGGCAGCCTTTTAACTACGCTCCACGTTTGCCAGGGGATGTTTTTTAATGTTCGTTCTTGTCCGCCACTGTTCCGAAAAAATGCATGGTGTTATTTTATTAATTATGCATCTTTTCCATAAATCATTTGAAAAGTCATACATTACTTCACCGTATCCAATAATATTGTATGTATCTCATATTACTGTATTATAAAATACTACGGCAAATCAAGCCAGTATTCCGTGGAGCGGCCAATGTTGTGGTTTGAAATCAGCTGATGGCAAATAC
>NC_061094.1:33681513-33698240 GCF_015104395.2 Macrobrachium nipponense
ACTCCTCAAAACCTGGGAGGAGTCAAACTGGTGGGTAACCCAAGGGAGATCGATGGGTCTACCCACAAGCAGTGGCCCCCTCAGTTCAACCTGTTGACGCATCCCAGGTTGCAACCAAGAGTTACTGAAAGGTTTCTTTTTGGATGTGCATAGTTTGTCGAGTTCAGAAGATTCTTCTCCATGTCGTCATTGGCTCTCAGGGAGTAAATCTTGTCCTTTGAAGAGGGCCGCTACCGTAGTACTTTCTCCAGTAGTTCCTGTCAAGAAGTTTAGAGAGCCGGAGCACCCATCTTGCAGTCACTGGGCAGAGCCCAGAGCATTTTTCTTCTGATTGCCTCTCAGAAGCTGATGCTCCTCCGGTGCCCAAGCCTCGTCGTCGATCATTATGCTCAGCACCAAGCGTCCATGCTTCCTTCGACTCCTGCTCCTTCAGCAGCTCACACCCATCCAGTAACACCACGCTTACAGAGGGAGACAAGCACCCATTGGTGGCCGAACCCTCAGCAGTCAGACTGGCACCACTTGTGCCTGAGCGCCCACTGGCGTCACCAGCTCTATTGTTTCCTCTGATGTCTCAAGCGTGGCTCCCATTCAGTTGAAACTGGACAGTATTTTGTCTCTGCTTAATAAGGCTCCCATGATGCCTCAAGCTCCTGTGGATATGGCTCTTTCTCCAGTGTCATCCGAAGATGAAGAAACAGAAAGACCAAGAAGCTCTTTCGACTGCTTATGCTTCTTTGATGAGGTTCTTTTCGGCCACATTTCAAGCTTTTTTCTCGCCAAGAACTCCTTCCATCTCTGGCTTTTACATTTATTATGGACATGCCTTCATCATCTTGCTCTAAACCTGCAGAAAATGGTCCTTTCGTCATCAGCTAAGAAGGCCTTGAACAAAGTAGAAGCATGGCTTGTGGAAAAGAGAGAACAAGGTAGGACCTCCTTTAGTTTCCCTCTCTCTAGGTTGTTGAGATGGAGATATTATCCTACAGACTGAGGTGAGCTGTGCCTCTTCACAAGGGTACTTTTTGGATTAGTGGATTCAGCCGGACGTTCAGGTTTTTTCCTCCACTAAAATTTTTTTTTGCCTCAGAACTGGCTCATTTCATGAAGGGTATCTTTAAGGGTTGGTCAGTTGGCACCGTGGCTTGTAAGATTAGAGCATGTGCTGTGTTGCCTGAGAACTTCTCTTCGGACTGGCTAGTTCTCTCTAGTATAGACAAGGGTATTAGGGATGGATCCCATGAGTTGCTTGATTTTATATCAGTTTTAGTCTGAGTTATTTTTTATTTTTATTTTTTGTATTGGTGAAATGTGGGCAATGCTAATATATGGGGAAACATGTGTGATTTTTTAGAAAAATGGTCTTGAGCATTTAAGTGTGTTGTGAAGTCGTAGAGAAGGACAAGATGGTGGCAGCGAGGCTGGCAAAAGTAAACAAAATAACAGAATGGGAGAGGACACGTGGAACTGGTGCGGTAGGTAGGTAGGAGAAAGCTCTCTGTCTTACATGAGTTTGTGGGTTGTAAGTCATGTTGTGGTGTTCAAAGTCTTGAGCTTGAATATACTGGGACCAAGGAACATGAACAGGTGGGTAGATTGCACATTTGTGGCACAAAGGAATGATTAGGCTAGGAAAAGATTCAAAGGCCTCACTTACACAATGGCTACTCTTTAAGAAGAGGGACCTTTGGTGCTCTTATATGTCTAAAGGTGTAACTTCGACACAAAAATTGACTCGTCTGTATTCACCCTTGAATAAGAAACATCTGTTTACACAAGCAACGGTTCTGGGTATTGCATCTGATTTGCAGAAGAAGAGTATGCAGGATCTACTTTAACAATCCTCCAAAAAACCTTGGGATCTCCCTGCTGTAACCGTTGAGGCAGGCTTTTCCTGCAAGACCTCAGCTGTTTCGGAGTAGACAAAGATCTTTCTCCCGCCTCAGAGAAAATACATGTTTCTCCTCACGAGCCATCAAGAAATCATCATTGAAAGTTCCCTTCCCAAGTAAGGAGAACCGTTCTCTGTACATAAGTCGGGGGGAGACTCCAATGTTTTAGGAAGTTTGGCAGGAGACGGGGGCGGAGTCATGGATTGTAGATGTTTGAAAGAGGGATGCATTATCCCCTTTCTGAAGAAGCCTCCATTAATCATATTCTGCACGATCAAGGAAATTTTGGTCCTTGCAGATGAAGTAACATCTCTCATAGAGTAGGGAACATTAGAAGAAGTGCAGGACATTTATTTTCCAGGTATTTTGCTATCATCTTTTTGTAGTCCCCAAGTCAACGGAGGGCTGAAGGCCCGTCTTTGGATGTCAGTGCCCTCAGTGTCTTCATATGAGACAAAATTTAAGTTAGAGACAATCAAACAGTTCTGTCATCCATTCACCCAGGAGATTGGATGGCATCCATAGACATACAGGACATGAAGTACCTCAGCTTTGTTCTCGAAGGAAGGGTGTTTCAGTTTCATGCCCTTTGCTTCGGACTTACAACGGCGCCTTAGGTTAGGTTTTCACCAGAGTGATTGCTCCCATTGCAAAGTGGCTTCATCCACAGAGAATAAGAATCTCAAGAATCTGAAGCCAATCTAGACGATTGGCTTCACTGGGCTCATTCGGAGAGTCAGTGTACTGAGGACCTCAGGAAGACTTCTGTTAGTGCAAGAATTAGGAATTCTTATAAATATGTAATCAGAAATCACAGTTGATTCCCTGTCAGGAGAGTTGGGAATGATAATAGTATCTCTGAATTTTTGGGTTTTGTCCAGCTCCAAAAAGGATATTCATGTTTGAGAAAAGTGCAAGAGATCCTTTCCCTAGTCATGTTTGAAGAAAGCACAAGAGATCCTTTCCCTAGTCATGTTTGAAGAAAGTACAGGAGATCCTTTCCCTTGACGGAATTCTTCCAACAATTGGCCGAGTCTTCTGGGCTGTCTATCATCGATAGAGTAATTTGTCTTCCTTGGCAGACTATTTCCCAGACCTCAACAATTCTTAAGATGAGTTGGAACAGGAAAATCCTTCCAGATTCACTCACACTTTTTCCTGTTACTTGAAAGATAAAGGAGGACCTCCTTGGTGGAACTCGGAGAGGGACTGTCAGAGGGCAAATCTCTCTCTCTGCTGATCCCAGCCTGAACTTCTTTTCAGATGTGTCATATCTGGGCTGGGGTCTTTTCTAGAAAATAAGGAAGTGTCAGGGACTTGGTCCCAAGGTCAAAAGTTGTTATACATAAACGTGAAGGGCTAAAGACAGTACACCTAGGCCTTCAGTCCTTCTTGTCTGAAGTGAAAAACAAATTGATTGCAGTCCATTCAGACAACACAACCACTCTGTCATATATTGAAAAGTAAGTAGGGACACACTCTCTCTCTGTACCTAGAGATCTCCTTCTCTGGGCAGCCCAGAAACGACACTTGGATAGTTACCCGATTCATCCAAGGAAAACCTCAGTGTTTTGGTGGATGAGTTAAACTGTCAGAAACAAGTGTCTCGACGGAATGTAAACCTTGGATCCTCTGGTCTGCTAGATCTTTGGAAACGGGAAAACCGACGGTGGATCTGTTTTGCCACGTCTGAAACCATCGTCTCCCTCTGTTTTGTTTTCCATTACCAATGATACATACAAAGATTGTATGTGTGCCTTTCCCCCATTCAGTTTGAACAGACAATTTTCAAAGGCACCAAAAGTTTCGATTTTGCTAGCTCCTTTTTGGCCGTCGAAGGAATGGTTTCTAGATCTCATAGACCTTCTGGTAGGCTTCCAGAGACTGTTTCCACAAAAGACATAACCACTCAACAACCACACTTCCAGAGAGTCCATCAAGGCTTGTCTTCTCTGGCCCTGACAGTCTTCAAACTGTCAGGAAACTTCCTAGAAAGAAAGGCGTTTCAAAGGCGGCTTCAGAAGCTATCTCTAAATGTAGAAAACAGTCCTCGAACAATGTATATTGAAACAAATGGAGGATTTTTAGATGGTGGTGTAGGAGATCTAACATCTCTTCTCAGACCACTGTGACTCAAATAGCTGACATTTTATTACATTTAAGATCTGCTAAGAATGTATCTGCCTCTACCATAAAGGGCTATAGAGCTATTTTGGGTTCAGTATTTTGCCATAGAAGATTGGACTTGTCTTCCAATTCAGACCTATCAGACCTTGTTAAGTCGTTCGACACCTTGAAATGTAAAGATTCCCCGACTGTGTCTTGGAATCTTGATATAGTATTTAAGTGGTTGTCTGTACCTTGTTTTGAACCTATGAATGCAATCACTTTGAGAGTCTTAACTAGAAAGACCCTCTTTCTAGTCTTATTTTACAACAGCAAAAAATGGTCAGCAAAGAGAGACAGAGAAAGAGAATAACAACTCTTTACAATATCAAAAGATTGAAATGAGCCTCTATAGGAAAAACTCTTCTTCCCCTCTACCATATGTATAGTCAATCCCAGTATTCGTTTCTTGAGTGGACTCACCTATTCGCAGATTTTTCTTGGACCAAACATCTATCCATTATTAGCGGGAAATTCGCCTATTTGCGGGTTTTTCTGAAGGTAAATATTCACAATTAGTGCATTTATGATTACTAATTTCAAATATTAATATTTATGTAAATAGCAATAATATCAACTCATTGAAAAAAATACTTATGTATGTGTATTTGTTTAGTAATATGACGAATAAATGAATTACCTAATAACTAATTTTCAAATATTAATAAGATTAATAAAAGAAATAGCAATTCCCAGTCTACGTGAAAGGAGCGTGGGTGAGTAAATAACAGTTTGATATTCGTATTGGCAGAGGGGAAAGAGTTGTAAGCAGTTATTTTCTCTCTCTCTCTCTCTCTCTCTCTCTCTTCTCTCTCTCTCTCTCTCTCTCTCTCTCTCTCTCTCTCTCTCTCTCTCTCTCTCTCTCTCTCTCTCTCTTTTCATTATTGTTCTCTATGTCTCAGAAATAATTCAGCTTCACTCTTGACGGTAAGATATATGATGTTGCCAATTCAGTGCTCTCTCTCTCTCTCTCTCTCTCTCTCTCTCTCTCTCTCTCTCTCTCTCTCTCTCTCTCTCTCTCTCTCTCTCTGTGTTATTAGCTGTACATATATATTTTCAGTGGTAAAATGTTTAAGATGTCTTTGAAATTATAATAATAATATAATCTCAAAGATGAATACAGTAATAGGATAGTAATTTAAGGTATGTTTGAAGTAGGATGATTTAAGGTATACATTTGGTATTGAAACTTTCAAGATAGGCAGTTATAAGCATTTTACAGGGGTTCTAAGTATTCGAGATGAGAGAGAGAGAGAGAGAGTCAGAGAGAGAGAGAGAGAGAGAGAGAGAGAGAGAGAGAGAGAGAGAGAGAGAGATGAACCAAGTATCTATTTGAGTATTTTCAATCATTTCTCATTCTACTCTTTTGGCAAAGAGAGATATATAAAAGAAGGAAGAAATAGAAGTGAAATGATAAGGCATTGGCAACAATTTGGTACTGTGGTCACTTTCTGCAAAGTATTGTACATGTCTGACAGGCCCAACATACCACCTCACTTCACAACTTAAAAGGCAAATGACAAGGAAAATTCTGCTCTTAAATTTTTTTAAATAACATACTATAAAAATTATAAATATTATGATAACAGTGCATATTATAATATTATTATTATTATTATTATTATTATTATTATTATTATTATTATTATTATTATTATTATTATTATTATTATTATTATTTAGTCTTACCAATATTTGAACATTAGTATATGTTGTCATGTATTAGGTAAATCATTTATTTACATACATATATAACAAAGCGAGAGAGTGAGAATTAATCAGTATTAAAGATTTGAAAATTAGTAAATCATTTTTGTATCATAAAAATGTATTTAGTCATAAAAATAACATCAAAATACACTAATTGGTGAATATTTATCGACGGATAAATATGTGTTAATACCAGTTGGTTAAAGTGAGACTTCCCCTGAGAGAGAGAGAGAGAGAGAGAGAGAGAGAGAGAGAGAGAGAATTTTTCAGTATACATCCTTTGACCCTAAGATGGCAGCAATTATTAGACTCACTAAGATTGCAACACCCCCCTACCCTTGCTGTCAGGTTTCTTGACATTTGTGGACAGCTCTAACCTCGCCCTCTCTCCAAGTCTCTATGCTAAAAGATTGGGATTTCTTTCATACTTATATAATTTTTTAATTTATAAAATAAAATCTTAATAATTCAGTATAGCATTTTCTTTAATGAATTGAGAGAGAGAGAAAAAAAAAAATTTTTAGTATTTAATATAATTTAATCTTATTAAATTTAATATGGTATTAACTATATATCTGAAAATTAAGAAATCATTTTTGTATCATAAAAATGTATTTAGTAATAAAAATAACATCAAAATACATAATTTGTGAACATTTATTGATGGAAAAACCCACAAATGAGTGAGTCCTTGCGCAAATATTTTAGATAGGTTCCCGCAGGAAAATCTGCGAATAGGCGAGTTTATGAATCTCAAAAAAGTGAACACGGGGTTGACTGTAGGTCTCATGAAGAGTTTTTGGACTGTCTTGTCCCCATCACCCCTTAGTAACTTCCATTCTCATGAGGTGTGATGTGCCTCTGACCCTCGCAGATTAACTAGGCGCCTTATGTGTGAAGCAAACTGAGTTTTATGTATTTAACATGTGGGAAGCTGTTATTTAGTAATTATTTATAAGTTGAATATTGCAGTGACTGTTGTCTTGTTTCCTTTTCTGGAGTTGCCCCTTATCAGGGGATGACATTGTTGAAAAGTAATTTGCCATAGACTGAGTCAGGTATACAAAGTAATAGTTGCTATAAAATGAGTGATCTTGTTTTAACTGCTTCACTGGATCTTTACAAACCACTAAGAACATTTGCAAATCCTGAAGTATATTTTAAATTGATGTCTAGAATATAGGAATCATAAGTGATAATATAGCTTTCTTAACTGTGCAGTTATGGGCACTGTGTTGGATGGTTATGATAGGCTTAATATAAGTAACTCTTGTTGTGGCTTAATTCAGAATCTGCAATATATGATATTAAGATATATTTCTTTTATGCTTCATATTCCTTTGTAAGTATGTCTGTGAAAATATCTTTATATTACCTGGTCAGTCATATAAGTTTTCCATGTGCTTTTCAGAGAAAATGCTCATGTATTTCCGAACGTTTATTGTTGTGGTACCAACAAAAAAGAGCAAAGGATTACAGGAGATGTGTTGAGAGACAGCCAATTAAAAGCTCCATTGTATTTAAACCAGCTACCAAGTGGAACTCCAATGAAATCAAAAAGTGAAGAAAAAATCATCAAAAACCACCTCTGAAGAGTTGAATAAAGCATCTTTAGATCTTCGATAATGTTAGCAATTACTTTGTCTGAGAACAAGCATGATGTAAGTAGTGAAATACAAAAATTGTATAAATGTACAGTATGATTTTGGATGGTAGTTTTTGCTAATATGTTTAATTTTGTTCTTCAGTTTTGTATGAAGTTATTATTTTCATAGTTGTATGTATTGCAAATAAGTACAAAACAGTAAAGGACCAATTATACTAGGTTACCTTAGTTGGATGCACCTAAAGTACAGGAAAGGGAGGATGTTGGTATGTTTAAAAAACTGCATTTTTAGACAGCCAAAAGTCAGGCAGCAGTGGTAACCTACTTGAAACATGTAGTCAATTATATTTTTTCTTACATTTTTCAGTTATTTACACCGCAATAGGTAAAAAGTTGTGGCCAACTTTATGCTTCTTCACACCAGATTGTGTAAAAGATTCAGTGCAAACTGCTTTTTTGTAATGCAGCTGACAAATTTATTTCAGCAAATTTAGGATAACTCTGCAGGAATAAGTACGCAGCAAGGAAGAGCAAAAGTAACAATATGTAACAGAATAGAACTTGTTGCATTATTTCAGAATAGACAAAATATCTCAAAACAAAAATTATATTAAAAAACAAAAAGAATTATAAAGAACGAAGTCAAACAGCTGGCAGCAGAAGAGACAGCTATCTCAGATGCAGCCAAAAAGTAAGTAAAGTGAATGTGTACCAGCTGGATGGAGGGGATTCCTCCACTCCCCTTCCTTCAGTAGCCAACTACCAATATCCAGTTTGTTTTAAGTTAAACTGCTGCCTCCAGCTTGAGAGTAAATCCCCTATGTAAAGACAGGTATGTGTGTTAGGAAAAATAAAAATACAAATTACTTTAAAAAAATTTGTCCTCTTAACATTTGCTACATGATAATAGTGTGTTGTATTTGCAAAGCAGTCCATTTCCTCTGCTACTGAAGGTCATTCCAGTAGTATATGTTCTCACTTTTGGATTCTTGCAGCCATGCAGATTGTAGAGTCAGTTGGCTCTTTGTTTTTGTCATGAATACGTTACTTTTTTACTGCCCAAATCCGCAGGAAATTATATTTCAAGACTCAGAATTTCCAGGCTACAAAGCACCACCTGGTAGAAAACATCATTCCATGTGTGTCTGGTGGGCTGCACAGACCTGTTAACTTTCCTACCCTCTTCTTTCCTGTTCACACTGTCACTTCACGAAATTTGTCTTTTCTTTAGCTATTCAGCAGTTTTCTTGCCTTTACATGGTCCACGGTAATGGTTTAATCATGTACATTATATTTGCCATAATTTATATTTTGTGGTTAAGCTGAAGTACGTGATATCCTTTTGGAGTTTTCATTGAGTGGTTACTTCTGCTGTTGACAACAGTAAGTCTTACCATTCTTTGAACAGCTAGATGTTCTTTTATTCTGTTATTATGTATGTTATTAGCCGTGGTTATACTGATTTTCAGTTGGTATGAATATTTTGCAACTGAGTTAGAAACTAGTTCCTTTTTTACACCTGGACAATATAAACCATATTTTTACTTCTGTTTGTTAAGCACATCAGATGTATTTGTATATTTGCCCTATTGATTATTGTGTTCATATTTTCATCCTATTAATTATTGTGTTGGTCTCTTAATGATACTTGATTTCATGTAAGTGACTTACCAAACAATTACTTTAGCTGTAAGCTTTCTTACCTGGCAGTCGAAAATTCAAATTTCCTGGCGGCAGCGCTGCCATCATTTGTGTAGGTGATACAGGTTCCGCACTTTCGGAGTACCCAGTTACTGCTGAGCTAACTAATTTTAATTCGTTTTCTGCCGGACACGGGTAACACCTGTGGTTTGTTGTTGCAGTCGACTTTCGTCGCCATTCTGGATTATATCTATTTGGTAATGTACAATTTCTTGGTTGGTTTTTTTGCTTCATCAGTTAGCTGCCTTGTTATTAGCAAGTTATTGCAAAGATGTCTGATGCTACTTCATTGTCAGTTAGGTTTTGCAGCAGTGGCTGCAAAACTAGATTAGCTAAACTATGTTACGATCCGCACTCCAAATGTGTTAAATGTAGGGGTCAGGTGCTGTAGCAAGGAATTACTTGTGATGAGTGCTGTAGTTTAGATGAACAAGGTTGGAAGACTTTTCAAGCTCATTTGGATAAAATGGACAAAGATAGGAAAAGGAAAGCAGCTCTTAGAGCAGGTAGTAAAGCTAGAGTAGAGACAACTCCTGTGGACTTTAGAGGTGAACAAACCATCACTATCTTCTCCACTTTTATCTAATATTTCAACTATTGATAGTCCTCCAACTTCAGTACCTATTACTCCAGTCCAGGTATCCCATGTTTCCGATCCCAACACAATTTCCATGTTAGAGTCCAAAATGGACAAGAAATGAGAGTTCTTGGCAAAATCCTTTATGGATTTAGGGATGTCGTTTCATGCTTTCGTAGAGAAGTAAAGTGAAAAGGCCAGTGTTGGGCCAAGTGTCAGTGTCGTGTCCGAGGAGGCAGCTGTCCATCCCCCCATTTCTCCTAGACTGGGGGGGGTTTGCCCACGGTCAGTTGCCGATTCCGTCGTAGATATCAGTGACGTGCAGTTGTTGTCTGACTCGGAAGTGTAGTCGCCTGTGTCGAGGCGAAAGGTGTGGAGTGATTTAGTGTTGCGTCCATTGAAGAGACATGCCCCATGTGCGAGAGGGATGTCACCACCCATTAAGAAATCCAAGAAGCACTGGAGTCCGCAACCTTCCTGCAGTTTCGCTCCGGACCAGATTTCCGGGAAGATCGTCAGTCCTCTTCAGATAGTGTAACTTCGTACGAAGTTAGACACTCACGTGCGGTACAGTGCTCGCATGCTTGAGATGCCGACTTGCCTTGTTGTGTGTCGATAGGAGTTTCAACTCGTTCGCCTCATACGTCTCGTGTTGTTTCGACTTCCCAGTCAATCGTTTTCAAGAAGAGCCGTACGACAGCCACGACTTCGACTTCGACCAAGGATGATTTGAAGACCAAATCTATGTTAGAGGATTCCGCTTTGGACCCCTTTAAACATCAACTTCAAGAATTAATGGTCTTTTTGAAGAAGACAATGAACCAGACGGAAGAAGAAACTCAAGACCAGGAATCGAAAACCCTCTTCCACTTATTCTAGTCTGTTAACGTTCCTTTTACAGACATATCCGGATTTTTTTTGAGCCAGCTTCGTCTTCTTCTCCTCCGTCGATGTTCGTGAAGGATAGGAGATCAGTGCCTTCGGATTTACTGAAAAACCAGTTCTCTCTCAGTCCTCGAAGAAAGCACTGAAGGAAGTAGAAGAGTGGCTTGCTAAGAAGAGGGAGTCAGGCAAGGCTTCGTTCGCCTACCCTCTGTCGAAGCTGCTGAATAAAACCTATAGATTTTATGCGACAGAAGTTCCTTCCTTGGGAGTATCTGCCTCCTCCCCAAGGAGACTTCTCTGGCCTTGTGGACTCAGCACAGAAAGAGCAGCATTCTCGGCTGCGAAAGTTTTGTTCTCTTCACCCATAGTTGGATCACCTGGTGAAGAACTTGTACAAAGTGATCGAAGTCTTCAGTTTTCTGGATTGGACAATTGCAGCGTTAGCCAGAAAAAATAGAAGATTGCCAGTCTCTGGATGAAGAATTTTCTGCGGACTGGCTCAATGTTTTGTCCTTTGCAGACAGGGCAGTGAGAGACGGTTCAGGGGAATTGGCCGCTCTATTCACTATGGGAGTACTCAAGAAGAGAGAACGGTGGTGCTCCTTCACATCTCGAGGAGTAACCACGAACCAAAAATCGGCTTTGTTGTTCTCTCCCTTGAGTAAGTCTCACCTGTTCCCAGAAGAAACTATCCAACATGTACTGTCGGACCTCGAGAAAAAGTCCACTAATGATCTTCTTTCTCAGTTAGCGAGAATGGCCTAAGGTAAGTCGAGGTGCAGCAGAGACCAAGGGCTAACCTACGAACTACCTCCAAGTCTACCAAGAAACCTCCCTTTAAAACAGAGAAATGAACGAAAGATCCTTCACACACCCGTGGGGGCGAGACTCCACGACTACTGGGAGGAATGGAGTTGAAGAGGTGCGGAACAGTGGGTAATACAGGTGCTTAGAGAGGAATATGTGATCCCATTTACGCAGGATCCACCACTGTCCAATACACCTGTCTGTTTGACAGCATACTCAACAGGGTCAACAAGAGCTTTGGCTTTAGCCAAAGAAGTAGAAGAACTCATCAGCAAAGAGGCCATAGAGGAGGTATCAGACAAGAACTACCCAGGGTTTATTTTACAACAGGCTCTTTGTAGCCCCAAGGCATCCCCAGGCGATCAGGGGCGATGGAGACCTGTTTTGGACGTAAGCGCTCTGAACTCTTCGTCCGGAAGACGAAATTCCGAATGGAAACCAGTCGATCAGTGATGTTGGCCATCCAACCGGGCGACTGGATGGTGTCTCTCGACATGGAGGATGCATACTTCCATGTCCCCATCCATCAGAGCTCCAGGAAGTTCCTGAGATTCGTCTTCAAGAAGAGAGTCTTCCAGTTCAGAGCCCTCTGCTTCGGACTGTCAACCGCCCCTCAAGTATTTACTCGGATTCTCGCTCCCCTAGGAAAGTGGCTGCATTTGATGGGGATCAACACAGCTTTTTACTTAGACGACGGCCCCCTGAGAGCCAGCTCCAGTCGTCAGTGTGTGAAGAACTTAGAGAAGACACTTAATTTGACACAGCAGTTAGGTATTCTAATAAACACGGAGAAGTCCCAATTGATTCCAACTCAGAGGATTCTCTATTTAGGGGATGATACTAGACTCTAGCTTTTCGGGCTTTTCTCTCCCCGAAGAGGATAGAGTCCTGCCTGTTGACAGTCCAACAATTTCTTGTTCGCCCATCCTGCTCAGCCCTCGAATGGATGAACCTCCTCGGGACCCTGGCTTCACTGGAGAGTTTTGTCAGGTTAGGATGCCTACACATGAGGCCACTGCAGTTCTTCCTGAAAGCAAATTGGTCTCGGGAGACACAAACCGGACTCGCTAGTCTTGCCCTCTGATGGAAGAGATAAAGGTGGATCTTCGTTGGTGGCATTCGAGAGAAAGATTACAAGAAGGATTTTCCCTATAGTGTGCGAACCCCGACCTGCAGTTCTTATCAGACGCCTCGGACAGCGGATGCGGAGCCCTTCTAGGAGACAAGAGAGTTTTCAGGTCTCGTGGACAGAATGAGGAAAGACCTTACACATCAATGTGAAAGATTGAAAGCCATCCTCTTAGGACTACAAGCGTTCGACCCTATAGTCACCGGAAGGAACATAGTGATCTGCTTGGACAACACCACAGCGTTGTATACGTACAGAAGCAGGGAGGGACCCCACTCGTCTCTCTCAACAAGGTATCTGAAGATCTCCTCACCTGGACGAACGAGAAGAGGATCACCCTTTTTCCAAGATTTGTCCAAGGAAAAAATGAACGTTATTGCAGACAAAACTGAGTCGTGTGAATCAGGTTTTACCAACAGAATGGACTCTGAACAAGAGAGTGTGTCTGGACCTCTGGAAGCTTTGGGGAAGACCATTAATAGACCTGTTTGCCACATCATGGAACAATCGCCTCCCCATTTTCTGTTCTTCGATTCCAGAACCACTAGCGTGGAGAACAGATGCAATGCTGCTAGATTCGGACGGACTAGACGTTTACACTTTTCCTCCCTTCGGGGATGATAAGAGAGGTATTAAAACAAGCTTCAATCACACCAGAATGTGACATTGACCCTAGTAGCTCCATTCTGGCCCAGGAAAGAGTGGATCCCGGACCTTCTCAGTCTGCTAGTGGATTTTCCCAGACTACTTCCACAAAATCCATCGCTTCTCAGGCAACCCCATTTCAACTGATATCACCAAGGATTATCCGCTCCAGCCCTGACAGGATTCAGACTGCCAGGAACCTTGTCAGAGCAAAAGGTTTTTTGTAAAGGACGCCAGAAGCTATTGCTAGCTGCAGAAGAAGCTCTTCTGCCAAGCTCTACCAGTCCAAGTGGAGAGTCTTTAGGTCATGGTGCAAACGACATATATAACAGAAATTGCAGAATTTTTTTTATTTTTGAGGGACTCCAAGAAGTTGGCCACTTCGACTATTAAAGGATACAGGGCCATGCTTACATCAGTATTTAAGCATAGAGGCCTCGACATCTCGTCAAATCAGGACATCAGCGACCTGATCAGATCCTTTAGTTCCTCCAAAGTATTCAAGCCCGAAGAAGTGGAATGGAATTTGGATGTAGTTTTAAGGTGGCTCACCGGTCCCCAATTTGAACCATTGAATTCGGCAACCTTAAGAGATGTAACTAGGAAGGCACTATTCCTAGTCGCTTGTAACTAGGAAGGCACTATTCCTAGTCGCTTTAGCCACAGCGGGAAAAGTAAGCGAGTTGCAGGCGACGAGTAAGGAAGTGGGTTTTGCCCAGGGCATTGCAGTTTGTTCATATGTAACAGACTTCCTTGCTAAGAACGAGGATCTTTCGAATCCTTGGCCCCTTTCTTTCAGGATAAAGAACTTAACGGACTTAGTCGGGTCGGAAGACGAGGAACGTACATTGTGTCCGGTCAGAGCCATCTGACACTACCTGACTAGGACAGAAACTTTGAGAGGAGAGTCGAACCGACTCTGGTGCTCGGTGAAAGACCCGTCTCGGCCTCTTTCAAAGAATGCAATGTTCCTTTTCCTGAGGAGTTTGATCTGAGAAGCACATGCACAAACTCAGGAACACACTCTTAGTGTGGTGCTGAAAGTGAAGACGCACAAGATTCGTGCAGTAGCAACGTCTTTGACTTTCAGACAAAATATGTCTCTATCTTCCATTATGCAAACAACATTCTAGAGGTCGAAATCGGTGTTTGCATCGCACTATTTGAAGGAGGTAGAAACTACTTTCGAAAACTGTTTTAGATTTGGACTGTTGTCAGTAGTGGGAATGGTGTTAGGAGAGGAAGCACAGGGGGACCCGGTTTTTTCCCTCTACTATCTCCTCGCCTTGGATTTGAGGTTGTTGAGTTTTGGGAAGCCTGGGGGCACATGTACCCAAAGTACCCACCAGTTCTTATATCTGGTTAAGGGTATCATGGATGGTTTTTTAGTAGGTGAGGGTGTGTTGTGTGGTCTTATCTCAGTCTTTTTGGTCAGGGCAAGGGCAAATTATTAATGTTTGTCAATCATCTGTGTACTTGGCCATGGTTGCAAAAATCCCACCATTAGTAGGGACGACCCTGGCCATTACTGCCACGTCTCCTACATGTGATGAGAGCGCTGACCAGAGGCAGTATCTACCTGTAGCTGCTCTCTCACAAGGTAAAGGTACTGCAAACATTATATATAATGTGAGCACATGATTATCGTTTTTTGTTCATAAAGCTGTCCATATACCCACCTTCCGGGTAATGTGGATTCAGCTAATGTAATTGTTTGGTAAGTCACTTATGAAAATGATATTTTAATGATAAAATAAGTTTCACATATACTACTTACCAAACAATTACATAATCAGAGCCGTCCCTCCTCCCCACAGATGGGTGTTGCGGCTCAACGAGTTGACGATAGTTAGCTCAGCAGTACCGGAGGTATTCCCAAAGTGGGTGGGACCTCATCACCTACCACGAATGATGGCAGCGCTGCTGCCGCTGCCAGGAAATTTGAATTTTTGACTGCCAGGTAAGATAGCTTACAGCTAATGCAATTGTTTGTTAAGTATATGTGAAACCTTATTTTATCATTAAAATATCATTTTTGATCATTGTGGTCTTATTCAGAATACTCATTTGTTGATGTTATATGTAACCTTGGTAATTGCTTAGCTTAACTCTTGATATTTATGGTTATCAGTTTCATACAATACCTTACATAGTAAGTACATATTATCGTAGCTCTCCTCAGGTATACAATTACAGCTCATTGAAAGGGTCACTTATATGTCTAATTGTGGGAGACATGTACGTAACACATGTAGTAAGTTGTACAGTACGTAACGCATGTAGTAAGTTGTACAGTATGTGTAGGAATCAAGTCTGTAATCCTAATTTGACTTCCAATGTGCATAGTGACTAGTTAGTTGATCTCATTGGAATAGATGTAATCACAGAAGACACATCGAGCAGTTAAGAATTCATAGATAGTGTTTTGTCTTTAGATCACCATGAGTGACAACCCTTCTGATTCTGCATAGTCTACCTCATTCAGGCTTACTCTTTAGGAACCTACAGAATTTGAAAACTTCCATAGTGAGATAAAAAATTACGTCTTTATCTCCATCCGTCTCCCTGTAAATTAGTGGGACGTGAATCTCCCACAAGGTATTAGATAATCTTCCAGGTTATTTATTGCCTCCTTTTAAAGGGAAGAATCACAATATTATTAGCATTAAGGCACATACTCTTAGCACTGCATGGCACCACAGGTAAGTGCCACATGACAAAATTCCTTCTTCACAAGTTGATCAAGTTTAGAAAGTGTTGCCTTTAGAACCCTTATTGTGGCCATGCCTGACCTTATCACCTCTAAAATCCTGATGCCTCCTCTGGTGACATAATTCTTATATTCATGTGAAGGAATCCTAAAAAGCCATTAACTTGGTTTAAACACTCTTGAATTTCCTACCTTCAAAACCAGATCAGTGTCCTATGATTGTAGGACATCTCTGTTAAGTGGCATACTGAACTTATGTCATCATAGGGGATCTCCTCATAGGACGTCTCCTCTGTTGGAAATGCACGTTCCTTTGGCATTGTAAGGACATCTCTTCGTCTACAGTCAAATCTTTTGATAATACACAAAGTTGACAGTTAGTGGTACTTAACATGTATCTGCATAGAGCATCTTGTCACAGGACATCCCCTTGGATTATCCTCTTGTCTCCTCTGTCTACTTGGAGAAGGCCCATGTTAGACCTCTTTGCTACATGGTTCAACAGAAAGCTAGAGGTTCAGTGGTCCCAGATCTGTTTGTTGGGGCAGAGGACTCCCCTCTGCATACTAGTAACAACCTGGGTGTTTATGCATTTCCTCTGCTCTACCTGATCCGTCGATGTCCTGAACAGAGTACAGGTAGTTCCCGGGTTACGACGGGGGTTCCGTTCTTGAGACGCGTCGTAAGCCAAAAATTGTTGTAAGCCGGAACATCGTCAAAAATCCTAAGAAAACCTTACTTTTAATGCTTTGGGTGCATTGAAAACTATGTAAACTGCATTCTTATGGCATTTTTCATCAAAAAAACCTTCAAATATTGATTATTTTGCATTTTTGGTGTCTCATCTTTCTCTGCCAGAGACGTTGTAGCGTGTATGGCATGATCGTAACCCTGGAACA
>NC_061094.1:33698740-33728740 GCF_015104395.2 Macrobrachium nipponense
TTCCTTACACCACTCGCACTCACCTTATGACCAAGAAATTCCACTTCCCCAGCCAACCACGTACACTTCTCCAGCTTCACTTTCACTCCAACCTCTTCCAACCGTTCTAACACCTTCTCAAGCAGTTCCACATTCTCCTCAACAGTCTCACTTGCAATCAAAACGTCATCTATAAACACAGTCACCTTCCTTCTATCAAAACCAGCCAAAACTACATTCATCGCCCTCTGGAAGGCAGCAGGCGCATTAGCCAATCCAAAGCTTAACCTCTTGAATTGATAGTGGCAGCTACCACTCGAAAAAGCCGTAACATGCCTGCTCCCTTCCTCAAGAGGCATCTGGTAATAGCCCTTACCAAAATCCAATTTTGTGAACACTCTCATCCCATGCATCTTATACACACAATCAGACACCACATTCATCGGGAATCGCTCCTTCACAGTCACTTCATTCAACCTTCCTGTAATCCATCACACATCCTCAAACTCCCATCTGTCTTGCGTACTGGGACTATGGGACTATTCCAAGCACTCTCGCTCCTCTCGATCACTCCCACTCTCTCAAGTTCCTCACACTGTTCCTCAATCTCTCGGGCAATAGGCGCAGAAAAGTGTCGGGGACGCTGATATATGGGGGTATCGTCATTCAAAACTATCTTGAACTCTGGGAGCTTAGCTTCCCCTGAAATCCTCATCACCCAGACTCAACGCACCCCGCCTATCCCACAACATCTGCATCAACCGCTCCCTCTCGTCATCACCAACATTTTCATCCACCCCAATTCTTTCTCTCAACTCATCATACTTCCACTCATCACTTTGCTTTCATGCTACCTGTCATCACCTGCCGCACCCTAACATATCTTTCGTCGTCCACATCCACCAACGTATACAACAACCCCACACAATCACCTTCACGTATACCCCGCACTCGCTTTTTCCTAACACTCGGCAATGAGGCCACAAAAACCCGAGGATTCTCCATATCCAAAATCCCGTCGTACACATGCACACTCGCTCTTACCAACTTGTTCGCATCCACACCCTCAACCACATATGCACACTTGTCACCTTTGACAATCCCAAGACTATCGGGCCACGCAACTTTCACACTAACAACTTCTCCAACTTCTCGCGGCACTTTTACACTCTCTTTTCGCAACCAACGGCACTACCTTCCATATTTTACTGCTTATCCTCCATCCCCATCCAAGTACAACTCTCCATGTACATTCCCCTTCCTATGCAACTCAATCATATCCTGCTCGGATGGACCACCATCCCACACTTCTTCAGGAACCTGTATCCTAACAACATATCTACTTATCACTATCCTTCCCTCGATCACACAAAAGTCACCTTCATCCATCACTACCCCTTTCGATTTCTACATTTTCACGCAACATTCCCACCACAGGCATACCCAAATTTCCTATTCCTCGTACCTCCCCTTTACATTTCCTAATTTCACACTCACTCAGCAACTTGTCACATCCATTCTTAAAAAGAACACTGACACTGCACCCAGTATCAATCAAAGCAACCAAACACACCCCTTTGCACCTCACTTTTACACTCATACATCATGAGCTCTTCCTCCAAACCCTTTTTCATGCAACAATCCTTCACGCACATGCATCACTCTTACTGACCGCACACCAGAGGACCCACCCAACTGAATCCCCTTTGTACCTAGTTTCCCGAACTCCCAACCTGACTCATCCTCTTTCGCCTACACACACTCGCCACATGACTCCATTCCACATTCAACACATTTTGCCGCTGTTCCTTACACATCCTAGCATAATGCCCATTCTTCCCGCAATTACCGCAAACCTCAGTCACACGAGTACCTCGACATCCACTTGCTATATGCCCTACTTGCCCACACCTGTAACACTTAACATCCTATCTTTCTTACACTCGCTCACCAAATGCCCTGTTTGCCCACACCCGAAGCAAGCTCCCAACGCCCACGACATTCATTCTTCCTGTGCCTAGCTTCCACATCTGTAACATTGCTGCTCTCGTTCACGACTAACCGACCCTAATCTTCCAACGCTTGCACTCCGATCTCTCTTAGGGCTAACCATACTTACGTTACTGGCTCTAACGCTCCTATCAACCATTCGCTCTGCCATTCGCCTTGGCCCTTCCAAAACTGCCTCCCTATAGCTCTTAAACTCTGGTATAACATCAGCCACTTCAGTCCTAATACTAACACTTCTACTCTCTTTTCATACACCTATCCAACTCATAACCTCTACTATTTCCAAAATGTCGTTCCACGACAACCTTTCATTCGTCCATCGCATTTTTTTTTCTCCTTACGTTTCAGATTTACAAACTCATACACACTCTCAGGCACAGTCGCCAACAACTTCCTCACTAACTCTTTACACTCATTTATCCCTTCGTCCCCAAACTTTTTCCTGGCCAATGTTTCCAACCTGCACACATACATCGACAACCGACTCACCAACATTCAACATTCTTGCCTCATCAAAAACCATGTTTTCTCCTATATCTAACACTACTCCTTACTCCTCTTCGCCTGTTCCACAATCCTGGCTTTCACACTCTCATACGGCACATTCCCTACACTCATCATTACCCCATACATCATTCAACAAAAAATCCCGTCAAAAAGCCACCCAACTCTCTTGCCCAGACTCTCTTATTATCCCCATACTTTGCCTCACAATACCTCTCATATTCCTTAAAAAAATCCCCTATGTCCCTACTACCATATTCCTCGTATTGTGCACATCTAGGTATCTCTCTCATATATACAGCCTTTCGTACTTCACGCTCACTCTCACTTTCGCTACTACCATTCTGATCCCTCTTAACCTCGTACGAATATAGGGAATCAACTTCCATACTAACATCCATGCTCCTCATTACGCTCTTCTTACCCTTCTTTCCTACCCACCTGTTTCCACTCACCGCTATCCAAATCACTCTCGAGCCCTTTCCCCAATGTATTCAGTCCTAGTCTCATCCTGTCCGTCATCCTTCCTAACCTCTTTCCCTTAATCGTCTTCTTTTCCTCAGCCCCTTCTTATTCTTGTCCTCAGGTTTATCCTTATCCTGTCTCTTTCCCTTCTTTTCCTTTACCTATCACAAACAAGTCACCTTCGTCACTCGTAGTTTCATCCCTCGCTCTTCCACTGTCTTTACCACTTCTGACCTATCACAAGACCTAGTAGGCCTACCCCCTACAGCTCCCTCTCCCATGAACCCCTTCATCATCTCCTGCACTGCATTCATCATCCCTAAGAATTTTTCATCCATTTTCTCAACCATTCTTTTCTTCGCTCCTTTCACTTCTTCTTTCATTTCCACTTTTGCACTCCTTAGCATTCCTCTCATTTCCTCTAACTCGCTCTTCAGCTCCTCAACAACTCTACCCTCAACCTCTCATTATCCACTTCTAATTGTCCTCTTACTTCCCTCTCCAACCATCAACTCCTCCTTCAGCCTCTCCACCTCATCAATCCTTCCATCTCAAACTTTCTCACACTCATACACACTAGCCTAGACCAATTGTCCTGCAGCTGCCACACCAACAGTCCCTGTCCGGGCGCCAAAAAATAATGTGGCGGGATCACAAAAAACAAGTAACCTCCCCACATAAACTTAACCTGTCTGGCTATCAAACCCACCCTCAATCACACTTTCCACTTAAACACTAAAAACCAGCGGAGGCAATTGCCCCAATACCTACATACCGAACAAAAAACACAAACAGGTACTCACCGCTGGCTTCTGATACTAGGACTAGGCTGTGCTGTCGTCCACTGGATATAGGCTATAGGGTAGCCAACACAACAACCACCGCCGACAAACCAAACACAAATCAACCACCCGGGACCCACAACCCCACAAAAACTCAATAACCCAACGACTAAATGCAGATGAACACCAACCGCCTGAAAAACACGACAACCACACGACTACAGCAGTTACAACAACCCGCCAAAACCAACCCTGCCCCAACCACCACTAACAGACACCGAAAATGCACCACCAACCTTCTTAACCTCACCACAACCAGACAGACACACGCACAACAACTTCACAACCCCAAAATCTATCAAATAACACCCAAACAACGACACACCAAGGAAAACTGCTGCCAAAACCAACACTGACTTGACCAGACGCCTCACTGTTTACAACTCTCGTAACAGACTTCCATTGACTACCTACAGACGCCACAACAGACATGCTTCCGACCGCCATCTAACCACTCCCATTCATTCTTCCACCAATCTCTCTCTCTCTCTCTCTCTCTCTCTCACACAACCTTTGTAGATGTTGTCAAATATAAACTAAAATTACTCCTCCATATTACCTCCCCCATTACATTTGACAACATCTCCTTACACTCACAACATCCACACTAAATTGCCTTTCGCAACACCCAAGGATGCTCAGATGCAGGTCCCCTGGATCTTGTTTGAGGACCATCATACACTCTTCAGTTACATTGCCATTCACTTCTTCCAAACCACTTTCTGTTCAAACTCCCATTATCTCCCTCACTACCATCCTCCCAAATTCCATTCACTACTTCACCGATGTCTTCCAACTCTGGTTCCAACATCTCCCTATTTTGGCCACCAAACCACTCAGTTCATCCATACTTCTGTCAAAACTCCTGCAAAGACTTATCCATCCTATCAACCACCTCCTCACTATTCAGTTTCCTTCTCACTGAAGTCTTACTTGTCCCTGTCAACTCAAACCCACATACACCACAAGTATCATTCATTCCCCCAAAGTCCATCCGTAGCACACGCTTTATCAACCGTTTGCGCCCTACCACCACCCCAACTTTACCATGCCGTTCACGCTTTTCCCTTCCAACTTCCTCTCTCCACACTCTTCTGTTTTCTTCCATACTCAACAACACCAACTGTCGATCTCCCAGACCAATTTGTTCACCAACAGTCGGCTCATACTTATTCACCCTCAACCACTCACTCATCGCATTCTCCCGAACATAGTGTGGTACTTCCCTCCACTACGGAGCTGGTTATGGTGTGCCCTAACCTCATCCAGTCCCCCACCTACTCGCAATTTCCCCAAAACATAACTCAATCCACTCGGTCCCACTTCCAAAATCTCAAAAGGCCCTTCAAATTTCTCCCTTACTTTATTCACATTCATTCTTCCCATCTCAACCACCTCTTTCAACACCTTATCCCCAATCTTAAAAACTCTCAAACCTTTCACTCGCTTTCTTCCACAAATCCCGATCACCTTCTGACAGACCCAACTGCGGTCTGACAATCCTTTCAAAATTCAACACATATTTACAAGGAGACATACCTATACTCTTCTGTAGTGTGGCATTATATACCCAAACTGCACGTCCTACATACATATCCCAATCCTTGTCGCTCTTACTCATCATTCGCAAAATCTCAGTCATCGTCCTAACAGTCCTTTCAGCCAACCCATTCGCACTGTCATATACGGAGTAGAATACACATGCACAATACCCCATTCCTTCAACATTTCTTCAATTCCCATCCCACAAACTCAGGTCCATTATCACTCAACATTTTTGCCGGCTTACACACACACATGGGTAACATCACTTGACCCACCATTCGTGCAACAGTTTCACTCCTCTTATCTTTGATGGGAACCACATAAAGCAAATTTACTCATGTGATACCACACAATCATCCCACGTGTCCTCTCGCAGTCCTGGCAAAGAAACACAATCAATCACAAGCATTTCAAACGGCTCTTTCATCTGCAATCGCAACACAGGTGGACTTGCATGCACACTCTGATACTTTCCCCTCTGACAGTCTTCACACGTGACAGCCACATCCACACAAATCTTACTCAACCCAGGAGCATACAATCTCTCTCTCATGGCATTCCCACAACTTATTTTTTTCCCATATGCCCAAACCGATCATGCACCAACAACACATACTCACAGCTGACTCAACAAAAACACTTGCACATACACTTTCCTTGTCATACACCCCTTCCTGATGCAAAAAGTACACTATGTTTTTGCACACCACAAAACGTTTAGCAACCCTCTTATATACATCCAACTCACATGGCCAGTCTTCCACACGCACTCCTCCCAAAACACATTGTCGCAACACACTTATCTCCAGGCACTTATTTGCATTTCCTCAATCTCTTCCTCACTCAACAGATCATTCTCACTCCTAGCAATATCAATCATACCCACAAAGTTTGCTACAAACACATTACCATCTGAATCTAGCTACTTGCCTGCCCCCCTTTCTAAGAATTCCATTTCCTACATCTACGTCTATATCGTGGATCCTCAAAAAATCTATCCCTAATAAAAAAACAAGATGGCATATCATTTTCTCCTATAACTATAAAGTTATGCATTACCTCAAGATCTCCCAACCTAACCTTTAACCGTACCTCTTCCCATACTAAAACACTTCCTTGTCCTAACCCCATGTATTCTCACACTTGTAGACTGCCTTTTCACTTCCCAATCACATCTCTCAAGTTCACTCACCACTGACCCCATCACCAAGGAAACTTGTGCCCCTGTGTCAACCAAACTACAATACTCACTATCATTTACTTGGACAAAACGTCACCATTTTTCCCTCGAGTCCCATGGCATAACACAACATTCACTACCACGTTCACTGGTTATCCACATCACAATCCTCCTCATCACATTCATCCTCAGCTAACATCCCATTTCCAATTCAATGACTCAGATCCCCTTCACAGTCCCTTTTTGTAACCAACCAATTACAACCACGTTCCCCGCACTGAATCATCAAAACCCCACGTTCATTACCAGTACTCACCCTTCCTCGATATTCAACCGGTCTGTCCCATCCAAAATACAACAACACTTTTATTCCAAACAACTCAGCTACTGCTGACAACAATTCATACAACACTTCTCCCTGCCCACCTTGTTCCTCCGCACATGCCACTTCCTTCTGCACATCACTCATCAACTTCAGCTCGCAACTCATTCACACTACCGGGTACCTCTTCAACCAGACCCTTACCTTCCAAGTTTTTCAATGCTGAAAACAAACATTCACATTCTGTCATTCCCTTCAAACCTCTCTTTTACAACCAACCCCTCAGGTACCATATTCGGATCCCAGTCACTTTTCACAACACACTGTCCTTACCATGCATCCTAGAAATCGTATCAGCAATCACATTTTTACTCCCCGGCACATATTCTAAGCTAAAATCAAACTCACTCAAAATCCTCAATTGTCCTCGCAATCCTAGCATTCACACTTTCCTTCTTGATCATATAAACTAACGGCCGATGATCTGTCCTTATGACAAATTTTACCCCATACAAAAACACTTTCAACGCTTTCACACAAAACCTATTGCCGCAAGCTCCTTCTCAACCACCGAATACTTAAGCTCTGCTTTATTAAAAGCTTTACTCACATACGCAATCACTCTCAATTGTCCCTCCCCCATTCACCTCTTGCATCTGCACCAAGCATCCTCCCATACTAAACTTACTAGCATCAGCATACAACTCAAGCTTACTGGCATCCTCACTGTAGTCCGGAAAAGCCAAGGTGACGTCCCTAGCAGCCTCCTCTTCAATCTCTCAAATGCTCCCACCATTCGCTCATCCCACCTAGCTTAGTACAATTTTTCTTCCCGTCCATTCAGTCACGGCTTCCCTATACCCGAACAATCCCTAACGAACTTCCTCCCGAACTCAATCAAACCCAAAAAACCCTTTAACTCCCGCACGTCCGGGGACGTGGAAACTCCTTTACTTTTTCCACAAACTTTTCACTCTTCCATTACACCACTCGCACTCACCTTATGACCAAGAATTCCACTTCCCCAGCCAACCACGTACACTTCTCCAGCTTCACTTTCACTCCAACCTCTTCCAACCGTTTCTAACACCTTCTCAAGCAGTTCCACATTCTCCTCAACAGTCTCACTTGCAATCAAAACGTCATCTATAAACACAGTCACCTTCCTTCTATCAAAACCAGCCAAAAACTACATTCATCGCCCTCTGGAAGGCAGCAGGCGCATTAGCCAATCCAAAGCTTAACCTCTTGAATTGATAGTGGCAGCTACCACTCGAAAAAGCCGTAACATGCCTGCTCCCTTCCTCAAGAGGCATCTGGTAATAGCCCCTTACCAAATCCAATTTTGTGAACACTCTCATCCATGCATCTTATACACACAATCAGACACACACATTCACGGGAATCGCTCCTTCACAGTCACTTCATTCACCTTCCTGTCCATCCACACATCCTCAAACTCCCATCTGTCTTGCGTACTGGACTATGGGACTATTCCAAGCACTCTCGCTCCTCTCGATCACTCCCACTCTCTCAAGTTCCTCACACTGTTCCTCAATCTCTCGGGCAATAGGCGCAGAAAAGTGTCGGGGACGCTGATATATGGGGGTATCGTCATTCAAACTATCTTTGAACTCTGGGAGCTTAGATCCCCTGAAATCCTCATCACCCCGACTCAACGCACCCCGCCTATCCCACAACATCTGCATCAACCGCTCCCTCTCGTCATCACCAACATTTTCATCCACCCCAATTCTTCTCTCAACTCATCATACTTCCACTCATCACTTTCTTTCATGCTACCTGTCATCACCTGCCGCACCCCTAACATATCTTTCGTCGTCCACATCCACCAACGTATACAACAACCCCACACAATCACCTTCCACGTATACCCCGCACTCGCTTTTTCCTAACACTCGGCAATGAGGCCACAAAAAACCCGAGGATTCTCCATATCCAAAATCCCGTCGTACACATGCACACTCGCTCTTACCAACTTGTTCGCATCCACACCCTAACCACAATATGCACACTTGTCACCTTTGACAATCCCAAGACTATCGGGCCACGCAACTTTCACACTAACAACTTCTCCAACTTCTCGCGGCACTTTTACACTCTCTTTCGCAAACCAACGCACTCCCTTCCATATTTTACTGCTACTCCTCCATCCCCATCCAAGTACAACTCTCCCATGTACATTCCTCCCCTTCCTATGCAACTCATCATATTCCTGCTCGGATGGACCACCATCCCACACTTCTTCAGGAACCTATATCCTAACAACAGATCATACTTATCACTCCTTCCTCGATCACACAAAAGTCACCTTCATCCATCACTACCCCTTCGATTTCTACATTTTCACGCAACATTCCCACCACAGGCATACCCAAATTTCTATTCCTCGTACCTCCCCTTTACATTTCCTAATTTCACACTCATCAGCAACTTGTCACATCCATTCTTAAAAAGAACACTGACACTGCACCCAGTATCAATCAAAGCAACCAAACACACCCCTTTGCACCTCACTTTTACACTCATACATTCATGAGCTCTTCCTCCAAACCTTTTTTCATGCAACAATCCTTCACGCACATGCATCCACTCTTACTGACCGCACACCAGAGGACCCACCCAACTGAATCCCCTTTGTACCTAGTTTCCCGAACTCCCAACCTGACTCATCCTCTTTCGCCTACACACACTCGCCACATGACCCTTCCATTCCACATTCAACACATTTGCCCGCTGTTCCTTACACATCCTAGCATAATGCCCATTCTTCCCGCAATTACCGCAAACCTCAGTCACACGAGTACCCTCGACATCCACTTGCTATATGCCCTACTTGCCCACACCTGTAACACTTAACATCCCTATCTTTCTTACTCGCTCACCAAATGCCCTGTTTGCCCACACCCGAAGCAAGCTCCCAACGCCCACCGACATTCATTCTTCCTGTGCCCTAGCTTCCACATCTGTAACATTGCTGCTCTCGTTCACGACTAAAACCGACCCTAATCTTCCAACGCTTGCACTCCGATCTCTCTTAGGGCTAACCATACTTACGTTTACTGGCTCTAACGCTCCTATCAACCATTCGCTCTGCCATTCGCCTTGGCCCTTCCAAAACTGCCTCCCTATAGCTCTTAAACTAAACTGGTATAAACATCAGCCACTTCAGTCCTAATACTAACACTTCTACTCTCTTTCATACACCTATCCAACTCATAATCCTCTACTATTTCCAAAATGTCGTTCCACGACAACCTTTCATTCGTCCATCGCATTTTCTCCTTACGTTTCAGATTTACAAACTCATACACACTCTCAGGCACAGTCGCCAACAACTTCCTCACTAACTCTTTACACTCATTTATCCCTTCGTCCCCAAACTTTTTCCTGGCCAATGTTTCCAACCTGCACACATACATCGACAACGACTCACCAACATTCATTCTTGCCTCATCAAAAACCATGTTTTCTCCTATATCTACTACTCCTTATCCTCTTCGCCTGTTCCACAATCCTGGCTTTCACACTCTCATACGGCACATTCCCTACACTCATCATTACCCCTATACATATTCAACAAAAATCCCGTCAAAAAGCCACCAACTCTCTTGCCCAGACTCTCTTTATTATCCCCATACTTTGCCTCACAATACCTCTCATATTCCTTAAAAAAATCCCCTATGTCCCTACTACCATATTTCCTCGTATTGTGCACATCTAGGTATCTCTCTCATATATACAGCCTTTCGTAATTCCCGCTCACTCTCACTTTCGCTACTACCATTCTGATCCCTCTTAACCTCGTCCGAATATAGGGAATCAACTTCCATACTAACATCCATGCTCCTCATTACGCTCTTCTTACCCTTCTTTCTACCCACCTGTTTCCACTCACCGCTATCCAAATCACTCTCAGCCCTTTCCCAATGTATTCAGTCTAGTCTCATCCTGTCCGTCATCCTTCCTAACCTTCTTTCCCTTAATCGTCTTCTTTTCCTCAGCCCCCTTCTTATTCTTGTCCTCAGGTTTATCCTTATCCTGTCTCTTTCCCTTCTTTCCTTTACCTATCACAAACAAGTCACCTTCGTCACTCGTAGTTTCATCCCCTCGCTCTTCCACTGTCTTTACCACTTCTGACCTATCACAAGACCTAGTAGGCCTACCCCCTACAGCTCCCTCTCCCATGAACCCTTCATCATCTCCTGCACTGCATTCATCATCCCTAAGAATTTTTCATCATTGTTTTCTCAACCATTCTTTCTTCTGCTCCTTTCACTTCTTCTTTCTTTCACTTTTGCACTCCTTAGCATTCCTCTCATTTCCTCTAACTCGCTCTTCAGCTCCTACACTCTACCCTCAACCTCTCATTATCCACTTCTAATTGTCCTCTTACTTCCCTCTCCAAACCTCAACTCCTCCTTCAGCCTCTCCACCTCACTCAAATCCTTCCATCTCAAACTTTCTCACCACTCATACACACTAGCCTAGACCAATTGTCCTGCAGCTGCCACACCAACAGTCCCTGTCCCGTGGGCGCCAAAAAATAATGTGGCGGGATCACAAAAACAAGTAAACCTCCCCACATAAACTTAACCTGTCTGGCTATCAAACCCACCCTCAATCACACTTTCCACTTAACACTAAAAAACACAGCAGGACAATTGCCCCAATACCTACATACCGAACAAAAAACACAAACAGGTACTCACCGCTGGCTTCTGATACCTAGGACTAGGCTGTGCTGTCGTCCACTGGATATAGGCTATAGGGTAGCCACACAACCACCGCCGACAACCAAACACAAATCAACCACCCGGGACCCACACCCAACCCACAAAAACTCAATAACCCAACGACTAAATGCAGATGAACACCACCGCCTGAAAAAACACGACACAACCACACACTTACAGCAGTACAACAACCCGCCAAAACCAACCCTGCCCCAACCACCACTAACAGACACCGAAAATGCACCACCAACCTTCTTAACCTCACCACAACCAGACAGACACACGCACAACAACTTCACAACCCCAAAATCTATCAAATAACACCAAACAACGACACAAACCAAGGAAAACTGCTGCCAAAACCAACACTGACTTGACCAGACGCCTCACTGTTTTACAACTCTCGTAACAGACTTCCATTGACTACCTACAGACGCCACAACAGACATGCTTTCCGACCGCCATCTAACCACTCCCATTCATTCCTTCCACAATCTCTCTCTCTCTCTCTCTCTCTCTCACACAACCTTTGTAGATGTTGTCAAACATATAAACTAAATTACTCCTCCATAGAGTGACCATGGTTGCTCAGGACCATCCTCAAGCGCCCAAGAGTGTCCGTAAGTGCCCAAAAGCATCCTGGGCACCTATGGTCAACATCAAATACTGACTATAATGAAGGTCATACAAGAGGAAAGCAACTAAAGACTAATTTTCTGAAGGAAATATGATGCTGATGAGAAACACTAAAAGAATTTATAAAATATAAGAAGTACCTTGTTTTGGAAATGTACATAAACCAAACAAAGTGAACAGTCAGCACATACCCTTTTGTCTGTCCTACTGCTAGCCCTATAATTTTATCCTTTTGCTTCTGTGGTTGTCTTTCCCATACCATTGGCGGTGTAGCATCTGGGTTAAAAAAAAATTAACCTTCCAGGTGAGTGGTGTGTAGTGGAGGAGGTGATTATCCAGCCTGCTGGGTCTCCTAGACCTAAGTCACTACATACTCCTCTGAACCTGGGAGAAGTCATACTAAACGTGCAAGGGAGGCTGATAGGAATTACCCAGGGTAATTACCCCCCTCAGTCAAACCTGTTGCATTTCCCCAGGTAATGACAGAGCCATTGGAAAGGTGTCTTCATGGAAGTTTAGTGGAGGAGCTGGCTACTCATCCCTCTGATTCAGTAGGCAAAGGTCCCTGGCAAACTCCCCTAAACCGGGGAGAAGCCATACTAGAGGCCCAAGAGATTTGGTGGGATTTGTCCATGGTTAATTGAACCCTCAGGCACACCTTTTACAAAGTCCCACCGTGCCGTTGGAAAGGTATCTACATGGAATTGCTGTGGAAGGGAAGGGTGCCCTCTGTTTCCCTCCTTCGTTTGTATTGAAGAGAGGACACTCATATTACACCACTGGAGAACCTCCCTCTTTCTGGGTGCATTTGCCTACACCCAAGGTGACTTTTCAAGACTTAATGAGCCTTCACGCAGGTCTGCTTTCTTGGTTGCTAAAGTTATATTTTTGTTGGCCAATTGGGATCACTTTCTAACCAATCTCTTCAAGGTGTTTGAAGTGATCAGATTTTTAGATTGGCCAGTGAGCACTCTGGCCAAGAAGATCCAAGGTCATCTGTCTGTGCCTGCTGATCTTTCTGTGGATTTGTTTGGTGTTCTTTCATGTATTGACTTAGCAGTTAGGGATGGCTCCTGGGAGTTGGCATCCACATTTTTATTATAGGGATACATAAGAAATGTGAACTGTGGTGTTCCTTTACCTCTAAAGGTGTAACTTCAGGGCAGAAGTCAGTGCTTTTGTTTTCCCCATAGTTTGTGATTTCCTTTTTCCACAAGTGGTAGCAATTGGTATCGCTTCTGAGTTGCAAAGAAAGTCAACTCAGGACTTGTTGGTGCAACCTTTGAAATGTTCTAGGGAGGTTTCAACTCGATGCTAAAGCCTCTTCCCTTTTTACAACAGTTGCCTTTTTGAGGTGGTGGACAAAGTTGACAATCCAGACCAAGAGCGAGCATCCAATTCCCCTCCAGGGATATCAGGAAGTCAACATCCAAACCTCCTCCCAAAGAGTGAGGGTGTTCCCATGCAGCAGTAGGAGCCAGCATCCAAGTGATGAAGAGATCAGGTCTCCTGGAACTTGGATGTATGTCCATGCCCCTTTCATGTTCCCCCGAGTTCATTTTCTAGATTTCCTTACTGGGAAGACACCCTTCCAAGTAGCCTCTGGTTTGACTAGGACATACTAGTGAGATCTAGCCTCTTAAGTAGCTTTCAGGCACAATATGTCCCTTACTTCCATTCTGCATCATCCTATTGAAAGTATAATTGTCCTCTGCATTTCACTTTCTTGAGTGAATCCAGAATTCCTAGCTCTACTGGCTTCCAACTCATCTGGAGCCAGCTAAAAGTCCGACTCCCAGCATTAAGGCTTTACACCTCCTCGAACTTCTAGTTTGTCTGACTCCCAGTTCACAGGGTGACAACTTCAATCTGCCAAAGCTACTGTCTGACACCAGCTACAGAGCCATGAGCTACCACTATCTCCCACAAACCCTCACCAGTCCCGAGCATATTAGCTCAACTGGCTTACAGCGCTTCTTGCACCAGCTACAGCCTGACACCAGATCATTATGTGTGTGCCCAAATACTCTCTAACACTGTTGGGAAAATAGGGAGGTCTCTGTTCATTTGGATTTATCAGAGGACCATCCTTTACGTATAGCGATATGGCAAGATCTGTTTCACTCACTGACTAGAACATATTACATTTATGGACTTTTACTTTGAGGCGCACACAGAATTATAAGAGCAGTTTGCCGCCTTCTAAATAAAGCTAAGAATGTCAGAGTAACCTCTACCCCTTTAGCTTACGTATATGTTATGTATTGTATGTCCATTCTGCATTCAAACTACTGGGAATGTAATTGTTCTTTGTTTCTCAATAATTTTATGGAGGTTAAAAGTGTGTTCAGACCATTTGTAGTGTCTAGCATGGTATGGCAGAAGGAAGCATAGGATTTATTTCTATTATTTCTTCACCTTGTAATAAGCTGTTGAGTTTTGCAGAGCCAAGTGGTGCAATGCACTTGAAGTACCCGCCATGCCACTCTCAGTGGATGGGTTACGATTTTATCTCAGTGTAGGTAACATTATTATATGGTTGTTTTAATGTGCTGCACCCAAGACAAGAGTGGGCACTTATCATGCTTGAACACCATTCAGACATGAACCTTTGCTGTAAAGCTCCCACTTATGTAGTAGATGACACTAGGCTATATCGCCACACCACTACAGGTCAAGATGAGTTCCAACCAGAGGCAGTATCCCAGTAGCTCTCTGAACTGGTAAGGAAACGACAATCATTGTATTAAGTGCTAGCAACTTTTCTATTTCAATTTATCATATAACTTAATATTTTGGAGTAGTATGTGGCCATGTCTCCCACCTCCTGTCAATGTGGGATTCAGCTGTGTAATTACTTGGGAAGTAACTTATGTGAAAATTTTTTCATGATAAAATTGTTTCACTTATTACTTACCAAGTAATTACAGAATTGGACCACACCCTCCTCCCCGCTGATGGACATAAGCCATGAACAAACTGAGCTTTCTGCTTACATTTGTTCCTATTCTCCTGCTAGTGGGTGGAACTGGTCGGTCATCTACACAACGGTTTGAAGCGTTACCCGTGAAATTTTGAATTCAAGTTGCCATATAAGTGGAACTTATAGCTATGTAATTAGTACTTGGTAAGTATATGTTAAACTTAATTTTATGAAAATAACATTTTTCCCTTGATACTTATCTGTTCCTTCACTTATCTATTCCTTCACTTATCTGTTCCCCATTTTGTTTCAGGTCTACCAGAAGAAATTAAGGAAAATCTAAAGGGAAAAGATAAAGAGCTCTTGGAGAGACTCCGGACTGTTTATGTCACATCTAAGGATGTAACAGTAAGTTTTGCATATGTACAAAGGTTTGCTATATTTGTTCTTATGGAAATACAAACTGTCATCTTTTATGTAGGAAGTATTCCTCAGCACAAAATGCCATTGGTTGTGGAAACATGTTAATACAGAAGTTAACTTTGGTTAAGGAGACAGCGTTGGGGGAATGACCCCTCACTCACATGCTATCTCCAAGAACTTTTTTTTTGGCCACTGTCTAGTGTGGATGACTGTCTACACTTGCTAGGCTGATTTATTGAAACCTAATTCTTTTATTTTATTTTGTTCATGCCCGTATGTTGTTACATTAATAAAAAATAAAAAGAGAAGTGCAAAGATGTTGTGAGGGACTGGAGCACATGTGTGTGTGTGTGTGTGTGTGTAAGCTTGATGTTTTTTCTGGTCGCAGACTTACAAGTTCCTTGTAGTGGGAAGATTTGAAGTTATTTATAGTTTTATCCCCCCCATAAGACATATGTGGAGTGGCCACCCTCATAGTGGGAGGGGCTCTGAAGGATGAGGAAGATAAATAAGAAGCATTCATTCACTTCTGAAGGGAATACTCTGCCAATGACAATGCTGAACCCTTCTAGTTTTTTCCACCCCTCCTCTCCTGCGCTTTTCACAGCACTTTTACTTACACAGTTTCTCTTCAGTCAGAGGATGGTACATTTGTTAAGGAGGGCAACTACTATTCTCTCTTGTCTGATAGTGATCCAGGTACCCAGTGAGGTGTCTCCCCTTGTGGGATTCCCTCCTGTGTATATAGTTTGCCCCTGCCTATTCTTGTTGAATCTTCTCACATTCCAGGATTGTTGTCTTCTGTTTAGTACCTGTATGAGGTATGGCCTTCTGTTAATATCCCAGGAAGTCTGTCTTTTTCTGCATTCCTTACCACTTAAATATGCCCAAGACCAAGAAGGCTCCTGTAGCTATTGATGCTGCTTCATCCACTAAGGAGGCTGACCCTCCTGTTGCAGTTGTACTTCCCTAGGAGATGCCTTGGCATCAGCCACAGTGCCCAAGGTGACAACTACTGCAGTGACACTCCTTACCGTGGCCATTCCCTCTGCCTGCACCAGAGGTGAACAAGGCTTGAGCTAGGAGAAATGGAAAATGCACAATGCTTTCCTTCTAAACCCTCTTTGTTATCAAACTTGTCCTCATCCGCTGCCTCATCTTCCTCCTGTAAGAAGAAAAGGTACAGGTCCAAGAAGACTTCTCATAAGATGTCTTGCAGGGCTTTGAGTGAGTGCCTTTCCCTATCTCTGGGAGACAACACTGATTGGCCACCCACAGGTCTCATCAAGCATGCTGTATACCTCATGCTTGATTATATATTGTATAATTGTTATGGGTATAGATAAGTGTGATTATATATTGTATAATTGTTATGGGTATTTTATGCATTGTTGAAATATGGTGGGTGTCCTATATATAGACAACATGTGGTAGATTCTAGAAGGTGTCTGTTGATGTATTTAAGTTGTGTTGTGACGTCATAGGCTGTGACGTCATAGACAAGATGGCGGCGGCGTCGGCAGGATGTAAACAATAACACGGGGCAGTAGAAAGCACGTGTTGGTGGTGTGTGGTTGGTAGGGGAGAGCTCTCTGTCTGGTAGGAGTTGTTTTTTGGGTCGTAAGTCTTGTGGTGCTGGTGTTTTAAGGTGATTTCTGGAGTGTACTGGAGTTGGAGAAAGCGTACAGGTGGGTAGATTATTCATTTTTATAGAGAAAGAAAGGAGTTAGGCTAGGCCAAAATTCAAAATGCTGACCTGTTTTTTCTTGGACAAGAAGACATCTGGCTGTTCCACCCTAGTTCTGCCTGAAACACACCCAGTAGAGCTAGTGTTACCCTCTTGGTTGGTACTTTCTTGGTCCCTAGAGCATATGTTCAGACTGGTCATTGTGCGTGACAGACTTCTATGGTGCTTGTGAGTACAAGGGAGCTGCATGGGTTGGTTAACATTGGCTCTGAACTCTGTTTTTAGATAAGTAACTTACCAAGTAATTACATAGCTAACAATTTCTAGTGTTGGCAGCTAAAATTTGAAATTTGTGGTAACAATTCTTTTGTTTTTGGATGTAGGTACAGTGGACCCCGTCATATTCGTGGGGGATGCGTACTAGACCCCCCCTCTACTATTTAAAACCCACAAATACTCAGAGCCCCCTCTAAAAATGCTTATAACTCCTAATCTTGAAAATTCTGCAAATACCAATGTATAACCTTAATAACATCCCACTTCAAATATACGCTTAAATCACTATCTTATTACTGTATTAATCTTTGATTTTATGTTATTATAGTTTTAAAGTCCATCTTAAACATGTACCATTGAAATAATACATACGTCAATAATAAGAGAGAAGAGAGAAGAGAGAGATGTAGAGAGAGAGAGAGAGAGAGAAGAGAGAGAGAGAAGAGAGAGAGAGAGAGCATTGAATCGGCAACATCACAAATATCACCATCAAGAGTCAAATTATGAATTGTTTCTGAGACATAGAGAATAATAATGAATAATAATGATGAGAGAGAGAGATAGAAATTTTATTGTTATTGTTTAATCTCATTAAACTTAATATTATTAATATTATTAGTAGTACCCTTAAAGATATATACATAGTACACTTCTAACAGTTCCAGCCAAAACAGAGGGAGAAAGTTACCACCATGACATAGGTATCTTGTGGGGCAAAAGAGAGAGAGAGAGAGAGAGAGAGATACGTGAATGTTATTCAGCAACACGGCAACTCTCTCCCCCTCCTGTCACATTACTTGACATATATGACAGCTCTGGACCTCAGCTTAGTACCTAGATCTAAAGAGAAAGATGCAGGGTAAAATGGAAATTCCTTCATTCTTACATAATTTTTTGATTTCTAAACTAAAATTTTACTGATTCCCTATACAGGCGGTCCCCGGGTTACGACGGGGGTTCCGTTCTTAAGACGCGTCGTAACCCGAAAATCGTCGTAAGCCGAAACGACGTTCTTGAAAACATGTCCACAGGGAAAATTTCACTAATTTGCAATTTTTCTTAGGGCCGTATCTCTATAATTATCACTAATTTACTTTTTTCATGTGCAACACTGTGTATTCACAAATTACTGTATATTTTCATTAAAATACAAGAGAGAGAGAGAGAGAGAGAGAGAGAGAGAGAGAGAGAGAGAGAGAGAGAGAGATTACATAAAACCATTAAATTCGTTGACCATTGTATGGCATTGTTAAGCTCAGAGTGTCACTGGAGTTATGAGGTAGGGAAATTGATACAGAAAAAGACGAAGGGAAGAATTTTCTTTTGAAATTAGTTATCGTATTATTACTACTTATATTATTATTATTATTATTTGAAATATAATAAACACGTGCATCTACCATAAAAATTCTCTCATCTCAGTAAGAAAGAGGAATTATCCTTACAAGTGAAATGGAAAGGTCATTTTCATCTCTTTAAAATACGACCATTATGAATTTTGTATTAAAGTTTTATTATTATATTATTATTATTATTATTATTATTATTATTATTATTATTATTATTATTATTAAATAACTGAAATATCAATAAACATTTTGAACATACTAGTACCATAAAAATTCTTTCATCTCGGTAAAAGAGGAGAGAGAGAGAGAGAGAGAGAGAGAGAGAGAGAGAGAGAGAGAGATGAGCGAGAGAGAGAGAGAGAGAGAGAGAGAGAGAATTATTATTTTTATTATGTGATATCATTTCAACTTATTAAACTTACTAATACAGTATTAATCAAAATTAATATTTGAAAATTAGTAAATCATTTTTGTATTATAAAAATGTATTTAGTCATGAAAATAAACATCAAAATATACTAATTAGTGATTATTTTCGTCGGAAAATACAAAGAGAGAGAGAGAGAGAGAGAGAGAGAGAGAGAGAAAAAAAAAAACTGTGCTAAACTATAAAGGATTCTTATCATAGTATGCGTTTTTTAAAAGCTTCGTTAACTCGGAGCGTCGGAAGCATCAGCGTCGTAACCTCAGAACAAGCGTCGTAACCCAGGGTGGATTTTTCAATGAATATTTAAGAAAAAGCGTCGTAACCTCGGAACGTCGTAAGCCGGACCCGTCGTAACCCGGGGACCGCCTGAAGTCTTATGTTGAGTGTAAGGGCTGGGATGGCAAGCAGTGGAAAAATTAAATTCTTATCTATCAAAGTTAGCAAGGGATAGAGGAAAGCAAATATTAAACAAGACAGAACTATGACTCGTCAGGAATCAGTTATGTCGTCCATTAATATTCTGATTCTGTTCCTGTAATTTTGCCCATTCCCAGTCCTTCGACTGTTTTACCTAATCCTTGTCACAGCTCCCAGGTTCTTGACCCTAACACCATTGCCGCTTTAGAGTGTAAATTTCCCCGTAAGTTCAAATTATGAGTTCATACAGTGCTTATGGAGCGCAAAAGTGAAATGAGTGAAGTGCAAGTGGAGGAGCTGGCTGTCTGTCCTGCCAATCCTCCTAGGCGAAGACCCCTAGCATACTCCCCTGCACCAGGGAGAAGCCATACCAGAAGCCCAATGGAGCTTATTAGGGTCTGCATATAGGCAGTTGACCTCAGTCTCACCTGTCGTCAAATCCTAGGTGATGACAGCAGACAGCCGTTGGAAAGGCGTTTTTGCAGAAATGCGCTGTCTTTCCTCTGTTCTGAGGCATCTAGCCCCAAACAGAGGACCAGTGGCGCTTTAATGATGCTTCAAGAAATTTGAAAAGGTCTGCTGTTGACGTATCCTCAACGTCAGCAGTTCCGTGCAAGAAAGTTAAGGAAGCTGTGCCATTATGTAGTTTTTGGGACAGCCTGGAGAGGTTCTCCAGACGCTGTCCTCCTGTTCATAGACAGAAGCGCTCATTAGTGCCAAGCAGTGCACCAGTCACTGAATACCAGCTGGCTCCATGCACCAAATATATTGCACCTGGACGTTCAGTAGTTCTTGAGCGCCAGTTGGCACCAACTCACCCAGCCTCTTCCAAGCACTTGGCAGCATTTGAGCGCCCATTGACGACTGAACACCCAGTGACCACCGAGTGGACATTAGCAGCAGAGCAGTTAGCAGCTCCTGGTTGGCAGCCAGTGCCCTCTAATTTAGAGAATCATGACTGCTCTTGCTTCTTTGGCTAGTTCAGCATCAGCTCAAGAAAATATAGTGAGTTCAGTGGCACAGCAAGTACCTTCTGTAGCGGATCCTGTTCTTGATCCTATCCAGCAGAAGTTTGATAATATTTTGGTTTTTTGTAATAAACCTTCTTCTGTTTTGAAATCTCCTGAAGACGTATCCCTGTCTCCGATGTTATCAGCAGAAAAGGAAGAAGAAAAGGCTCAGAAAAAAGAATCTCCCTCAACCCCTTATGCAGTGTTGCTAAAGTTTTTGCATTGTAGCTACTCTACCTTTTTCTCTCCAGCAGCTTCTGCTTCTCCAGCTTTGATGCTTCAGTTGAGAATTCAGTCTGACTCAGCCAGGTTACCGAAGATGGTTTCGTCAACTTCAGCAAAGAAGGCACTTTGGGAAGTTGACACCTGGTTAGCAGACAAGAGAGAGAAAGGTAAGACTTGTTTTAACTACCTGCCTTCTCATCTTCTTAGTAGGAGGTACGTGTACGTATTATGGGACCATAGAAGCACCGTCCTTGGGAATTTCTGCCTCCTCTCAAGGGGACTTCTCCGGTCTCATTAATTCAGCCCGAAGGTCGGCATTCTCAGCTGCTAAGGTGATGTTCTCTTCAGCAGAACTGGGTCACTTTATGAAGAACACCTTCAAGATTCTGGAAGTCATCAGCTTTTTAGATTGGTCAGTGGCCGCACTGGCTAAGAAAATTCAGAAGTACATATCCCGATTTTCCAGTGGACATAGCTTGAGACCTGTTAGGCGTTCTTTCCTGTGTGGACAAAGAGGTAAGAGAGGCATCTAGAGTTAGATTCTCTTTATACCTTGGGGGTTTTAATTGATTTTACAGCATTCCTTATAAAAATCCATGAAATAAAAAATCATAAAAATCTGTGATTAAACAGCTGTGCTTATATAAAAGTAGGTTTGGCAGTAGCAAAAGTGTAAGTGATAGACTGAGTAACACTGTCTGAAGATATCATTCAAAAGTTTTATATCTAATTTTGTTGCTTTGTATTCTATTATTGTAAGGCTTTATTACTGTAGTATTGAATATACAGTAGTATAAATATTTTTACACCATAAACTCTCATTTGAAAATGTAAACATTCCACTAAATGGTCTGCAGACTGACAAAAACCTTCCTCTTGGAGAGACTGTCAGGAAGGTCTAGCTTTCTTGGCAATCAGAGACCCAATGGCTCAAGAACAGAAACTGCATACTTAGGAATAACCAGCTTAACTTTGGCAAATAATCCTCTACCACTTGTCCTCTTTGGAGAAGCTTATCCCACACAGCTGACTTCCTCTGTGTTTGTGTCAGTGGCAACGTCAATTGTAGTGTTCAGCACCAAATGACCCTCCCCCTCAGCTTGTTCCCATGAGTGAGGGATCAGAAGATTTTGCCTGAGATGTTAATTGTACGGACTCACTGAATGAAGGATGGGGTGCACACCTGAGGGGTATGTTTGTGTCAGGTGTTTAGACAGAGGATGAACTTTTCTACATGTCAATGTTTGGTATATGTGCTGGAAGATGCCTTACAACACCCTTTGGACAATGTGGACATTGCACCTTGCTCCCTTTCAGCTCTGCCAAGTGATCAATACGTGTGCCTCAGAATGGCTCTGGCAGCTCCTCGTTTGGCCCCTGACTAAGTGGTTTCACAATTTTATGGCTCTTTTAGTAAAGACATTTGGAGAGATTCCCATGCTACCCTTCCTTTGTCAGCCACACTTACAGTGGTTTCATCAAGTGTTACAATCCCTCTGACAGCAGGCTTGGAGTTATTCAGCCAGCGTCCCCAACCTACAAAAGTTTTTTTTTCTCAGGACTGGCCAGTAGATTCAATGTGCTTCTGATGATCTGCAGCTAATGTGGACTAGGGGAATTGGACCAGCATCCATGTTTGGCATCATAGAAGGTGGTCTATTCTGACCGAAGCTTCAATCCATTTAAAGGCTTGAAGCTCTTTGCTTCAATAAAATTATCCATGCTCAGGAGCTTTGGGCAGAATGGCAGCAGGTTTTTCCTGGCAAGCATAAGAAGGTGTTTAGAAACACCCTTTCTTTCTGGTTTCATGCTGTAATCAGATGAGCTTACAACTCCTTGGGTGTAGTAGACATTTGTACAGTTTGGATGAGAGCTTAAAAAGTCTGGCATTTCGGAGTAACCTTTTGGTAGCAAGGGTAATGAGGGCAGAAGTCTGGAAATATTAGACCACCCTTGCCTCATTCCACCTGAGGTATGTCACCCACAGGTCATTAGACACCTTTTAAGCAGAGCCTATGGTTGTTGCTCAACAGATTTAGCTGCTCAAGCTCTCTTTTATTTTTACATTCAAGCATCTTGCCTAAGATAGTCAGCGGACTTAAGACCGGTTGAATGGTAGACTGCTTGGCTTCTCTTCCTTCTCCCCTACTCTCTATGCAAGCCAGCTGTTTAGGCTGAGTATAGTCAGGACTGGGAGCAGACGCAGGTGCTACATGGTAAAGCACCCTGTTGTAAAGCTTTGATTTATGAAATATGACTCTGACTTTCCTTTAAATCAAGTGGGGAAGGAGACAGTCACCTGTTAATAGAGCTTTTCTGAGCTTATCAGTTGTATTACCCATATTTAATTACCTTCCAAATTTTGTCACCTCATGCATAATCACACTTCATTCCCCAAGGCTTTCCGCTTCAGGCAAGATCTCAGATACATCTCACTCAGGTCCAGGTTCCTGTTGTTCTGTCATCTGTATGTCAGACCAAGCAGGAGGGTAGAGGAGTCATCAATGCTTTACTCACTATAATTACTGGAAACATGACATTTCCAGTTGGAGATTCAACTTAGCAGTCAGTTGAGAGATGACTTCCCACTTGTGGAGTGAGTATCCTATGTAAAAGGTGGTATTTCTGTTGGAACAAATAACATTTTTTTTCAAGTAATTTATATTTTTCTTAAGTATACAAACCAGAGCTTTTTATCCTAATCCCACACCATTCCTTCCTGATTAGTCCCCGATTACCAAGTTTCTAAAGCACATTCCCACTCACACTGAGGAATACGCATACATAAAAGGATTTGGTTTGTATACTTAGAGAAAATGCAAATTAATTTAAAACATTTTTTCATCTCCTCTGTATTAATGCCAAAATTAATTAGTGTGCCTTTATTTGGACATATTTTTTATACCATTGGTATTATTAGAATTATTGTCATACATACAGACCTATAAACATTTTATTTTTTATGGGGGTTGGGGGACAGAATTCTCATCACCTCTAATCTTTCAGTCAATGAGGGTAAGAAGTCATATATATAACAGTATAAAAGCTTTCTAGTTTTGTCCTTTTCATGATCTTTCATAATACGTACTCTGTCAAGTTTTAATCTGTTAAATAAATATAGTCTAAAATGCTCTAATTCTTATTTATATTGTATGACATCACCATCATATTTTCCTGCAATTTCCTCAGCATTCATATCACAATAACACAGCTAATCTTTTGTCATGTAAAACCCCAAATACAGTAACGCCATAATATTTAGCAACACATTAAGATAGTTAACTAAAGGACATTTTACATTATAGTATTTTCATTGAAATTCATATAAGCAGAAAAGTATGTGATAGTGTCAGCTGGGCTTCTGTGGGAGACCCAGACTTACACTGAAAAAAATATGAAATAGGAGACTTGAGATTCGTGGAAGATAAAACACCACAAAAACATGAGTAGCAGAACTTCATAGTGGCCCTTTGTGTCACACATATTGTTCTTGTTAAACTAGCTCATAATAGCAGTAGTAGTAATGATGATGATAGTAATTTTGGTATTAAAAACTGATTATTCATTGTTAAAAAATCAAATTGAGAAGTCAAACAGACATTATTTAAATAAAGAAAATTGTTTCACAGTATGGCATTGCTGTATACAGATGTACTACATGTGTTCTGTACTATAGTAAATTTGAACATTTGTTTACTTAAATTATTATTTTAAAATATATTTTTACTTAAAATAAATTTTTTTTTCAGCCTGAGATAAAAATATCTTCAGAAACACCTAATCGTCCCTTGCCTGTAGACAGAAAAACTATGGAGGACCCAGAGTATGGATTTCATGTGCCTGCAGTAAGAGTTTATATGAAGATTTATTTTTACGTACAGTATTCTAGTTCTTTAGATTTATGCCAAAGAATCTATTATATACGTATATATATAGTATATATATATATATATATATATTATATATATATATATATATATATATATATATATATATATATATATACATACTGTACATACATACATACTAACATATACATACAGTCCCCGGGTTACGACGGGTTTGGCTTACGACGTTCCGAGGTTATGGCGCTTTTCGATTATATTCATCAGAAATTATTTCCAGGGTTACGACGCATGTTCCAGGGTTATGATGCCTACAATGCTCATTTTGGTTTTGCAGAAGAAATATGGACACCAAAAATGCAAAATAATCAATATTTGAAGGTTTTTTTTATTGATGCAAAATGCAATGAGAATTTAGTTTACATAAATTTTTAATGCACCCAAAGCATTAAAAGTAAGAAGGTTTTCTTAGGATTTTTGGTGATGTTCCGGCTTACAACGATTTTCGGGTTACAACGCGTCTCAAGAACGGAAACCCCGTCGTAACCCGGGGACTGCCTGTATATATATATATATATATATATATATATATATATATATATATATATATATATATATATATATATATATATATATATATATGTATATGTATATGTATATATATATGTATACAGGCGGCGGTCCCGGGTTACGACGGGGTTCCGTTCTTAAGACGCGTCGTAACCCGAAAATCGTCGTAAGCCGGAACGACGTTCTTGAAAACATGTCCACAGGGAAAATTTCACTACTAATTTGCAATTTATTCTTAGGCCGTATCTCTAAAATTATCACTAATTTACTTTTTTTCATGTGCAAACACTGTATTCACAAATTACTGTATATTTCATTAAAATACAGAGATGAGAGAGAGAAGAGAGACGAGAGAGAGAGAGAGGAGGTAAGAGTAGAGAGACGACAGGAAAGGAAGAAGCTCAGAGAGACAGAGGAGAGAGAAAAATAATCCTTAGGTTTTCAATAGACTTGAACCAAATGAAACGTCTGTAAGGCCCAACTTTTTTTTCCCCCTCCCATAAATACATATATTTCTCCAGAGAAGAGAGGACTGTGCAATTATGTTTGTCTGTCTATCAATTCTTTTGCTGAGAGCGAGAGAGATAAAAGGAAGAAATTAGAAACACCAAATGTATGACAAGTATCTTGTGGAGAGAGAGAGAGAGAGAGAGAGAGAGAGAGAGAGAGAGAGAGAGATGAGAGAGGAGAGAGAGAGAGAGAGAGAGAGAGTTGTCCTTACAGTATTTAAAAGAGAGAAAATGGAATGATTATTGTATTTAAAATACTCAGATATGAATTTTGTACTTATAGTATTATTAGTGGAAAATATTAATGATAAACTTATTACATACACGTCCATGAAAATGATCTTATCTCAGTAGAGAGAGAGAGAGAGAGAGAGAGAGAGAGAGAGAGAGAGAGAGAGAGAGAGAGAGAGAGAGAGATTACATAAAACCATTAAATTCGTTGACCATTGTATGGCATTCTTAAGCTCGAGTGTCACTCGAGTTGAGGTGGGGAAATTGATACAGAAAAAGAGACCAAAGGGAAGAATTTTCTTTGAAATTAGTTATCGTATTATTACTACTTCTATTATTATTATTATTATTAATATTATTTGAAAATATAATAAACACGTGCCTCTACCATAAAAAATTCTCTCATCTCAGTAAGAAAGAGTGGAATTATCCTTACAAGTGAAATGGGGAAAGGTCATTTTCATCTCTTTAAAATACGACCATTATGAATTTTGTAATTAAAGTTTTATTATTATTATTATTATTATTATTATTATTATTATTATTATTATTATTATTATTATTACTATTATTATTAAATAACTGAAATTATCAATAAAATTTTACATACTAGTACCATAAAAATTCTTTTCATCTCGGTAAGAGAGAGAGAGAGAGAGAGAGAGAGAGAGAGAGAGAGAGCGAGAGAGAGAGAGAGGAGAGAGAGAGAGAGAGAGTTAACCTTAATTAAAAGTGACATGGATAGATTAGTACGTATTGTATTTCTTTAAAATACTATCACATATGAATTTTGTAATTACAGTATTATTTTATTATTATTATTATTATTATTATTTTTTTGTTTTTTTTTTTTTTTTTGCCGCTATCACAGTCCTCCAATTCGACTGGTCGGTCTATTTATAGTGTGGGGTTCCGGGTGCATCCTGCCTCCTTAGGAGTCCATCACTCTTCTTACTATGTGTGTCGTTTCTAGGATCACACTCTTCTGCATGAGTCCTGGAGCTACTTCAGCCTCTAGTTTTTCTAGATTCCTTTTCAGGGATCTTGGGATCGTGCCTAGTGCTCCTATGATTATGGGTACGATTTCCACTGGCATATCCCATATCCTTCTTATTTCTATTTTCAGATCTGATACTTATCCAATTTTTCCCTCTCTTTCTCTCAACTCCCTTCTGTCCCATGGTATTGCGACATCAATGAGTGATACTTTCTTCTTGACTTTGTCAATCAACGTCACGTCTGGTCTGTTTGCACGTATCACCCTAGTCCGTTTCTGATACCATAGTCCCAGAGGATCTTTTTGCCTGATCGTTTTCTATCACTCCTTCAGGTTGGTGCTCGTACCACTTATTACTGCAAGGTAGCTGATGTTTCTTGCACAGGCTCCAGTGGAGGGCTTTTGCCACTGAATCATGCCTCTTTTTGTACTGGTTCTGTGCAAGTGCTGGGCATTCACTTGCTATGTGGTTTATGGTTTCACTTTTCGTATTGCACTTCCTACATATGGGAGAGATGTTTTTCCGTTCTATCGTACTTTGAACATATCTGGTTCTTAGGGCCTGATCTTTTGTGCCGCTGTTATCATTCCTTCAGTTTCCTTCTTTAGCTCTCCCCTCTGTAAGCCAATTGCCAATTGTCATCGCTGGCTAGTTCTTTAGTCTGTCTCATGTATTGTCCGTGCATTGGTTTGTTGTGCCAGTCCTCTGTTCTTTCTGTCTTTCTCTGTCTCTCCTGCACTCTTGTATATTTCTGGGTCTACGTCTACTTTTATTAGTCCTTCTTCCCATGCACTCTTTAGCCACTCGTCTTCACTGGTTTTCAGATATTGTCCCCCAGTGCTCTGTTTTCGATGTTGATGCAGTCCTCTATACTTGTTAGTCCTCTCCCTCCTTCCTTTCGTGTTATGTATAGTCTGTCCGTATTTTGCTCTTGGGTGTATTGCTTTGTGTATTGTATGTTGGCCGATTTTGCTCTTTGGGTGTAGTTTGCTGGTCATTTATATTTTTTCCTGGTGATCTATGGTGCGGAGTTCTGCCTTCGTCCATTCACTATTCCTGCGCTGTATCTGATTACTGGCACTGCCCATGTGTTTATGGCTTTTATCATATTTCCGGCGTTGAGTTTTGACTTGAGTATCGCCTTGAGTCTCTGCATATATTCTTTCCTGATCGTGTCCTTCATCTCTTGGTGTTTTATATCTCCTCCTTCCATTATTCCCAGGTATTTGTATCCTGTCTCATCTATGTGTTTGATGTTGCTCCCATCTGGTAAGTCTTTATCCCTTCAGTTCTCGTTACTTTGCCTTTTTGTATGTTGACTAAGGCGCATTTTCTATTCCAAACTCCATCCTGATGTCCCCAGATACAATCCTTACAGTCTGAATTAGGGTATCTATTTCCTTGATGCTCCTTACCATACAGCTTGATGTCGTCCATGAACATCAGATGGTTGATTCTGTTACCTCTTTTCTTGAGTTGGTACGGCATCCATCTTCTGTAGTACTTTGTCATGGGAATCATGGCTACTACGAAGAGTAGTGGGGACAGTGAGTCGCCCTGGAAGATCCCTCTCCTTGATATTACCTCTGCTAGTCTTATTCCAGAGCTTGTAAGTATTGTTATTCCAGTTGTGCATTGTATTTTCGAGGAAGCTGATGGTATTTTCCTCTGCCCCATATATTTTCAGGCATTCTATTAGCCATGTGTGTGGTATCATGTCGAAGGCTTCTTATAGTCTATCCATGCCATTCTTAGGTTGCGCATTTTCCTTCTCCTACTGTTTCTTCATTAACCCATTTTTGTCTATCAGGAAGCTGGTCTTTTGTGGCCCCGTACACTTCCGACCTTCTGGCAGCCTTTCTGTTGGTGGGGGATGTGTTTGTCTCCTCTAGGTAGTTGTATAGCCTTTCACCTGATGATACCTGTTAGTAACTTCCTACATTATTGGTAGGCAGGTGATAGGCCTGTAGTTACTGGCTATATTTCCCTTACTCTTGTCTTTTTGTACTAAGGGATTTTGTTTCTTCATTTGGTCAGGTTCATTTGGTACGGGTGCTTGGTGATTTGAGATACAATGCTGGAGTTGTTCTGCTATTCGTGTGTAGGGCCTTGAAGTTTTTGAGCCAGTATCCATGGACTTCATTGGGACCTGGGGCTTTCCAGTTTGGCATTTTCTTTAGTTGGTGTCTGACAGTCTCTGTCGTGATGTCTGTGAATGAATCTTTGTTTTTTTTCTCCCTGTTTCTTCTTCCTTGACTTCCTGGAGCCATGTTGCATGTTTGTTGTGTGATACCGGAGTGCTCCATATGTTTTCCCAGAGTGTCTTACTTGGTTCGGCTTCAGGAATTTCTGGGTGGTTGTCTTCCCCATCTTAGTGGCTGTATCAGTCTTTTTCTGTGGTTCCGAATAGTTTGTTCTGTTGGTATCCCTTATTCCTGTTTCATGTACCGTTGGATCTTATGTGCTTTGCCTTAAGCCGCGTTTTACATCTTCTTATTGTGTTGTTTAGGTCCCCTCTCTGTACTTTGTATTTCTCGTTGAGTTCCTCCCCTTGTTTTCTTGCTTCTTAGACTTTTTTCTGCCATCTCCTCAGTTTACTCAAGTCAGATCTCATCACCATGATTTGCTTTTCCAGGCGCCTTTTCCAAGGAGGTTGCTATTTGGTTTCTGTTGGGTTGGTTGTGCTTGGTGGTGTTGGTGTTTGAATTCCCATCAGTTCTGCTACTAATCTTGCTCCTGCATATGTCAAGTTATTTGTTTCTGTGATACTGGTGGTTGGTGTGTATTATGCCCATTATTTCATTGACCTCACTTGTTTTCTCCCTAATTTCTTGGTGTTGTAGGCTTTCATGGAGGGGATCTTTGTTCTC
>NC_061094.1:33733740-33965573 GCF_015104395.2 Macrobrachium nipponense
CCCTGAATCAGGACGCCAGGAGCCTAGCAAGCGCCACGAACCCGACGAACCTAGACAACAAGAGTCTAGTAGGCACAAGAGTGTTTCCGCAGACAGAGCCTGCACTCTTCGTATAGGAGTGCTAATGTTCCGCGCTCCCCTTCTCGGGAAGGAGTTCTTCTCCCGGGAAGAGCCAGATCACTCCAAAACGATCTCCTTCTGTAGATCAGTTGGACCAGGTATCGGAAGACGAAGAGCCTGTAGATTTAGCAGTTTCGGACTACAAGAGACTTTCTCTTTTGCTGCTAAAGGAGTTCGGAGACTCCCTTCATCCTGCGGGACCCTCCTTCACCAGGATCGTTGATGTCCAGTACTAAAGCTCTCAAATCGTCTTCCTTCGTTAAGATGCGCCCCGCTCTTTGTATGAAAAAGGCATTAAAAACTTTTTCAGAGTGGTTGACTTCCAGAAGGGAAGCGGGCAAGACAGTTTTTTCCTGCCCTCCTTCCAAGTTAACAGGCAAACCAGGAAGGTGGTACGAGACCAAAGAGCCGATGGGGTTAGGTCTGCCTTCTTCCGCGATGCGGATTTTGCTTCCTTAGTGGACTCTGCTAGGGGAGGAAGTCGTTGCTGTCTGCTAAGGCGACTTGGGGCATGTGTGAGCTGGACCATTCAAACCTTCTTTAAAACCTCTTTAAAAACGCCCTAGAGTCTTCAACTTTATGGACTGGGCTTTAGGAGCATTAGCGAAGAGAGCTCAGGACACTGACTTTGTTTCCATGGAGGAACTTTCGAGCGTCCTGGCTTGCCTGGACAGAGCGGTCATGGACGGTTCTGTGGAAGTTGCCTCTCTTTTTGGAACTTTTTGGGAAGTATTAAAGAAGAGATCTGTCTTTAGCTCTTTCTTAGCAAGAGCAGTATCACCTTGCAAAGGACATCTCTTCTTTTTGCTCCTTTATCCCCGCACCTTTTTCCACAAGAGACGGTTAGAGAGGTTTCGAAATCTCTTACGGAGAAGGCAACTCAAGATCTCCTCACGCACTCAGACCAAGAAGTTTAGGCCGGCAGTGCCTATAGAGAAGAAAGAGAGACCCTCTTTTTGTTCAGCCCTTTCGAGGGGCCTCCTCTTCTAGAGCCCCTCTTAGAGGTAGAAGACCAGAGAGAAAGAGTAGACCATCTAGAAGGTCCTTCGGAAGTCTAGATGAACAGGAAGTCCTCCAGATGAAAGTAGGCGCCAGGCTACTCCACTTTGCCAAAGTCTGGGCGCAGAAGGGAGCGGACTCCTGGTCCCTCTCTATCCTGAAAAAAGGATACTTGATCCCCTTCAGGGAAAATCCTCCCTTGACGACAACTCCAAGGGAGTTGACGCAAGATACTCGGATCGGTCCGAAAGCTTGCTATGTTGCAAGCAGTGGAACAGATGATTTCCAAGGCAAGCGGTAGAAACTGGTTCAAGATCTCCAGTCTCCAGGATTCTACAATCGGCTATTCTTGGTACCGAAAGCATCGGGGGGGATGGAGACCAGTTCTAGACGTCAGTGCCCTGAATTTCTTTGTCTGAAGAAGAAATTTTCAATGGAGACGTCTTCCTCTGTTCTATCTGCTCTTCGTCCAGGGGGGACTGGATGGTGTCCCTGGACCTTCAGGATGCGTATTTCCATGTGCCAATTCATCCGGCAGCAAGGAAGTATCTGAGGTTCATGTTCCAAGGGAAAGTGTTCCAGTTCCGAGCGATGTGCGCTTCGGACTTTCGACTGCCCCTCAAGTATTTACGGACATCATGAAGAATGTAGCTGTATTGGCTACATCTGGAAGGGATCAGGATCTCGTTATATCTGGACGATTGGCTAATAAGAGCCCAATCGGAGAAAAAAATGTCTGGAGGACCTATTAGTGACTCTAAAGTTGACAAAGTCCTTAGGACTTTTAGTAAATCACGAGAAATCCATGCTGACTCCCCAGCAAAGTATTGTCTATCTGGGTGGGGATTCAGATGGATTCTCGGGATTTTCTAGCGTATCCTTCGCAGGAAAGGAGAGAACGCTGCTTAGAAAAGGTGTCAGTCTTCTTAGGAAAGAACATTGTTCCGCGAGGGAATGGATGAGCTTGCTGGGGACCCTCTCCTCGATGGAACAGTTCGTTTCTGAAATGCCTTAGGAGACTTCACCTACGACCCCTTCAATTTTATCTGAAGGAGAAGTGGGATTGGAAGTCCAACAATCTGGGAGATACTTTTCCAATCTCGAAACGGATCAAGGAGAATATCCGTTGGTGGTTAGATTGTCCACAGAAACTAAGCAAAGGAATCAATCCCTTCGCTTACAGAAACCCTCGCCTAGCGTTATTTGCAGACGCCTCAGATTCAGGGTGGGGAGGGCGAACCCTAGGTTCGCAAGATGGTGTCAGGCATTTGGGAAGGAGAACAAGTGTCCTGGCACATAAACAAGAAAGAGCTAACAGCCATTCATCTAGCTTGGTTCATCGAGGAACAGGTCTCAGGTCTGGGGATTCAGATTCACTCGGACAACACAACAGCCCTCGTATTATATAAAGAAAACAGGGGGGACGCATTCCTTTTCCCTGTACGAATCAGCAAAGGATCTGCTGATTTGGGCACAGGAAAGGAAGATCTCTCTCCTCACAAGTTTGTGCAGGGGAGAGAAAAATGTCCGGGCAGATCTGTTAAGCAGAAAAGAACAAGTCCTACCCACGGTAATGGACTCTCAATCCTCAGATTTGCCAACAACTTTGGCATCTGTGGGAAGGCCCAATATAGACCTGTTCGCGACCAACAAGAATCACAGATTAGAAAACCTATTGCTCCCCGATCTCGGATCCTCAAGCAGTAGCAGTAGACAGCTTTCTGCTAGATTGGACGGGCTTGGACGCATACGCCTTCCCTCCTTTCAAGATAGTAGGAGAAGTATTGAGGAAGTTCGCTTGCTCGGAAGGAACAAGAATGACCCTCATCGCTCCCTTCTGGCCGGCTCTCGATTGGTTCACAGAGGTGCTGGAGTGGTTAGTGGATTTTCCAAGATCGCTTCCACTAAGGAACGATCTTCTCAAACAACCCCACTTCGACAGGTTTTCACAAAAACCTCCCCGCTCTAAGTCTGACCGCCTTCAGACTGTCGAAGGACTTGTCAGAAGCAAGGGGCTTTTCACGAGAAGTTGGCGAAGGCTATTGCAAGAAGCCAGAAGAGTCTCCACTTCTAAAGTATATCAGTCGAATGAAGTGGGAGTTGTTTAGAAGATGGTGTAAGGAAAAGAAGATATCCTCCTCCAGTACCTCTGTAACTGAAATCGCAGATTTTCTCCTATATTGAGAGGAAGACTGTAACCTGGCAGTTTTCAACAATGAAGGGTTACAGAAGTATGCTGGCCTCAGTTTTTCGACATAGAGGAATAGATCTTGACTTAACAATAAAGATCTTCATGACCTTATAAGGTCTTTTGAGACCACGAAAGATGTAAATCAAGAAGCCTAGCTGGAACTTGGATGTGGTCCTCAAGTTCCTAATGTTCGGAAAAATTGGGTACCGTCTCACGCAGCTTCGTTTAGAGACTTAACAAGAAAGTCTTTATTCCTTTTTGCGTTAGCAACAGCCAAGAGAGTTAGCGAGTTGCAAGCTTTGGAAGGTAAAGTGGGGTTTAAGAAGGATTCAGCGATTTGCTCCTTTAAACCATTTTTTCTAGCGAAAAATGAAAATCCCTCAAAGCCTTGGCCAAGAAGTTTTGAGATAAAAGGAATATCTTCATTAACAGGGAGAGAACTAGAAAGGACTTTGTGTCCAGTCAGGGCACTCAAGTTCTACCTGGAGAAGAAGAAGTTGCTGAAAGGTACAGAAGGGAGTCTTTGGTGCTCTGTAAGAGATCCGAAAAGAGCGATTTCTAAGAACGCCCTTACATTCTTCATAAAAGATGTAATAAGGGAAGCTCACCTTAAATGCGAAGAAGAGCATTTCAAGGTTCTCAGAGTGAGAGCTCATGAAGTGAGAGCCATAGCTACGTCTATGGCATTTCACAAAACATGGTCTCTTCAGACTCTTATAGAGTCGACATTTTGGAGATGTAATTCGGTGTTCGCCTCGAATTACCTAAGAGACGTTAAAATTTCGTACGAAAAGTGCTTTGCTCTGGGAGCGTATGTTTCGGCGAATTCAGTGTAATCCTTCCTATTTAGTTTAAGGCTTAAATTACTGTTTATTGGTGGTTGTTTTTATTGGTTAATTGTCAGAGGGAATAGGGACCCTCTTACAATTCATAGATTGTAACAAGACTAACATGGTCAGGTGATCGGGATTGGCTTCAGTGCTCTTTGTGATTTGTTTAATAACCTTAACTTTGTCATGTAAGAGGGCGAGTCTCCATTGATATGACAAAAGGTCAAGGCTCTACCATGTAAGTGGGTCAGCCCCCATTGGTACGATCCAGTATAGGCTCTGTCGCGTAAGCGGGCTAGCCCCCATTGACACGATCCAAAGAGTTATTCAACCATAGGTTCATTCCTCGTTGAAACTCTTGAGGCAAGCAGACTCATCGACAGTAGTCATGAGTCTTCAGCCCAAAAAAGGTAGGACTATCGGATTATGTTATCCAAGAACATAGGTTGTTTTTTTTTTCCCTGTTTTTTAATGTATTTAGTTTAAGGATTATTTTGTTTTTAGCTGTTTCTTGCCCGCCACCAAGGGTGCCAATCAGCTAAGTATATATCTGCTGGGTAAGTTACTTGTACAAAAAATGATATTGTTAAGATACAATAAAGTTTGTACATACTTACCTGGCAGATATATACGATTTAATGGCCCACCCAGCCTCCCCTCAGGAGACCGGTGGATGAGAAAATTATGGCTTAGAAAACGGGAATAGTTCCAGACCCCGCCACCCAGCGGCGGGAATGGTGGATCACCTGACCTACCTGTCGTTTCGTGCCGCGGAGTTTTTTTGAAATTCTGTAGGGACGACCGAGTCTATAGCTAAGTATATATCTGCCAGGTAAGTATGTACAAAACTTTATTGTATCTTAACAATATCATTTTTGTACATAAATATGATACAAATTAAGGCAGCCTTTGTAACTACCCTCCACATTGTCAGGGGATGTTTTTTCATGTTCGTTCTTGTCCACCCCTGTTCCGAAAAATGCATGGTTTTATTTTATTAATTATGCATCTTTTCCATAAATCAATTGAAAAGTCATACATTACTTCACTGTATCCAATAATATTGTATGTATTCTCATATTACTGTATTATAAAATACTACGGCAAATCTAAGCCAGTATTCCGCAGAGCGGCCATTGTTGTGGTTTGAAATCATCTGATGGCGAATACGAGTTTGTTTCACCATATTTTAACGCAATTCTGAGCGAATTCTCTTCCTTCTAGTTAGCATAAACGAATATCTAGATACTTGCCTTATATGAGACAAGGTTATTTTTCCTTATACGTGTTTTTAGGTGGAAATATGAAGTGAATAAGTCTCGTTGTGAATGTGAACTACTTTTTTTTCCGTTAACAGATTACGTTTATTGCTTAAAAAAAATTATGTGATTCTGTTCGCAATTCTCCTTTATATCATCATAATATGAACTTTACGTTATTTATCTTATATCGGCATGAAACCAATTGTAAAATGTGTTCTTTCAAGCACAGTAGTTTTGATTAAAATGATTTTATCTCAATTTTATCTACGGTTGTGTTTGATGGCATACGTTTACTGGATTTATCCTTGTTGGCGATGTACGATAATAGTCATTAGCAGCTTGAACAGTTTTCTCAGCTTCAGTTATAACTAGGTTTAAATTTAACAGTATATTTCCCGATTGATCTTTGATCTATACTGATCTTTGATCTATAGCGAATAAAGTTATTACATTAAGATATCTCAATTCTATTCTACATAACGCCATTTATAACAACTACGGTAATAGTGTACTGTAGTACGATGATTGAAATACAAGCCAAACGGATGTTATCCAATTCGGTTGTACTTAGAAAAAAAAAAAAAGTAGTTTCTTGGTCGGTTGTTCATGACTGTCACACGTTTACACAACGAGTATAATGTTAAAACCTTACTTTCATCATTCTCTTTTGCTGTTATTGGACTTATGTAACTAGAAGATGGGATAAAGTTAGGCTATTGTAATTTGGTCTCTCATAAAATTGGACTATCATAAGACGAATTTTCGTAACTTAAACACTACAGCTACCTGCACACTGTATAAACCTTATTATATCTTTACATACTCTAGACACCCAAAGGATTAATGCTAGGCTTTTTTCACTTTACGTTGTAAGCCGGAACATTATCGTTAATCCTAAGAAAACCTTAATTTTAATGCTTTGGGTGCATTAAAAACTATGTGAACTGCATTCTTATAGCATGTTTCATCAAAAAAACCTTCAAATATTGATTATTTTGCATTTTTGGAGTCATATTTCTTCTGCCAGATCAGCGTTGTAGGCGCCGTAACCCAGGAAAATGCGTCGTAAACCTGGAAATGATTTCTGATAAATAGTATAATTGAAAAGCGTTGTAACCTCGGAATGTCGTAAGCCGAACCTGTCGTAAGCCGGGGACTGCCTGTATATTTATAGTAATAGTTTCTTTGTGGGAAGAATGGTTTTTATTTCAATATCTTCAAATTAAGGTGTTATTTTACTTATGCTGTAGCTTCTGTTAGATGTAAACTAGGCCCCTGAACTGAAAAATATGAAAACAGTTCTTGATTTCCTTCCCCAGTCTCATTGCTTGATAATTTTGGCCAAAAACTTTACCAATATACAACTTGAGAAGTCAGTAGTCCATTAGGTACTCAATTAGTACAATACACACACAAGCTGTACCTCACAGTGTTGGTAAGTTGTAGTGATAGGGTCAGCAGTAGAAATGGAAGGGGGTGGAAAGGGAGGCAAGCGCATTTCACATTCACTTCAGCAAATAAATTGTTTCAATTTTTAATCCTTTAAGTATTATATATTTTTTTAATATATGACTTTGTTGCTTCTACCCATTGCATCACTTTCAAGGTACAGTATTCATTACTGATGTGATGATCTCATGAAAATAGTCTGCCACAGCCCTGAACCAATGTTATCCCTCTATAATATTATCCAAAGTAAATTTTTTATGTTACTTTGAGTCATCTTCTTTGTCTGGTATTCCATCTGTTTTGGAAGTTCAACTCCATGAGGTCATCTGTAAACTTGGCAAATGTGATTTCAATTAGTTCTTGAATTTTTCCAAAATCCAAATCTTCAAATGCCTCCCCAGTGTCCTTTTCCATATGTACACAGATTCAATCATAATTTCATGGATCAGCTTTCATGGCCCTTTTGATGTCGTTGTAGTATCTGAAATGTATACTCCTTAAACATCCTCAGTTTTTTCTCTCAGAGTGGTTTTCCTTAGCCTGGACAGTTCACTTTGTTGAGTATTAAGTGTAGTGAGATATAAACATCTATTCTTATTGCCGCTAGATCCTGAAGCTCAATTAGCTGTATGTTGAGGACAGGTAGATGGCTTTGATGCCTTTTACTATGGTTGTAGGTGGCCAGGGACATTATTCAGAAGCATTGGAACTGTAAAAGTCATTCTAAAACTCATGCATTACCTTGAATTCTAACATAATTTTAATCTTCATTACTGTTTCTTTTCTTTCTTCCACTTAGCTTATGTCTAATCATCAGACATTCCATATAGTCCTGTGTGATTGTTCAGTTTTGTTTGTCTTGTCATGTTTTCGTTTTGCCAGAATATACTATAGGTTTCATTCTGCCATAATATGTATATAGTTCTCATAAATACTTTATTCCCAACCTGTACACAGCCTGTGTTTACATTTCATCTTGCCAGCACCAATATTTTTTGTTTTATTTGTTCTAGAGAGTTCCCTATGGGAAGATAACCCTTCGAGATGCTTTACAAGCCATAAGTAAACATCAGGAAGATCCTCAGTTATGGACTGCCAAGAAGATATCTTATGAGTACAAAATTGATTCAGGATTAGCTGGTACAGTAATTTTTTTTCTTTTTTGTAGATTGTAGAACATGCATTTTTTATGGGATGGCATAGCTGTTGTTTTGTCTTCAGAGGAGTTACTCTTATGGTTCTGGTTTTGCCAGGGGCTTCATATAAAAGATCAACTTACATCAAGAATGTACTGGTAGCTGGTCTTGGCCAGCATAGTGTGTGTTGGCACATTGATGGAGTGTGAATGAAAGGACTTGATTATTATTATTATATATTCAGAAGATGAAATCTGTTCATATGGAACAAGCCCACAGGGCCCATTGGCTTGAAATTCAAGCTTTCAAAGAGTATGGTGTTCATTAGGAATAAGTAAGAGGAGGTAAAGGGAAATACATAAAGAATAGATCCCAATTATTAAAAGAGAACAAATAATTACCTAGTAATTACATAGCTAAGAATTTCTCTTGCAGCAGTTAAAATTCTGAAATTCACGGGATGTGCTAATTTTTCCGTTTTGTTTTAGCCAGGTAACAATGCTCTGCCCACTTTCGGGGGAAAGAGAGGAACAACTTGGCAAAGAGCTCAATTTGTTTTTGCCAGCTGATGGCTATGCTGTGGTTGTTGGTTGCAGTTGATTCTGAAATTCTTGACTTTTCTGATTGTTGGTTCATCAGAATTGGTGAAGTATTGTCATTTGTTGGCCAATTTATCATTATCCAGATAGTGTTATGTTCATTTCATAGAGAACTCATAATAACTTTGACTTTTTGTTACCGACTTGACCAACAGTTGGTGACGATGTCGGACTCAAGTTCGTCTAACTCTAGATACTGTGCTAAAGGTTGTAACAGGTGTTTGACCAAAGAATCTTATGATTCTCATTTGTTGTGCACGGATTGCTGTGGACAAGCATGTTCTATTGACTTGTGACGTTCAGAGTGTATTAACTGGGACGAAAGAACATGGACAAATTTTGAATCTCACTTGAAAAAGTTAGCTAAAGACAGGAAAAGAAAGGCATTGGCTAGGGCAGAATCTAAATCTAGCTAGGGATCTTCTGAATTAAAATGGGATTCACATGTTCCTATCATTTCTTTGGCCCCGTTCTCAGTTCTCTTGCTATTCCACCATCTCCAGTTTCAGGCTCCCACACTTCTGATCTCAATCCCATCGCCAGACGATGGTGCAGCTTGGTTCATCAGTGAAAGTCCTTATGGACAAAGCTAAAAGTGATAGTGTAGTGAGAGTGGAGGAGGTGGCTGTTGTCCCATCGACTCTCCTAGGCAAAGGTCACTGGCATACTCCCCAAAACCTGGGAGGAGTCAAACTGGTAACCCAAGGGAGATCGATGGGGTCTACCCACGAGCAGTCGCCCCCTCAGTTCAACCTGTTGACGCATCCCTGGTTGCAACCAAGAGTCACTGGAAAGGTTTCTTTTTGGATGTGCATAGTTTGTCAAGTTCAGAGGATTCTTCTCCTTGTCGTCAGTGGCTCTCAGGGAGTAAATCTTGTCCTTTGAAGAGGGCCGCTACAGACGTAGTACTTTCTCCAGTAGTTCTTGTCGAGAAGTTTAGAGAGGCGGAGCACCCATCTTGCAGTCACTGGGAGAGCCCAGAGCATTTTTCTTCTGATTGCCTCTCAGAAGTTGATGCTCCTCCGGTGCCCAAGCCTCGTCGTCGATCATATGCTCAGCACCAAGCATCCATGGTTCGTTCGACTCCTGCTCCTTCAGCAGCTCACACCCATCCAGTAACACCATGCTTACAGAGGGAGACAAGCACCCATTGGTGCCCGAACCCTGAGCAGTCAGACTGGCACCCATTTGTGCCTGAGCCCCCATTGGCGTCACCAGCTCCTATTGTTTCCTCTGATGTCTCAAGCGTGGCTCCCAGTCAGTTAAAACTGGACAGTATTTTGTCTCTGCTTAATAAGGCTCCCACAATGCCTCAAGCTCCTGTGGATATGGCTCTTTCTCCAGTGTCATCCAAAGATGAAGAAACTGAAGACCAAGAAGCTCCTTCGACTGCTTATGCTTCTTTGATGAGGTTCTTTTCGGCCACATTTCAAGCTTTTTTCTCGCCAAGAACTCCTTCCATCTCCGGCTTTTACATTTATTATGGACATGCCTTCATCATCTTGCTCTAACCTGCAGAAAATGGTCCTTTCGTCATCAGCTAAGAAGGCCTTCAACAAAGTAGAAGCATGTCTTGTTGAAAAGAGAGAACAAGGCAGGACCTCCTTTAGTTTCCCTCTCTCTTGGTTGTCGAAATGGAGATATTTATCCTACATGACTGGTGAGCTGTGCCTGTTCACAAGGGTAGTTTTCTGGATTAGTGGATTCAGCCAGACGTTCAGCTTTTTCCTCCACTAAATTTTTTTTTTTTTTTTGCCTCGGAACTGGCTCATTTCATGAAGGGGGTCTTTAAGGGTTGGTCAGTTGGCACCATGGCATGTAAGATTAGAGCATGTGCTGTGTTGCCTGAGAACTTCTCTTCGGACTGGCTAGTTCTCTCTAGTATAGACAAGGGTATTAGGGATGGATCCCATGAGTTTCCTTGATTATATATCAATTTAGTCTGAGTTATTTTATTTTTATTTTTTGTATTGGTGAAATGTGGGCAATGCTTAATATATGGGAAACATGTGTGTTTTAGAAAATGTCTTGATGCATTTAAGTGTGTTGTGATGTCGTAGAAGACAAGATGGTGGCAGCGGGGCTGGCAAAAGTAAACAATAACAGAACGGGGAGAAGAGGACACGTGGAACTGGTGTTGGTAGGGTAGGAGAAAGCTCTCTGTCTTATATGAGTTTGTGGGTTGTAAGTCATGTTGTGGTGTTGTTCAAAGTCTTGAGCTTGAGATGAACAGGTGGGTAGATTGTACATTTGTGGCACAAAGGAATGATTAGGCTAGGAAGAGATTCAAAGACCTCACTTTACACAATGGCTACTCTTTAACCCTCTTACGCCGACTGGACGTATTTTACGTCAACATTTTTTGTCTCCCATGTGCCGACTGGATGTATTTTACGTCGACTTACAAAAGTTTTTTTAAAAATTGTGGAAAAATACTTATAGGCCTACCAGCCTTAAACTTTTGAATCACGCGCCTTGGGGGATGCTGGGAGTTCACGGATCAAGGTGTTGTTTTGTTTACAATCGTTATGCAGGCGCACAAGCGCGAATTTCTTTCTTGCCGCACTAAAAAGTATCTGACACATCTCAGAAATTATTTCGTCACTTTGACATAATTTTTGTACCATTGTAAATTAGCCGTTACATGAAGTATTATATATGAAAATGTGTGCATTTTTATGTAAAATACAACAATAAAATACTCATGATTGTAGCTTTTATCAGTTTTGAGATATTTTCATATAAATAACGATAATTGCCAAAATTTCAACCTTCGGTCAACTTTGACTGTACCGAAATGGTCAAAAAACGCAATTGTGAGCTAAAACTCTTATATTTTAGTAATATTCAATCATTTACCTTAATTTTGCAACTAATTGGAAGTCTCTAGCACAATATTTCGATTTATGGTGAATTTATGAAAAAACTTTTTCCTTACGTCCGCGCGGTAACTCTTCCGAAAAAAATCATACATGCGATTGTGGTAATGTTTGCACCATTTTAAAATTAACCGTTATATAAAGTTTTATATAGGGAAATGTGATCAATTTCATGCACAACACAACTAAAAACAACCCATGGTTGTAGCTTTTATCAGTTTTGAGATATTTTCATATAAATAACGATAATTGCCAAAATTTCAACCTTCGGTCAACTTTGACTCTACCGAAATGGTCGAAAAACGCAATTGTAAGCTAAAACGCTTATTATCTATTAATATTCAAGCATTTACCTTCATATTGCAACTAATTGGAAGTCTCTAGCACAATATTTCGATTTATGGTGAATTTATGAAAAAAATAACATTTTCTTTAGGTCCGCGCCCAGGTAACTTCCGAAAAAAATCATACGTTGATATTGTGGTAATATTTGCACCATTTTAAATTAGCCGTTACATAAAGTTTTATATATGAAAATGTGCGCAATTTCATGTAGAATACAACAAAAAATAATTGAAGGTTGTAGCTTTTCTTATTTTTGAAATATTTGCATATAAATCACAATAAATAGAAAAAAAACCACGTTCGGTCAACTTTGACTCTACCGAAATGGTCGAAAAACGCAATTGTAAGCTAAAACTCTTACAGTCCAGTAATATTCAGTCATTTATCTTCATCTTGAAACAAATTCGAAGTCTCTAGCAAAATATTTAGATTTATGGTGAATTTAAAAAAAAATCTTTCCTTCCCTCCGCGTGCGGATTCTCCGCCACAAATCTCCGAAATGCGTACGTACCATTCTTGGAATATTTGCTCCGTTTCATACTATGCATTTCATAGAGTTTTATATATGAAAATGTACACAATTTTATGTAGAATAAAACGAAAAATATTTGAAGGTTGTAGCTTTTCTTATTTCCGAAATAATTGCATATATATATATAAAAAAATTCGACATTCGGTCAACTTTAACTCGTCAGATATGGTCGAAAACTGCAATTGTAAGCTAGTACTCTTATAGTATAGTAATATTCAATCATTTGTCTTCATTTTGAAAGAAATTGAAAGTCTCTAGGACAATATTTAGATTTATGGTGAATTTTTGAAAAAAATATTTGTTTACGTCCGCGCGTTACGAATTCATGCATTATTTTGTGATAATATTTTCTCTGTGTTGCTTTTATCGTTTTACAATGTGTTATATACCAAAATGATCGCAATTTAGTGTAAATTACAACGAAAAAAAAGTAACTTGTTACCTTTAACCGTTTTGCGCACAGCGCGATTTGAATACAATTATATATGAAATTTTGTTTATGCGCTATCATATATCGCATTATTTATATATGATAATGATAATTTTTTTCATTTCTGATGGTTGCATACTAAACTTCAGCCAATGACAAAAAAAGGAGCCAAAAATGAACTCTTAATCTTAAAAACTAAGCGCGCTGTGATTTTTTGAAAAAAATATTTTTTCCGCTTCCGCGCTCACTCTGAAACACCTCCGGCACATGGGAGACAATTTTTTTTTTTTACCGCTTCGGCGTAAGAGGGTTAAGAAGAGGGACCTTTGGTGCTCTTATATGTCCAAAGGTGTAACTTCGACACAAAAATTGACTCGTCTGTACTCACCCTTGAATAAGAAACATGTGTTTACACAAGCAACGGTTCTGGGTATTGCATCTGATTTGCAGAAGAGGAGTATGCAGGATCTACTTTAACAATCGTCCAAAAGACCTTGGGATCTCCCTGCTGTAACCTCGAGGCAGTCTTTTCCTGCAAGACCTCAGCTGTTTTGGAGTAGACAAAGATCTTTCTCCCGCCTCAGAGAAAATACATGTTTCTCCTCACGAGCCATCAAGAAATCATCATTGCAAGTTCCCTTTCCCAAGTAAGGATAACGTTCTCTGTACACAAGTCGGGGGGAGTCTCTAATTGTTTTAGGAAGTTTGGCAGGAGACGGGGGCGGAGTCATGGATTGTAGATGTTTTGAAAGAGGGATGCATTATCCCCTTTCTGAAGAAGCCTCCATTAATCATATTCTGCACGATCAAGGAAATTTTGGTCCTTGCAGATGAAGTAACATCTCTCATAGAGTAGGGAACATTAGAAGAAGTGCAGGACATTTATTTTCCAGGATTTTACTATCATCTTTTTGTAGTCCCCAAGTCAACGGAGGGCTGAAGGCCAGTCTTGGATGTCAGTGCCCTCAGTGTCTTCATTATGAAGACAAAATTTAAGTTAGAGACAAATCAAGCAGTTCTGTCATCCATTCGCCCAGGAGATTGGATGGCATCCATAGACATACAGGACATGAAGTACCTCAGCTTTGTTCTCGAAGGAAGGGTGTTTCAGTTTCATGCCCTTTGCTTCGGACTTACAACGGCGCCTTAGGTTAGGTTTTCACCAGAGTGATTGCTCCCATTGCAAAGTGGCTTCATCCACAGAGAATAAGAATCTCAAGAATCTGAAGCCAATCTAATCGATTGGCTTCACTGGGCTCATTCGGAGAGTCAGTGTACTGAGGACCTCAGGAAAACTTCTGTTAATGCAAGAATTAGGAATTCTTATAAATATGTAATCAGAAATCACAGTTGATTCCCTGTCAGGAGAGTTGGGAATGATAATAGTATCTCTGAATTTTTGGGTTTGTCCAGCTCCAAAAAGGATATTCATGTTTGAGAAAAGTGCAAGAGATCCTTTCCCTAGTCATGTTTGAAGAAAGCACAAGAGATCCTTTCCCTAGTCATGTTTGAAGAAAGTACAGGAGATCCTTTCCCTTGACGGAATTCTTCCAACAATTGGCCGAGTCTTCTGGGCTGTCTATCATCGATAGAGTAATTTGTCTTCCTTGGCAGACTATTTTCCAGACCTCAACAATTCTTAAGATGAGTTGGAACAGGAAAATCCTTCCAGATTCACTCACACTTTTTCCTGTTACTTGAAAGATAAAGGAGGACCTCCTTTGGTGGAACTCGGAGAGGGACTGTCAGAGGGCAAATCTCTCTCTCTGCTGATCCCCAGCCTGAACTTCTTTTCAGATGTGTCATATCTGGGCTGGGGGCTTTTCTAGAAAAGAAGGAAGTGTCAGGGACTTGGTCCCAAGGTCAAAAGTTGTTATACATAAACGTGAAGGGGCTAAAGACAGTACACCTAGGCCTTCAGTCCTTCTTGTCTGAAGTGAAAAACAAATTGATTGCAGTCCATTCAGACAACACAACCACTCTGTCATATATTGAAAAGTAAGTAGGGACACACTCTCTCTCTGTACTAGAGATCTCCTTCTCTGGGCAGCCCAGAACGACACTTGGATAGTTACCCGATTCATCCAAGGAAAACCTCAGTGTTTTGGTGGATGAGTTAAACTGTCAGAAACAAGTGTCTCGACGGAATGTAACTTGGATCCTCTGGTCTGCCTAGATCTTTGGAAACTGGGGAAAACCGACGGTGGATCTGTTTGCCACGTCTGGAAACCATCGTCTCCCTCTGTTTTGTTTTCCATTACCAATGATACATACAAAGATTGTATGTGTGCCTTTCCCCCATTCAGTTTGAACAGACAATTTTCAAAGGCACCAAAAGTTTCGATTTTGCTAGCTCCTTTTTGGCCGTCGAAGGAATGGTTTCTAGACCTCATAGACCTTCTGGTGGGCTTCCAGAGACTGTTTCCACAAAAGACATAACCACTCAAACAACCACACTTCCAGAGAGTCCATCAAGGCTTGTCTTCTCTGGCCCTGACAGTCTTCAAACTGTCAGGAAACTTCCTAGAAAGAAAGGCGTTTCAAAGGCGGCTTCAGAAGCTATCTCTAAATGTAGAAAACAGTCCTCGAACAATGTATATTGAAACAAATGGAGGATTTTTAGATGGTGGTGTAGGAGATCTAACATCTCTTCTCAGACCACTGTGACTCAAATAGCTGACATTTTATTACATTTAAGATCTGCTAAGAATGTATCTGCCTCTACCATAAAGGGCTATAGAGCTATTTTGGGTTCAGTATTTTGCCATAGAAGATTGGACTTGTCTTCCAATTCAGACCTATCAGACCTTGTTAAGTCGTTCGACACCTTGAAATGTAAAGATTCCCCGACTGTGTCTTGGAATCTTGATATAGTATTTAAGTGGTTGTCTGTACCTTGTTTTGAACCTATGAATGCAATCACTTTGAGAGTCTTAACTAGAAAGACCCTCTTTCTAGTCTTATTTACAACAGCAAAACTGGTCAGCAAAGAGAGACAGAGAAAGAGAATAACAACTCTTTACAATATCAAAAGATTGAAATGAGCCTCTATAGGAAAAACTCTTCTTCCCCTCTACCATATGTATAGTCAATCCCAGTATTCGTTTCTTGAGTGGACTCACCTATTCGCAGATTTTTCTTGGACCACATCTATCCATTATTAGCGAGAAATTAGCCTATGTGCGGGTTTTTCTGAAGATAAATATTCACTAATTAGTGCATTTATGATTTACTAATTTTCAAATATTAATATTTATGTAAATAGCAATAATATCAACTCATTGAAAAAAATACTTATGTATGTGTATTTGTTTAGTAATATGACAAATAAATGAATTACCTAATAACTAATTTCTGGGCTCAGCTCGTGTCGCTGCGCGAAATATCCTTTAATCTATTATTCTAGGGTAAATGTACTAACACATACCAGAGAATAAATAAAATAAAGAAAAAGGTCAGTATAAACTGACTCGCTCACCCTCCAGGAGGGTGTCGGTATGAAACACTAGGCGAGTGAGAGACCACTACACGAGCCAAATGCCAATAGAAATCTCCCACTACAAAATCCCTCCAAGAGGGGAGCCGACCCACAGAGTGAGCAGCTCGTACTACTACTACTCCATCCCATGCTGCCGGACTGCTGCGCCTCTGGTGGCCATCCTTTCAAGTTAGCGCACACGCGAGCGGTTGTGATATTTTTCTCTCTGTGTGTGTGCCCTTTCATTGGATTTTCTATTATGGAGCGTGCAGCTATCGCAGCAGCTAAGTTAAGTACTCAGTATTTACGGTTAGTTGGTTTTTTCCGGCCCTGAGACAGTATTTGCCGTTTTTTTAGGTATAAATACGACCTCGGGGTCGGAAGCATGGCAGCATGGTTCTGCCTCGTGATGGGTTCGTTCTTGGTCTCCCATACCTAGAACATCCCCTTATTTATCTTCGCTCTTTATGATTATCCGCTTACTTAGGGTACGGTCTACTCAGGTTTGTCATGCATGCAGTATTTTACCTTACGTAGGCTTCTCTATCCAGACCCTAGTCCAGGTTCTTAGTATCGGCCTCTGACTAGCTTTGAGTGGTAGACTTGCCTTCTTGGGTAGTCGTACACTCCTGGATTTTTTCTCCTGCTATATTGTTTTCTTTCTTTCTTTATTTATTTATTTATATAACTGTATATTTTATTATTGTTAGGTTAGTTAGGCGTCTGGCTTAGCCTAGGTCCTGCTCTTTGAGCCTATACTACCGCCTCATCAGTTCGGTTGCTTCCTATAGCATCTCTCTGATCAGTTGGTTCGGCCCAGTGGGCGTATTTGCCCTCCGCTTTTCCAGTTCAGTATGCTTCCCGATAGCATCTCCCTGATCAGTGGTTGTCCTAGGCTTAGTTGTCGTATTTGGTCTTACCGCCTCGTGGTCACTTCGTGATCACGGGCCAGCCAGACGCCTGTCCAGTCATTCTTCCCCCCCCTCCCGCTCTTCATAGAGCGGCGGGGGCGGGTCGGTCTGCCCATGCTCGCTCCTCATACCCGAGCCTGCCTCTCTCTCCCCTCAGGCGGAGGGGCTTAGGGAGTCGGGACAGACCAGACTGGTCTCGACCTCTCCGGCTTCTCGGTCCGGGCCGGTTGGTACGGAGTGGGGGGGGGTACTGGCCTTGCCCACCCACCCTCCGCGCTACTTGTCGCTCCGGGCTAGCTTGAGCCTGTATGTCTTCTCGCTCTTTCCCATCTTACTAGGGCTCCTTCCTGATCGGAGTCCTGGTATCCAGCGGAAAGTTGTTAGTCCACCCAGTAGGGTGGACGGAGCATACAGTGGGTCTCTACTAACCTTACCGTTTTGCTGAGTTACTACACTCCGCTACGCACTGGACTTAGTCCGGTTTGCTTGTGTGTTAGGTTTAAGTTATCTTTAAGTTTATCTTAAGAACCTTAAACCATCCCCCTCCCCCCTTACATATCTTACCGGATCTCTCGGGATTATAGCCTATTCAGGCGATGCAGGGAGGGGTTATGCACAAATTTTTTCCGAGCTCCGGCATGCATCGGAGCTCTTCTGTCCTTTAGGACTGTAAGTGATGTTTTTTAAGATACTCATGTGTCTCCCCACTTACAGGCCACCAACTGTGAGCATCCGGGATGTTCCGCCACACTTCAGGACCCTTGTGGACACGAAGTTTGCCGGTCCATGCTCCATGCGCGACTCCGCTCGGGGAACATCCAGGTCTGGTACCATGAGACGTGTACCATATGTTACGATCGGTGAGCCAGCTTTGGAAGGGTAAGTTTTACATCTCCAGTAGATGCTCCGCGCTTCTTTTTTAGCGCTTAAGTTTTCATCATATTAACTTAAGGCAATTAATTTAAGTTATACTTTAAGTTTTAGTTTTAAGTGATTCTTAAATCTAAACTACGCCCTCTCTTCCAGGCTCCGGCGGTAAGAGATACCGCACTGGCTACCCTGCGGGCCTGGGTCGGCGGTTTTGGGAAAAAACGCCGCCAAGGGACAGCCCTACATCCTAGAGAAGCGGTTGGCATACTATAATCTTCCCCGGAGGCAAGGCGACAGGATACGTCGACCCGATAGAAGCGGATCCGACTATCGCCTTCATCCAACAACAGCTGGCCACCTCATTAACTGATCAGGACCAGGATATCTCTACGGATGTCGCGACCCTAGATATTAATGTTGAACCTATGGTAGGTATAGACGACCTGTTGGTCGAGGTAGGTACGTGGACACCCAAGGGTCACCCTTGGGCGTAACTGTTTTCTTCTACTCCTGCAACCTCTCCATCCTTCCAAGGCTTTACGGGTGACGAAATATATTCTCCTGGTGCTTCGGTTAGACCTAAGGTCAAGTCTAAGGTGATGACTTTGACTAAGACGTCGTCGTCGTCTAAGAAGACGACTTCGGCTTCATCCTCCTCCCGTAAGTCTCCGGCTGGGAATCCCGGAGCATCCAGGTCTAAAGCTTCTAGCTCCGGCTCTAAGTTCCTCGAGGAGTAAATCCTCCAGAGAGAGATCTCGCACTCCGGCAGAATCACCAGTTCCGCTACCTTTGGTTCCGATTCAGAGCCTCCCCTCCACCTCCAGCAGCAGCTCCGGCTTTGGACTCCAAGCTGGCCTGTTGCAACAGGTGGGGGACCTGGTTGGGTCCTTAAAGAGTAGCATGGGAGCAAATGATCTCTCGTTCTGTCGGACAGGATTACTTCCCAGGACTCCATTATAGCCGGGCTGAGAGAAGCTCCTCTAGCCTCTCCTCCCACTGTCCAACACGTGGATCCCAACTTCCTCCGTATGACTCACTACCTCAGTTCTCTATGAACAATCCGTGGAGAGTAGCGTCATACGCCCCCTTCCAGGACGGTCTCATCTCTATACCGGAATTTGGGACTCGAAGAATAGAGGACTTCGAGTTCTTCCCGGAAGGACCTCCAGCCTCCGTTCATAGGCTACGCAAGGCTTACGCCGTCGGCTATGGTGCGGGACGATAAGGTACCTAAGGAGACAGTCCTCTACTCACGAGACAGGCTCAGAGAGAATGGCTCAGGTGTTTAGAGGACATGGATGTTCTAACACCAAGATACAAACCATTTAAGAGTCCCTTTACCATTTTTACAATGGATGAGAGTACCCCGCTCCCGTTCCTAACCAAGATCGCGAGGTCGACCATCCCAGCGGCCCAGAAGGGGGAACCTATACCGCAGTTGAAGGAAGCGGATCCCACTTCTCCGTTGCTCCCCTCAGTTGGAGAATTGTGGGAAGACTTGCCGAATACATTCTCAGCTGGCAAACTCAAACGGACTGTGGCTATGGAGCAGTTTGGTGAAAAGCTACCCCAGGCTCCCAGATAGCCTTATTCAGGCTGAGTTTGATGCAAAATCGCGTTCTAGCCAGATCCATCAATTCTATGGCTATGTCTGAGGTAGCTAACATGGCTTATGGATCAGAACCGATTTTTAAGCTCATGACCAAAGCCCTGACTCAAACGGTACAGTCAGATATGTTTGAGTTTGCCACTGCTCGGACGAATTGTAGGAAGCATGTCCTACAAGAGGCAACCATTCGGCATGAACCGAATAGGTTACTCTCGATTTCTAGCATCTGGGAGCAGATCTCTTCCAGAAGCTATGGTTAAGGAGGTCAGTCAGAGGCTACCAGGTTAAACCAGAGCCTTAAGGATCGTGGGGCCTTTCGGCTAAGAGAGGCAAGACCTGACTCCTAAAGGTAAGGGACAAAAGAAACCCAGGCGTTTCCAACCTTACCAGAAGAAGCAACTACGCTTTCCTCAACAAGTTCCAACAGTACCGTTAGTGCAGACAGCCCAACCCTCCACTTCTAAAGGTCAATCACAGCCAATTTATGTGATATCCCTCAGCCTCAGCCCTCCACCTCTTACGCCATCTCTCCGCTTACAATCAAGCCTTCGAGAGTCAAGCTTCTCAGAAGTATGACCGCTCGGGTAAGGGAGGTAGAGGTAAGCGTTCCTTCGTGGGAGATCCGGGATCGGGAATGGCCCTTCACAGGGAAAGCACTTCAGAGGAGGCCGAGGCGGGTTACCAGAACCAATGAAGAACTTCAGGTAGGGGGGAGGCTGTTTCACTTTCGCCACCGGTGGAACTTCAGCCAATGGGCTCATAGCATAGTGTCAAAAGGTCTGGGTTGGAGCTGGTTGACGAACCCACCTCCATCCAGACCTTTCCGTCAACTTCCTTCCAAGGAATTGACAGAGTACGCAGACGATCTCCTTCAAAAAGGAGCTATAGCGAGAGTCAAGAGATTAAAATTTCAAGGTCGCTTGTTCAGCGTGCCAAAGAAAGGCTCACAAAAAAGAAGGGTAATCTTAGACTTGTCCCGCTTAAACTTAGTCCATCCGCTGCGACAAGTTCAAGATGCTCACGATCTCACAGGTGCGGACCCTACTTCCCCGTGGGGCCGTCACCACCTCTATCGATCTTACAGACGCTTACTATCATATCCCTATTGCAAGACACTTCCGTCCGTATCTTGGGTTTCAAGATAGGAGACCAGACATTCTCCTTCAAGGTAGTTCCATTCGGACTCAACGTGGCACCAGAGTGTTCACGAAGCTAGCGGAAGTGGTAGTGCAACAACTCAGATCGCAAGGGATCATGGTAGTAGCGTATCTCGACGATTGGTTGATCTGGGCCCCATCAGTCGAGGAATGCAACAGAGCTACTCTGAAAGTGATTCAGTTCCTGGAATATCTAGGCTTCAAAATAAACAGGACCAAATCAAGACTCACTCCAGAGTCAAACTTTCAGTGGCTGGGCATTCAATGGAATCTATCATCCCACACTCTGTCGATTCCATCAACCAAAAGGAAAGAAATAGCAAAAGTCAGTCAAGCAATTTCTAAGTCACAAAACTAGCGTCAAGGAGAGCCCAGGGAAAGGATCCTGGGTTCTCTCCAGTTGCATCAGTGACAAACGTCTTAATGAAGCCAAAACTGAAAGACCTAACCAGAATCTGGCGCTCGCGAGCAAACGTCAGGTCCAGGACAAACTATCCTCAGTGCCTCTGATTCTAAAGAATCGACTTCGGCCATGGGCGAGAGTCAAGAATTTATCAATGTCAGTACCCCTTCAGTTCCCTACCACCAGGGGTCACCATCCACACAGACGCGTCCTTAAGCGGCTGGGGAGGGTATTCCCAGGTCAAAAAGGTTCAAGGGACTTGGTCACCTCAGTTCCGTCAGTTCCATATAAACGTACTGGAGGCAATGGCAGTGTTCTTGACTCTAAAAAGGTTACGCCCACCCAAGTACTCCACATAAAGCTAGTCCTGGACAGCGCAGTGGTAGTACATTGTATAAACAGAGGAGGCTCCAAGTCACGTCATCTAAATCACGTCATGATAGCCATCTTCTCCCTGGCAGACAAGTTCAGTTGGCATCTTTCCTCCACTCACATAGCTGGAGGAGTAAGAAACGTCATAGCAGACGCCCTATCCCGATCAGTACCCCTAGAGTCGGAATGGTCACTGGACAACAGTTCGTTCCAATGGATCCTTCAAAGAGTCCAGGGCTACAGGTGGACCTCTTCGCATCACAAGCGAAACCACAAACTACCGTGTTATGTAGCCCCCAACCTGGACCCTCTGGCCTATGCCACGGACGCCCTGGCTCTAGACTGGAACAACTGGGAGAAGATTTACGTCTTCCCTCCAGTGAATCTCATAAAGAAAGTATTGAACAAACTCAGGACTTTCAAGGGTCAAGTGGCTCTAGTAGCCCCAGACTGGCCGAAGAGCAACTGGTATCCTCTAATTTTGGAGCTGGGCCTTCGTCCTCTTCAGATCCCAGTCCCAAGCTCTCCCAGTCATACAAATGAAGACTGTGTTCGCTTCCTCAGGGATTCTCAAAACCCTAACTTTATGGATTTCATGAAGTTTGCGGCAAAAAGAGATGCGAATATTGACCCTCAGAATATTCTATTCTTGGAATCCGATAAAAGGGATTCGACTTTGAGGCAGTATGATGCTGCTGTCAAAAAGTTAGCAACCTTCCTGAGAGATTCGGATATTAGAATCATGACAGTTAATTCAGCTATATCCTTTTTCAGATCCTTATTTGAAAAAGGTTTAGCAGCTAGCACGATTACGACAAACAAGTCAGCTTGAAAAAGATATTTTCAATTTGGATTTAAACATAGACTTGACGGATTCCTACTTCTCGTCTATTCCTAAGGCATGTGCTAGGCTTAGGCCTTCTGTAAGGCCTACGTCAGTTTCATGGTTCTTAAAACGATGTTCTAAAACTGGCTTCCGAAACCGATAATGACACATGCTCGTTTATAATGCTCTTTAGAAAAACCCTATTCTTATTAAGCTTAGCTTCAGGAGCAAGAATTTCAGAACTGTCGGCTCTATCCAGAGACCCGGCATATTCAGTTCCTTCCCACAGGAGAAGTCCTACTTTCTCCGGAACGTAGCTTTTAGCAAAGAATGAAGATCCTTTGATGAGGTGGGAACCTTGGAAGGTACTACCCCTTCCACAAGAGTATCTCTTTGCCCCCCAGTTACAACCTTACGAGCCTTTCTGTCTAGGACCTCCTCATCTTCGTCGGGTCCCTCTTTAGGAGGGAAAAAAGGTGGAACTTTATCATTAAAGGCATCAGGCAACAAATCTGTACTTTATTAAGCAAGCCAATCCTGACTCCTTTTCCCGAAAGCACATGAGTCAGGGCAGTAGCCACCTCAATTAATTATTCCAAACATATGAACTTCGATGAGTTGAAAAAGTATACTGGATGGAAATCGCCGACAGTGTTCAAACGTCACTACCTTAAGTCTTGGAAGCTCTGAAATTCCCAGCAGTAGCAGCGGGTAACATAGTTTCCCCTGACTCTAGCTAGTTTGTAGTAGAAGATTCAGTCTCCTTTCTACCTGCCTCACCCAAAAGTTCGTCTATTCCTACCTGGTTCATTTGCATTCACCTTGTGTGCTTAGCTGCTTTTGTGATAGTGTAGTGGGTGCCCCTTATTGTCTGGTTAGGGACACTCACAAATGATTATACACATTGATCTCATGGATGTTTCTTTCCTTATTTTTATGCTAGGGGATACATCATATTATAATGATTACGGGTTTGTATATTAAGTCATATACATTCCTTTATATATTATTATTGTTGATTGTTTTTATTAATTGCTATTATACTTTGATACATGCTGTTACACAGATAACATTGATACATGTAAATAATTTTACCTGTACATATGTAATTACCTTATGTTTACAAACATGATTAGATTTAAGGGTAATTTAAGCATATTTCTATTTTTATACCCCTGTGTATATGTATCTTTTAGCAATTATAGTCTATTCTTATATATTTTATCTTTTATTTGAGACCTATTCTGATTTATTTATTTTTATTCTCATTTATTACTTTTGTTTACACATCTTGTGCTATTCTCTGGTACGATTCGCGCAGCGACACGAGCTGAGCCAGAAAAGGGATTTTGATGTAAGGAAAAATCTATTTCTGGGCGATTGGCTCGTGTCGCCAGCGAAATCCCACCCTACCCATCACCCTCGCCCAAGATGTCTGCTAACTTCAGGATGGCCACCAGAGGCGCAGCAGTCGGCAGCATGGGATGGAGTAGTAGTAGTACGAGCTGCTCACTCTGGGTCGGCTCCCCTCTTGGAGGGATTTGTTAGTGGGAGTTTCTATTGGCATTTGGCTCGTGGTAGTGGTCTCACTCGCCCTAGTGTTCATACCGACACCCTCCTGGAGTGAGCGAGTCAGTTATACTGACCTTTTCTTTATTTTATTATTCTCTGGTAGTGTTAGTACATTTACCCTAGAAATAATAGATTAAAGGATATTTCGCTGGCGACACGAGCCAATCGCCCAGAAATAGATTTTTCCATTACGTCAAAATCCCTTTTTCAAATATTAATAAGATTAATAAAAGAAATAGCAATTCCCAGTCTACGTGAAAGGAGCGTGGGTGAGTAAATAACAGTTTGTTCATGAAACTTACCTGTCAGATATATATATAGCTGTATTTTTCCCAATCCGACAGAAATTTAAACACTTACGACACACGCAGTGGGAGTCAGGTGGTAGTACCCATTCCCGCCGCTGGGAGGACGGGCGGGTATCAGGAATCATTCCCATTTTCTATTCATAATTTTCTGTCGCCGGTGCTGGAAACACCTGTTTGCAGCACCTCCGTCCAGATTTTGGAAACTTATAGCTACTTGAGTGAGATCCCTTTTGGTTTTTCTTTGGTATCTGAATTGGATCGGTGGCTTGGCACACGTGACTTTGGTTGATTTGAAATTTGGTATTGATTGATTTTTCTTTGATCAAGATGTCAGGGTCTAGTTCTGCTAGCGCTAGATTTTGTTCCATGTCTGAATGTAGAGGTAGGCTACTGAAAGCTTCAGTAGACCCACATTCTGTTTGTAAAGTTTGCAGGGGGAATGAATGTACGTTTGAAAGTCGTTGTAAGGAGTGTGAAAGACTTAACAGAGTCGGAATGGAAGGCGTATGAAACCTATCTAAGAAACTTGAGCGAGATAGGTTAAGGAGGTCTTCCTCCAGGAGTGTTTCAGGTAGGCAAGATTTAAAATTATTCTCCTGCTAACCCTCCTTCTGTAGATTATGCTCCTACCCCTGTAGTGTTGCCTCCGGCCCCTGAGACAGTGTCGGTAGAAGGTAATACATTATCGCTAATTCTTGAATCGATTCGTAACTTAGAATCAAAAGTGTTAGCTCTGGAGAGCAAAAGTGAAGAGAAGTGCAGTGAAAGTGCCCCTTGTGTAGTGGAGGGTGCGTCAGATCGGCCTCATTCCGCCTCTAGACCTAGACCTCCTTGCTTGACTCCCAGATTACGGGGAGAGAGCATGTCGAAAGTCGAAGGAGGGTTACGAGGAACCCCCACCGATCTGGCGTGCTTCGGCAGCTTCTGACGAACATACCCAGACTGCCAACAAGGAGCGTGCGCGTGCACGTCTTCTCAAGGAGTGCTTTTCTTCTTCTGAGCTTCCTCCCGCGCAAGGGGTGAGGCTCTCATACCGCATCACGTCCGCTGAAAAGGACGGCTCGCGTTCGGGACGCTTCACGTCCAAGTTGTTTCTCCGGAACTTTGCTCCGTTCGCCTGATAGTGCGTTTGCTGCTTTTCCTCCGCAGAAGAAGCGTAAGGATTATTCGGAGGCGGAATCTTCCCTAGATGTTCTTTCGAGCGCCGCAGTCGCTCTAGGTGCGTGAAAGCGGGCGGTTCCTGGGAGTAGCAAGAAGGCGTCCCCCTCGCCACTCTCCTGCTCACAGGATCAGCCCCTCCCCAGAAAAGGAGGCTTCACCTACAAGCAAGATTCTCCAGTCTCTTCAGCAGCAAACTTCGAGATGTTTTTCCTTCCGTCGAGACGAGACTGTTCCACGTCGCCGTAAGAAGGATGACAATTCCTGTGAAGAGGTCGAGGCGTTCTCCCTCTCCCTCTCCTCGCTCGTCTCTCTCTCCGTTTGAGTCTCCTCTAGAGTTCGTTCTGCTCCCCAGCAACTTTCTAGAGAGGCGAGAAATTAGTTTCTCGCTCTCGTGAAGCGGTTGTTTCCGCTGCTACGAAACTTGTGGATAAGAAGCGAGTTTTCTTTAGATGCCGAGCGCGCTTCTGTGAAAGTCAAACGCGCTTTAGTGGACGCCGAACGTGACTCGGTGCAAGTTTCGCGAGCGCCAGTGGACGCTCAGAGAGTTTTAGTGGACGCTCGGCGTGCACCAGTGGACGCTCGGCGCGCATCAGTGGACGCTCGGCGCGCACCAGTGGACGCTCAGCGCGCACAGTGGACGCCAGGTGTACACCTGCGGCGTTTGAGCGCGCTTCTGTCGGCGCCAGTAGATTGGCTTCGGACGCCAAACGCGCAGGCCTACGGACGTCAGTTTTCCACTTCCGCAAGCACAAGCGGAGGCGGGAACTCTTCCTGTTCGCCGTTTCTTTCTCTTTTGAGAAAGCTCGGGACTCTTCTTTACTTCCTCCGACTTCTCCAGTGTCTGAAGAGGAAGTTAGTGACGCTTTCGTCGAAGTGACGAAGAACAGCAGTTGGCTCCAGTTTCGACGGACTACAAGGTTTTGACTCGTTTACTTCAGTCAGTCTTTGCAGACACTTTCCAACCTGAAGCTCCACGTACTCCTCCCTCTCAGTTTTCGTCTTCCAAAGCTGCTAAGATCTCGGGCTTTGTGAGAATGAAGAAGTCGCTTTCTACGAAGCAAGCTTTTAGAAAGGTCCATGATTGGATGGAAAAGAGGAAAGCTTCGGGCAAGACCTCTTCGCTTTACCACCTTCAAGACTCGGTGGCAAAGCTGGTATGTGGTATGAGACGGAGGGAGAAAACGTCGGAGTCAAGCTTCCAGCCTCAGCTCAAGGAGACTTTGGTAGCATTGTAGACGCCACCAGAAGATCTTTTTTGTCTTCCTCGAAGGTCTCGTGGACATAGCGAGTTAGACTTTCACCTTAAAGGCCTCTTCAGGACACTAGAGGTCTTTAATTTTCTTGACTGGTGCCTGGGAGTATTGGATGCCAGTCCAGGAGTTCTGATTCCATCAGTCTGGGGGAGCTGTCCAGTGTATTGTCTTGCATGGACAAGGCCGTCAGGGATGGTTCTGAGGAATTGGCTGCTCATTTCAGCACGGGACTGCTTAAGAAAAGAGCACTTTTTTGCAATTTTACTTGCAAAGTCGGTCTCACCAGCGCAAAAAGCGGATCTTCTTTTCGCTCCTTTCTCAGAACATCTCTTCCCCCAGTCTATGGTAAAGGACATAGCTGCTAGTCTCCAGGAGAAAGCAACTCAAGACCTTCTGGCACAGTCTTCTAGGAAGCCATGCTACTTCTGCGTCTTCTGGGTCCTCTGCTTTGAAGAAGTCGAAGCCCTTTCGATCCGCTTCTTCCTCGAAGCCAGCCCCTCGAGGAAGAGGCTCCTTTCAGAGGCAAGACCTCCCGCTCCTTCCAAGAGCAAGAAGTGAGAGGGAAGTCCTTCAGACACCGGTAGGAGCCAGGCTTCTACATTTCGCGAAAGCTTGGGAAGAGAGAGGTGCCGACGCTTGTCTCTGGACATCGTCAAGAAGGGGTACAGAATTCCTTTCCTGATGTTACCCCCGCTGTCTTCGACACCAAAGGATTTGTCTCCGTCGTATCAGGGAGAAAAGCAGAAAGTGCTTCACGATCTACTAGATCAAATGATCGAGAAGCAAGGCCGAGGAAACAGGAAAGGTCTAGCGACCGGAGTTATCCGGGGTTGGGGTTTTTTTACAAACCCGTCTGTTCCTAGTGCCGAAGCAGTCAGGGGGGTGGCGCCCCGTTCTGGATGTCAGCAGTCTAAATCGCTTCGTTACCAAGCAGAAGTTCAAGATGGAGACACCCTCAATCCGTGCTTGCAGCTTTAGACCGGGTGGATTGGATGGTCTCGTTTAGACTTCAGGACGCATACTTTCACGTCCCCATCCATCCCCGATCAAGGAAATACCTGCGGTTGTCCTGAAAGGGAAGACTTTTCCAATTCAGGGCACTCTTGCTTCGGTCTCAGCACGGGCCGCCGATGGTGTTCACGTTCTTATGAAGAACGTTGCGAGGTGCCTCCATCTTGCGGAAATAAGATCTCTCTCTACCTAGACGACTGGCTTATTCGAGCCTCATCGCAAGACAGGTGTCGAAGGACCTTCACACGATCTGTCGTTAGCGAAGTCCCTGGGACTTCTGGTGAATCTCGAGAAGTCTGCATCTGACTCTTCTCAATCCTTAGTCTATCTGGGGATTCAGATGGACTCAGTGGCTTTTCGGGCTTTTCCGTCCCAGGGGCGACAACTTCAATGCCTGGACAAAGTGTCGGCCTTTCTAGGGAAGGAAACATGCTCGGTGAGGGAAGGATGAGTCTGCTGGGGACCATTTCCTCACTGGAGAAGTTTGTTTCTCTGGGAAGTTGCACCTCCGACCACTTCAGTTCTTCCTCTCAAGCAATTGGTCACGCAAACAGGATCTAGAAGAGGTCTTGTTTTTGTGAAGGAAAGAAGTGAAAAAGCACCTCAAAGAGGTGGTTGGATCCAAAGAAGCTTGCGGGAAGGACTTTCGCTCAAGCTTCGGAACCCCGCCTAGTGTTGTTCTCCGACGCGTCCTCCACGGGTTGGGAGCAACACTGGGAGGGAGAGAAGTGTCAGGCACCTGGAGAGGGGAACAGGTGTCCTGGCACATACCTAAAAAGAACTCTCAGCGTTTACCTCGCTCTAGGTTCTTCGAGGAGGAAGTCTCCAGCAAAGTGGTTCAGATAAACCTCGGACAACACCACAGCCTTGGCATACCTCAGGAAACAGGGGGGGAACTCACTCTCATTCTCTGTTCGTCATCGCGAGAATATCCTGATTTGGGCGAAGTCGCAAAACGTTCACGATTCTGACAAGGTTTGTGTCAGGCGTGGGAAAAAACGTGCGAGCGGACCTTCTCAGTCGGCAAGGGACAGCTTCTGCGACGGAATGGACCCTTCATCAGGAAGTATGCCAGGGCGCTATGGAAGCTGGTGGGGGGGACGTCTCATGTGGACGTTTTCGCAACTTCCCGAACGAAGAGACTTCGCTGTATTGCTCCCCAGTTCTGGACCAGGGAGCAGTGGCAGTAGACGCCCTACTGTGGAATTGGTCGGGACTAGACATTTACGCTTTTCCCCCATTCAAAATCCTCGGGGAAGTAATGAGGAAGTTCGCCTGCATCAGAAGGAACGAGAATGACCCTCATCGCCCCCTTCTGGCCAGCGTCGATCCGAGGTCACGGAGGTGATGTCCTTCCTAGTAGACTTTCCGAGGACTCTGCCCTAAGGAAAGATCTACTCAGACAGCCCCACTTCGAGAGGTACCACAAAAAAACCTCCCGGCTCTGAGTCTGACTGCGTTCAGACTATCAAGAAGTTGGCCAGAGCGAGGGGTTTTCAAGACCTGTGGCAACGGCGATTGCCACCGCAAGGAGGCCCTCCCTCAATCGCAGTTTACCAATCAAAGTGGGCTGTCTTAGAAGTTGGTGCAGAAGGAAGGGCATTTCCTCCACCTCAACCTCTGTGAGCCAGATAGCAGATTTCCTTCTTCACCTTAGGAAAGAAGCGAAACTAGCCGTTCCCACGATTAAAGGCTACAGAAGCGTGCTTTCTGTGGTCTTCAGACATAGAGGACTCGACTTAGCGAATGATAGAGACATTCATGATCTCATTAGATCATTTGAGACTGTGAAAGTTCTCCAACCTAAAGATACCATCGTGGAACTTGGACGTGGTACTGAAGTTTCTCATGTCGAGTCAATTTGAACCGCTCCATTAGCCTCGCTTAGGAATCTTACTAAGAAGACCATTTTCCTAACCGCTCTCTGGCGACGGCGAAGAGGGTTAGCGAAATTCAAGTCATAAGCAAGCAATATTGGGTTCACAAGGATCATAGTGCAGTTTGTTCCTTCCAAGTCCTACGTTCTTAGCAAAGAACGAGAACCCTTCCAACCCTTGGCCGAGAACGTTCGAGATCAAGGGGTTGTCGGAGCTAGTGGGACCTGAAGCTGAGAGAGTCCTGTGTACCTGTCAGGGCTCTCAAGTTTTATTTGCAGAGAGAACCAGAGCATGCAGAGGTTCTTCGGAGAACTTGTGGTGCTCTGTGAAAAAACCAGATCTTCCGATGTCGAAGAATGCACTGGCGTTCTTCTTAAGAAGTACGGTTAAGGAAGCCCATGAAAAGTGTAGTGAAAGTGACATGGAGCTTCTGAAAGTGAAAGCCCACGAGTTGAGGGCTATTGCTACTTCGGTGGCTTTTCACAAAAATATGGCAATCAAAGACATTTTGGGCGCCACTTATTGGCGAAGCAATTCGGTGTTCGCTTCACACTACCTGCGGGGAGGTGAAAGCAACATACGAAAATTGTTACTCGCTCGGACCATACGTCGCTGCAGACACTGTTTTGGGGGCAGGAGGTAGCGCTCATCCTATCCTTTAATGGTTTAGGGAGTTTTAACTTGTGTTATGGTTGTGGGTTGACCGCCTGCGGCGGATCTCCCTTCCATTAGCTTAGTCTATGTGGGATACTTTTGGTAGGCTACGCCAGGTGGTTTGGTTTTTACTTCGTTGCCCTCATTTGTATGGTCAATGGTCTAGTCACGTCGTGGTCTCGCCCCTGTTGACAGATCATCTGGAGTGCACCAGCTATATAGGTCTCTACCTCGCTGGCAACTCTAGTAGCACAAGCAGACTACGCGGCAGTAACCACGAAGTCAGATATGCTAACAGGTAAGGAATCAAGATATCAATTATCTGCATATATATGTTTCCTAAAATCTTCTATTCTGTCTACTCCCACCACCAAAGGTGGGATTCAGCTATATATATATTTTCTGACAGGTAAGTTTCATGAACAAAATGATATTGTAATGATACAATTAAGTTTGTTCATACTTACCTGGCAGATATATATAATCAAGTACCCACCCACCTCCCCTCAGGAGACAGTGGTAAATAAAAAAATATGAATAGAAATGGGAATGATTCCTGATACCCGCCTCCAGCGGCGGGAATGGGTACTAACCACCTGACTCCCACTGCGTGTGTCGTAAGTGTTTAAATTTTCTGTCGGATTCAGGAAAAATACAGCTATATATATTATCTGCCAGGTAAGTATGAACAAACTTAATTGTATCATTACAATATACATTTTGATATTCGTATTGGCAGAGGGGAAAGAGTTGTAAGCAGTTATTTTCTCTCTCTCTCTCTCTCTCTCTCTCTCTCTCTCTCTCTCTCTCTCTCTCTCTCTCTTTTCATTATTGTTCTCTATGTCTCAGAAATAATTCAGCTTCACTCTTGACGGTAAGATATATGATGTTGCCAATTCAGTGCTCTCTCTCTCTCTCTCTCTCTCTCTCTCTCTCTCTCTAATCTCTCTCGTCTCTCTCTCTCTCTCTCTGTGTTATTAGCTGTACATATATATTTTCAGTGGTAAAATGTTTAAGATGTCTTTGAAATTATAATAATAATATAATCTCAAAGATGAATACAGTAATAGGATAGTAATTTAAGGTATGTTTGAAGTAGGATGTTATTTAAGGTATACATTTGGTATTGAAACTTTCAAGATAAGCAGTTATAAGCATTTTACAGGGGTTCTAAGTATTCGAGAGAGAGAGAGAGAGACCTTACCTTACAGACCTTACAGTTCGTTCGGGTTGCCCCAGGTCCCTCAGTGTGAGGCGCCTCTAATGTCTACCAGAGAGTTGCTAGTACATCTTCCGGTATATTTTGCATCTTCCAATCTTGGATGGTCTGGGATGCAGTTTAGATATTTGTCGAGCTTATTCTTAAACACATCTACGCTCACTCCTGATATATTCCTCAGATGAGCTGGCAACGCATTGAATAGACGCTGCATTATCGATGCTGGTGCGTAGTGGATTAATGTTCTGTGTGCTTTCCTTATTTTTCCTGGTATAGTTTTGGGCACTATTAATCTACCTCTGCTTGCTCTTTCTGATATTTTTAGTTCCATGATATTTTCTGTTATTCCTTCTATCTGTTTCCATACCGCCTGAATTATCATGTAGCGTCTTCTCTCTTTCTAGACTATATAATTTTAAGGATTGTAGTCTTTCCCAGTTGTCTAGGTCCTTAACTTCTTCTATTCTAGCTGTAAAGGACCTTTGTACACTCTCTATTTGTGCAATATCCTTTTGATAGTGTGGGTACCATATCATTTTGCAATATTCAAGTGGACTACGAACATATGTTTTATAAAGCATAATCATGTGTTCAGCTTTTCTTGTTTTGAAGTGCCGTAACAACATTCCCATTTTTGCTTTACATTTTGCCAACAGAATGGCTATTTGATCATTGCATAACATGTTCCTATTCATCATCACACCAAGGTCTTTAACTGCTTCCTTATTTGTGATTGTCTCATTATTAGGCCCCTATATGCAGATAGCTTTCCTTCTCTGTCTCCATAATTTATTTGATTCAAATTTATCAGAGTTAAATACCATCCTATTTACCTCTGCCCAATCATATACTTTGTTAAGGTCTCTTTGTAGAGCGTTCCTATCTTCATCACAAGTAATTTCTCTACTTATTCTTGTGTCATCAGCGAAACTACTCACTACCGAATCCTTAACATTACTGTCTATGTCTTCAATCATAATAACAAACAATATTGCAGCTAGCACCGTACCTTGTGGCACACCGGATATTACCTTTGGTTTTCATCCGATTTCTCAATCGTTTGCAATAAAACTATCTGTTTTCTGTTGTGTAAAAATTCTTTTAAACATCTTCCTACTTTATCTACGATATGTGTTTTCTAATTTCTTTGCTAATATATTATGGTCTACTTTGTCAAAAGCTTTTGCAAAGTCTAGATAAACCACATCTGTTTCATTTCCGCTTTTCATATTTTTGAATATGTTCTCACGGTGGACTAACAGTTGGGTTTGTGTACTTTTTCCGGGTACGAAACCGTGTTGTCCTATATTAAACAAATTATTTTTTATTAAATGTTTCATAATATTTTTCTTCATACCCTTTCATACACTTTCATAAATATGTGCTGTAGACTCACAGGCCTATAATTACTTGCCTCTAGTCTTGATCCACTTTTGAAAGTAGGGGTGATATATGCTAATTGTGCTCATCATAAATCTTGCCTGTATCTTACACTTTGTCTTAATAATATTGCAAGTGGCTTTGCGATAGAATGAACTACTTTCTTTAACAAAAATAGCAGGGACTCCATCCGGCCCTGCAGCAGCTCCATTTTTAATTTCATTAATTGCCTCGCACAATATCAGCTTCATTAATTTCTATGTCAGCTAAATATTCACTATTTTCGTCCCTTATTCTATATCATTATCTTCATTATCTATGTGAATTCTCTCTTATAACGTTCTGCCAGTATGTTGCAAATTTCCTTTTTTCATTCGTTAATCTCCCTTCAATTCTCAGAGGGCCTATTTCTATTCTTTTATTCATCTCTTCGCATATGAGTAATAATAGTTGGGGTTTTGCTTGATATTTAATAGGGTTTTTTCTTCCAAGTCCCATTTTTCATTTTCTTTTGATTGTATAATTTTGTTCTGCATTTTCTATCTTACTTTTTAGTTCTATAACTTTCCATGCATTTTTTCTTTTGCAAGACCTTTTTCCACTTTCTGATTTCTGGAACAAGATCCTTCTGTCTCTTGGTATGCATGAATGATGTTTACTTTTCTTCTTCGGTATATATTTATCCACTATTTCTTCAATATTTTATATAATATCTCGTATTTACCCTTATGTCATCACTACGAAAATGTTATCCCAATCTTTGTTTGTTTAATTCTTCATTAATTTCTGACCATTTTATATTTTTACTGTAGAAGTGTATTTTCCATATCCTTCCCACTTTTTCATTTCTTGCTTATCTCTATTTTCACTTGCTTTGGAATGAACTGTTAATTCTATGACATTATGATCTGAAAAAATACTCGCATTATAAACTATTATTTCTTTAACATAATTCATCTCGTTCACAAATACTAGGTCTAAAGTATTTTCCTTTCTTGTTGGCAGGTGATTTATTTGTTGAATGTTGTATTCTAGTAGCATATCTAATAGCTTTTCAAATTGCCTCTTATCTTCTGCACTACTATTACTCTATTTTTTATATGTATAAGTACAACCACAGTCTCCTATTCGTTCTTTCCATTCTACGAAAGGAAAGTTGAAGTCACCAGATAGGAGAATAGTCCAGTCCTTGTGATTTCTACATATATCATCCAATTTTCAATTATTAAGTCAAACAAAACTCTTTAGTATTAGGAGGTCTATATATTACTATGTTAATCAATTTTTCAGATTCAAATTCTACCGCTATTAGTTCACATTCTGAGTTACTATATTTCTCATATATTTTTCCTTGTTTTTTGTCTTTCCCATATATTGCGGTTCCCCCACCCCTTGATTCCTATTTTTTCTATCTGATCTATAAGTTTGGAACCCTTTTATTTGATCATCATTCCCAGTCTCTTGGGAATACCAGGTTTCACTTATATTCATTATATCTATTTTCTTTTCATTTTGTTTTGGTTAGTTCTTCTAAGACTCTATTTTTCTTTTGAGTTACTCGTAACTAAACCCTGCGCATTCATCACTATGATGGTTTGCGTGTTTTCTCCTTCATTTAATATTGGTAGTAATAAGGATTTTCCCATGTCTCTTTCCTGTTCTGGATATTGTTCTTCTTTTTTTCATTTCCAGAAATTCTGACATTAAAAAATCAACTTTTCCATAATATTGATCTTCCTTCATCATAATTATTCATTTTGTGTCTGAATCTGCAATTTTCTCCGTTTCTGCAATATCTCTTGCATAATAAATACAGTTATTATCTCTTGAGTAGAATTTCGGAGCTGATGCTTTGAAATTTTTTGCTGACACCTCTGCATATCTCATTGGTGGTTTGCTTTTCTCTTTTACCTGATATTCTTGATTTCTCTCTTTATTTGTTTCTTTACTTATTTTGGATTTTATTACTTGGTTGGTTATTTATGATTATGATTCATGGCTACAGGGTGCATATATTTGCATTTTTTGTCGAACTTACATCCTTTTCCTTCTTTTAGGTTTTTACATATTTTTGGATGCAGATCTCTGCAATCATCCCCATAGCCATCTAAGTATGCACATTTACCATATATTTCATAGTTTTGACATACCTTAGGATGTTTGTAGTAACATCTTTCTCCAAATCTGCAATTTCCCTCTTTCAAAAGGTTGCAGATTTTGTCTTTCTTGTATATTTTTTCCTCTTTCCCGTCATTGTGTAGATCTGGGTAGAGCCTCTTCGGGATTTGCTTTTCTGTTGTCATATCGTAATTATTTCTTCGTAGGTATGCTGCTTTATTGCCTCATATGTAGTATCAATGAGTATCTCTGCATCCATACTTTTATCTTGTTCTTTGTTTTCCTTATTTTTTCTGTCATTTCATTTTTGTTTACTTCTCTTCCGTTTTCCTCTTCTTCTTTTTCTTCTTCTTCTTCCTCTTCTTCTTCATCCTCAACTATTTGTACATTCAATCTTGATTTAATAACATTGTCTATCCATGATAGACATGTTGAACAAAAAATTCTTGTATCTTTTCTCAAATCTGCATTACCTCAGCACACTGTGGATGGGTCGGAATGTTGCATGCAGCACATTTTCTGATTAGGTTTTGTGGATTGACTATGCTATACCAAACCTTACACAGTTTGCATGCTTTTATTTTGGCATTCTTTTTCCTAATGCATCAATTAGGATATTCACAAGATTCACCTTATTCATTTTCTTTGGTCGGAATATGTTGGTTTATGTATATTCTTTATGAGTCTCTTGACCACTTGGATTTTATTTGGAACTTCTTCAATTATTTTCAAGATGTTTTCATTAGATTTGTTCCAGTTGAAGGATTATATCCTTCTAATATATCTATGAATGCTTTTGTATCTTTTTGGTTAGGACTGTTGCTGATTTCATAGATGAGAAATGCCAGTTCCCTTCCTGCTACCTCATCGTATTGCGAATCCGCCAAGCAAGCTAAATTACGCCACCTCTTCCCGCAGTTGGAACTTACTGCCATCTTGTTCTGATTTCAGTATTACACTTGTTAAACTAACTTAGAAGACGCTTTATCCTACTATTTTCACACTAATCTTATCACCGATAGTTCACGAACACTTCTAGATATTTCTCAAATTCTAGTCGTATGTTAAACTTGTGATATCTGTGATTAATCTGACTTCACGCGGGTACGTCTCACCAAGCAGATGGTACTACTACGAGAGAGAGAGAGAGAGAGAGAGAGAGAGAGAGAGACGAGAGAGAGAGAGAGAGAGAGAGAGAGAGAGAGAGAGAGCTGAACCAAGTATCTATTTGACTATTAGTCAATCATTTCTCATTCTACTCTTTTGGCAAAGAGAGATATATAAAAGAAGGAAGAAATAGAAGTGAAATGATAAGGCATTGGCAACAATTTGGTACTGTGGTCACTTTCTGCAAAGTATTGTACATGTCTGACAGGCCCAACCTACCACCTCACTTCACAACTTAAAAGGCAAATGACAAGGAAAATTCTGCTCTTAAATTTTTTTTAAATAACATACTATAAAAATGTATAAATGTTATGATAACAGTGCATTATTATAATTATTATTATTATTATTATTATTATTATTATTATTATTATTATTATTATTATTATTATTATTATTTAGTCTTACCAATATTTGAACATTAGTATATGTTTGTCATTTATTAGGTAAATCATTTATTTACATATCATACATAACAAAGCGAGAGAGTGAGAATTAATCAGTATTAAAGATTTGAAAATTAGTAAATCATTTTTGTATCATAAAAATGTATTTAGTACAAAAAATAACATCAAAATACACTAATTGGTGAGAATATTTATCGACGGATAAATATTGTGTTTAATACCAGTTGGTTAAAGAGAGACTTCCCCTGAGAGAGAGAGAGAGAGAGAGAGAGAGAGAGAGAGAGAGAGAGAGAGAGAGAGAGAGAGAGAGAGAGAGAGAGAGAGAATTTTTCAGTATACATCCTTTGACCCTAAGATGGCAGCAATTATTAGACTCACTAAGACTGCAACACCCCCCTACCCTTGCTGTCAGGTTTCTTGACATTTGTGACAGCTCTAACCTCGCCCCTCTCTCCAAGTCTCTATGCTAAAAGATTGGGATTTCCTTCATACTTATATTATTTTTTAATTTATAAAATAAAATCTTAATAATTCAGTATAGCATTTTCTTTAATGAATTGAGAGAGAGAGAAAAAAAAATATTTTTAGTATTTAATATAATTTAATCTTATTAAATTTAATATGGTATTAACAAATATTAATATCTGAAAATTAAGAAATAATTTTTGTATCATAAAAATGTATTTAGTAATAAAAAATAACATCAAAATACACTAATTTGTGAACATTTATTGATGGAAAAACCCACAAATGAGTGAGTCCTTGCGCAAATAATTTTTAGATAGGTCCCGTAGGAAAAACTGCAAATAGGCGAGTTTATGAATCTCAAAAAAGTGAACACGGGGTTGACTGTAGGCTCATGAAGAGTTTTGGACTGTCTTGTCCCCATCACCCCTTAGTAACTTCACTCTCATGAGTGTGATGTGCCTCTGACCCTTGCAGATTAACTAGGCGCCTTATGTGTGAAGCAACTGATGTTTTATGTATTTAACACGTGGGTTAAGCTGTTATTTAGTACATATTTATAAGTTGAATATTGCAGTGACTGTTGTCTTGCCTTTCTCTGGAGTTGCCCCTTATCAGGGGATGACATTGTTGAAAAGTAATTTGCCATAGACTGAGTCAGGTATACAAGTAATAGTTGCTATAAAATGAGTGATCTTGTTTTAACTGCTTCACTGGATCTTTACAAACCACTAAGAACATTTGCAAATCCTGAAGTATATTTTAAATTGATGTCTAGAATATAGGAATCATAAGTGATAATATAGCTTTCTTAACTGTGCAGTTATGGGCACTGTGTTGGATGGTTATGATAGGCTTAATATAAGTAACTCTTGTTGTGGCTTAATTCAGAATCTGCAATATTATGATATTAAGATATATTTCTTTTATGCTTCATATTCCTTTGTAAGTATGTCTGTGAAAATATCTTTTTGTACATGAACTTCCCTGCCAGATATATACTTAGCTTAGGTCTCTTGACGTCACGACAGAAAATTCAAAACTCGCGGCACACGCTACAGGTAGGTCAGGTGATCTACCTTACCCGCCGCTGGGAGGCGGGTGTAAGAACCAGTCCCCCTTTCTTGTCAGATTATTTTCTGTCGCCGGCTGGACAACACCTGTTGTTCAGTCCTTACGATAGTTAAAATTCGTTCTCGTTGCCGACGATTTGGATTTTGGTGAAGTACCCTTTGTTTGTTGGCTTGGCATACGCTTTTTGGACTGTTTTTTGGATTTTTCTTTTGGATTTCTCTTACATATCTATAATCATGGATGATTCTGAAGTTAAGAAACCTAGTTTATTTAGGGTTTGTTCAGAGAAGGAATGTAAAGTTAGGCTTCCTAAAGCTGCATTAGATCCTCACTCGGTATGTGCGTCTTGTAGAGGGAATGAATGCTCTTTTATTAACCCTTGCAAAGAGTGTGAGAATTTGGATGAGGATGGTTGGAAGGCTCTTTCTTCTTATGTGAGAAAGTTAGAGAAGGATAGGGTGCGCTAGGCTTCTTCAAAGAGTTCTAGTAGATCGAGGGTGAGTGAAGTTGACGCTGAGAATCCTGTAGTAGAAGTAGTTCCTTCTCCAGTTTCAGCCCCTGCGCCCAGCTTTGAACTCCCAAAGATTCGTTTTCAGAAGTTGCTTCTGGAGAGCCTCGATCAGGAGTAAGGAGAGCCTCGCTCGCTCTCGACAAGGTAAGAGTGATGATAGTGCAAGTGATCAGTGCAGTGCCCCTAGTGCAGTGGAGGGTGCGTCTGACCGGCTCACTAACGCTTGCAGGCCTAGACCTCTTCCAGACTCCCAGACCCAGTGGAGGAGGAAAGTCGAAAGCCGCAGGAAGGTTAGGGAGAACCCCCACCGGTCAGGCGTCCCCTCGGCAGTTCCTGTTGCTCGTTCCCAGGCTGCCTTGGATCGAACCAAGAAGGAGTTATTGCGCCAGTGCTTCTCGTCATCTTCGTCGCCTTCTCCTCAGCGTAGATGGAGCGCCTCGGAGTCGTCTCGCCCTCTCAAGAGGCCCTGGAAGGATCCTTGCGCCCTTCCTTCCAGCCCCGAATCCTTCGCGGAAGAGCCAGAAGTGGAACGCAAGAGAACCAAGATTTCGTCCGGTTACGCTTCTCCTGTTCGCTCTCGGACTTCGTCCCCTGTAGAGGAGTTTAAGAGATCTCCTGCGCGTATTCCTGGCGGGTCTGCAGGCGCAGATTGCGGCTTTAGCGGAGTCTATTGCCGGGACTTCTCATCGTCGGAAGGACGCCTCACTTCCAGTGAAGAAGTCTAAGAACGTTCCTTCGGCTAAATCTCCTTTGGCTAGAAAAGCTTTTGAGCCTGTTAGTAGGAGGTCAGAAGTGCAGGCTGGAGCTCGGGATCTTTCTCCGAGTAGGCTCTCCTCTCTTCCCAGCAAGAGTTGTGAGCATGTAAGGCGTAAGGAGCCAGACAGGCTCTCTCCTCAGGATTTTCCGCTCCTCTTCAGTTAGGCGTCAAGAGCTTGACAGACGTCAAGAGCCTCGTTTTCGTCAGGAGCGAAGGAAGAGTTCTTCGCCTGGTGGCCACTCTCCTTTTGACGGACGCTCGGAGCCTAGTAGGCGTCAAGAGCCTAGTAGGCGCCAAGAGCCTAGTAGGCGCCAAGAGCCTGGTAGGCGGCAACGGAAGTTTTCTCCTCCGTTAGATCACTCCCGATTGGATAGGCGCTCAGAGCCTTGTAAGCGCCGCGCTTCTGACAGGGATTCATCTGTGGATGTTTCTCTCCCGTGGCAGGATTCAAGAGCCTGGCAGGGGTTTTGAGCTCAATAGGCATCAAGAGCCTGGCAGGCGTATTGAGGATGGCAGGCGCCAAGAGCCTAGCAGGCGCAGAGAGCCTGATAGGCGCTCTCCCTTATCCAGACGCTCTTCTGTGGAGTTAGAATCTGTTTCCGACAGACGGGCCTCCACTTGTAGGCGCTCTCCTAGTAGGCGCTCCCCAAGTAGGCGCTCCCCAAGCAGGCTAGGCTCTGGGAGGCGCCCTCTCAAAGTAGGCGCTCTCCTAGTAGGCGCTCTCCAACTAGGCGCTCTCCTAGTAAGGCTCTCTCCTGGGAGGCGCTCTCAAAGTAGGCGCTCTCCTGGTAGGCGTCCCCCGTGTAAGCGCTCTCCCAGATGGTTTTTCTTCCAGTAGGGCGCTCGGCCTAGTAGGCGCTCTCCGAACAGGCGCTCTCCAAGGATTACCTCTCCTCCGGGCAGTAGAGCTTCTAGACGTCATTCTTCGGAAGAATTTGTTGGTGATTCGAGGAAGATTTGCCCAAGGATGCTTCGGTTTTCTTCGTATAAGAGACTTACAGACCTCCTCTTGCAAGATTTTGGGGAGTCTCTTTCGGCCGTTGCTCCTCCGTCTCCTCGTCCTTATTTCAACGACCAATACGGCTAGAAGTCTTCAGTCGTTAAGATGAAGCCTACAGTGTCTATGAAGAAGGCTCTGAAGAACTTTGACGACTGGTTGCTTTCAAAGAAGAGAAAGGCAAGACAGTTTTTTCTTTTCCCCCGTCCAAGCTGACGGTAAGATGGGGTTCTGGTACGAGTCAGGAGAGCCCTTGGGTCTAACTCTTCCCTCTTCTGCAGACTCGGACTTCTCTTCGTTGGTTGATTCCGCACGTCGCTCGGCGCTGAATTCTGCGAAGACGACGTGGGGTATGAGCGAGTTGGATCACCTTCTGAAGGGAATGTTCCGAGTCTTAGAAGTTTTTTTAACAAATTTCTTGACTGGACCCTTGGAGTGTTGGCTAAGAGGACTCAAGAGCAAGACACTCTTTCATACCTGAAGGACCTCCACTGCAGTTCTGTCTTGCATGACAAGCAGTGAGAGACGGTTCCGGGGAAATTGCTTCACTTTTTGGTGCAGGAGTGGTAAAGAAGAGGGCCGTTTCTGCTCTTTTCTTACCAAGGCGGTTCTCACGCACAGAGAGCTTCCTTGCTGTATTCACAGCTTTCCCCGCAACTCTTCCCCAAGAAGACTATTAAATGATTATCTCCAGCTCGTTATCAGCAAAAGCGACGCAGGATATGCTAGCTCGCTCGGCTAGAATTCCGAAACCTTCGTTTCAGCAGAAGACGAAGAGAGGCTCAAAGTAGGCAAGAACCCTTTCGAGGAGGACCTTCGTCTCGCTCTTCTTCCTCCAGAGGTTCGAGACCACCTAGAAGAGGAAGGACCTTCTCCCGGTCTATTAGGGCCAAGGAAGTAGTTCGTGTGTCCTCCAGACAACTGTGGGTGCCAGACTTCTGAACTTTGCAGATGTCTGGGCACGAAAGGGGGCGGACAACTGGTCCCTCGCGATCATCAAGAGGGGATACCTATTCCCTTTATCTCGAGACCACCCTTGACCACCACTCCAAGGGCACTGGTGGCCAAATACAAAGACCCACTAATGAATCAAGCCCTCGCTCTAGCGGTAGAGCTGATGTTAGAGAAAGAGGCAATAGAGATGGTTCAGGACCCTCTTTCAGCGGGGTTCTACAACCGTCTGTTCCTAGTTCCCAAGAACTCAGGAGGATGGAGACCGGTTCTGGACGTGAGCGCCCTGAATGTCTTTGTGAAGAAGAGGAAGTTCGCTATGGAGACGACGTCATCAGTCTTAGCAGCTCTTCATCCCGGGGACTGGATGGTGTCGCTGGACCTTCAGGACGCTTACTTCCATGTACCGATCCATCCTTCTTCTCGCAAAATTCTCAGATTCATGTGGGAGGGAACGTTTTTCAGTTCAGGGCCTATGCTTCGGCCTTTCCACGGCCCCCCAAGTATTCACAGGACTGATGAAGAATGTTGCCCAGTGGCTTCATCTCGACGGGAGTGAGGATTTTCCCTCTACTTGGACGATTGGCTTATCAGGGCCAAATCCAAGGAGAAATGTCTGGAGGACTTACGAGTGACGTTGGATCTAGCAGCTTCTCTGGGTTTGCTAGTGAATTTCGAGAAGTCACAGCTAATCCCCAGTCAAGAGCGTATCTATCTGGGGATTCTGATGGCTTCTCAGGTTTTTCGGGCGTATCCGTCCCCAGACCGAGGGATAACCCGAGGTTTGGAGAAGGTAGCAATCTTTCTAGAGAAAGATGTAGCACAGCGAGGGAGTGGATGAGTCTGTTGGGGACACTCCTCGCTGGAGCAATTCGTTTCTCTTTAGGAAGTTGCACCTAATACCCCTACAGTTCTTCCTGACGAGGAACTGGGATCGGAAATCTCAAGGGCTGGACTTTGCGTTCAAGATTTCGCAAGAGATAAAGGAGGATCTACGTTGGTGGCTAGACCCTCTATTGTTCAAGGAAGGCCTTTCCTTGCAGGTTCGGAACCCCAACCTAGTGTTGTATGCAGACGCTTCGGACAAAGGTTGGGGAGCTACTCTCGGGTCGAGAGAAGTGTCAGGCACCTGGATGGGGGATCAGGTGTCCTGGCACATCAACAAGAAGGAGCTAACAGCGACTTGGTTAGCTCTCAAGACCTTCGAACCCCTCGTAAAAGGGAAATAGTTCAGATCAAAACTCCGACAACACTACAGCCCTGGCTTACATTTCGGAAAACAAACAGGGGGGACTCACTCTTTCTCCCTGTACGAGACAGCGAGATCGCTCCTCCTTTGTGGTCAGAGGAAAAGGAACACAAGGATTCTTTCACCAGGTTAGTACAAGGGAGAAAGAAATGTCAGAGCGGATCTGCTAAGCAGAAGGAATCAAGTCCTTCCCTCAGAGTGGACTCTACACGCGGACGTATGCCAGGAGCTGTGGAGGACGTGGGGCAGGCCCCATCTCGATCTATTTGCGACCTCCAGGAATGCGCGGATAGATCTATACTGCTCCCCTATTGCAGACCCAAGAGCAGTGGCAATAGATGCATTCCTGATGGATTGGAGGAATCTGGATCTTTACGCGTTCCCGCCTTTCAAGATTTATAGGGGAAACGTTAAGGAAATTCGCAGCGTCAGAGGGAGCAAGGATGACGTTGATAGCTCCGTTCTGGCCCGGCGCCCACGACTGGTTCACAGAGGTACTGGAATGGCTGGTGGATGTCCCAAGATCCCTACCTCTAAGAGTCGATCTGCTCAAACAGCCCCACTTCGACAGGTTTCACAAAAACCTCCCCGCTCTCAGTCTGACTGGATTCAGACTATCAAGAGTCTCGTCAGAGCTAAGGGCTTTTCGGCAAAGTCTGCAAGGGCTATTGCCAATGCACGTAGACCTTCCACATCTAGAGTCTACCAGTCGAAGTGGGATGTTTTTCGACGCTGGTGCAGGACTCATAAAGTTTCCTCCTCCAGTACCTCTGTGACTCAGATAGCAGATTTCCTTATCTCTTCCTGAGGGAAAAATGCGGGTTGGTTGTCTCCACCATCAAGGGATACAGGAGCATGCTTTCCTCAGTTTTTCGTCATAGAGGATTAAACATATCTGAGGACAAGGACCTCCATGATTTAATCAGATCGTTTGAAACGGTTAAAAGAACCTCCTCCTTAGTGCCTAGCTGGAATCTAGATGTCGTGCTGCTCTTCCTGAGGTCCTCAAGGTTCGAACCTCCCCCCCATGCTGCTTCGTCAGAGACCTTTCTCGATGAAGGTTTCTTTTTCTCTGTGCGTTAGCGTCAGCGAAGAGGGTCAGCGAGCTGCAGGCTCTAGAAGGTGAGGTAGGTTTCCCAAGGAGGCTCCGCGGTTTGCTCTTTTCTTCCGGCTTTCCTAGCCAAGAATGAAAACCCTTCTTCGCCGTGGCCCAGGAGCTTTGAAATCAAAGCTTATCTCCTTAGTTGGGACAGAAGAGGAGAGATCTCTTTGCCCGGTGAGAAGCCTGAAATATTATCTTCAGAGGAAGAAAAGACTTGCTGCTAATGAGAGCAATCTCTGGTGCTCTGTAAGGGACCCCAGTAGGCCCTTATCTAAAAATGCACTCTCATTCTTTATCAGGAATATTATTAGAGAAGCACACACTTCTTGCAATCAGCAACAGTTTAACCTTCTGAAAGTCAAGGCGCACGAAGTACGGGCCATCGCAACGTCTTTGGCTTTCAAGAAGAATTTGTCATTACAAAACCTTATGAAGGCCACTTTTTGGAGGTGTGAATCAGTCTTCTCTAATCACTACCTAAGGGACGTATCGATTACGTATGATAAGTGTGTTTTGGGCTAGGCCCTTACGTATCGGCGGATTCAGTGCTGGGGCAGGGAGCTGAAACACATCCCTTTTTTAATCCTTTTTCCTGTTAGTTTTAAGTTTGAGTTTTTTGGTTGTACGAAGGAGGTTGCAGGAGGCAGCTCCTTCTTTCGTATACTAATGTTAGTATTTGGTTAGGTGATCGGTTGTGCTGAGGCTCTTGCATTGCATTGGTAGTGATAGGCTCTGGCATGTAAGCGGGTTGATCCCCATTGACCAGATCCTGCTTGGATTCTGCCAAGTAAGTGGACTCAGTTCCCATTGGTAGACCCAAAGAGTTCTTCAGCCATAGGTCACGCCCTCGCTGAGACTCTTTAGGCAACGCAGACTAATAGACAGTAACTATCAAGTCTTCTGCCTAAATCAGGTAAGAACCAGAGGTTTATATTATGTATTCCTTTAACATGTGTTGTCCCCACTTTCTAAGTAAGTATGTGTCTCTTTCCCTCCACCAAGGGTGTCAATCAGCTAAGTATATATCTGGCAGGGAAGTTCATGTACAAAAATGATATTGTTAGTATACAATAAAGTTTTGTACATACTTACCTGGCAGATATATACGATTGATGGCCCGCCCAGCCTCCCCTCAGGAGACAGGTGGAAGAAAATAACCTGACAAGAAAGGGGGACTGGTTCTTACACCCGCCTCCCAGCGGCGGGTAAGGTAGATCACCTGACCTACCTGTAGCGTGTGCCGCGAGTTTTGAATTTTCTGTCGTGACGTCAGAGACCTAAGCTAAGTATATATCTGCCAGGTAAGTATGTACAAAACTTTATTGTATACTAACAATATCATTTTATATTACCTGGTCAGTCATATAAGTTTTCCATGTGCTTTTCAGAGAAAATGCTCACGTATTTCCGAACGTTTATTGTTGTGGTACCAAACAAAAAAGAGCAAAGGATTACAGGAGATGTGTTGAGAGACAGCCAATTAAAAGCTCCATTGTATTTAAACCAGCTACCAAGTGGAACTCCAAGTGAATCAAAAAGTGAAGAAAAATCATCAAAACCACCTCTGAAGAGTTGAATAAAGCATCTTTAGATCTTCGATAATGTTAGCAATTACTTTGTCTGAGAACAAGCATGATGTAAGTAGTGAAATACAAAAATTGTATAAATGTACAGTATGATTTATGGTAGTTTTGCTAATATGTAATTGTTTCTTCAGTTTTGTATGAAGTTATTGTTTTCAGAGTTGTATGTATTGCAAATAAGTACAAAACAGTAAAGGACCAATTATACTAGGTTTACCTTAGTTGGATGCCCTAAAGTACAGGAAAGGGAGGATGTTGGTATGTTTAAAAAACTGCATTTTAGACAGCCAAAAGTCAGGCAGCAGTGGTAACCTACTTGAAACATGTAGTCAATTTATATTTCTTACATTTTTCAGTTATTTACACCGCAATAGGTAAAAAGTTGTGGCCAACTTTAAAAATGCTTCTTTCACACCAGATTGTGTAAAAAGATTCAGTGCAACTGTTTTTTGTAATGCAGCTGACAAATTTATTTCAGCAAATTTAGGATAACTCTGCAGGAATAAGTACGCAGCAAGGAAGAGCAAAAGTAACAATATGTAACAGAATAGAACTTGTTGCATTATTTCAGAATAGACAAAATATCTCAAAACAAAAATTATATTAAAAAACAAAAAGAATTATAAAGAACGAAGTCAAACAGCTGGCAGCAGAAGAGACAGCTATCTCAGATGCAGCCAAAAAGTAAGTAAAGTGAATGTGTACCAGCTGGATGGAGGGGATTCCTCCACTCCCCTTCCTTCAGTAGCCAACTACCAATATCCAGTTTGTTTTAAGTTAAACTGCTGCCTCCAGCTTGAGAGTAAATCCCCTATGTAAAGACAGGTATGTGTGTTAGGAAAAATACAAATTACTTTAAAAATTTGTCCTCTTAACATTTGCTACATGATAATAGTGTGTTGTATTTGCAAAGCAGTCCATTTCCTCTGCTACTGAAGGTCATTCCAGTAGTATATGTTCTCACTTGGATTCTCGCAGCCATGCAGATTTGTATGAGTCAGTTGGCTCTTTGTTTTTGTCATGAATATACGTTACTTTTTTACTGCCCAAAGCCGCAGGAAATTATATTTCAAGACTCGGAATTTCCAGGCTACAAAGCACCACCTGGTAGAAAACATCATTCCATGTGTGTCTGGTGGGCTGCACAGACCTGTTAACTTTCCTACCCTCTTCTTTCCTGTTCACACTGTCACTTCACGAAATTTGTCTTTTCTTTAGCTATTCAGCAGTTTTCTTGCCTTTACATGGTCCACGGTAATGGTTTAATCATGTACATTATATTTGCCATAATTTATATTTTGTGGTTAAGCTGAAGTACGTGATATCCTTTTGGAGTTTTCATTGAGTGGTTACTTCTGCTGTTGACAACAGTAAGTCTTACCATTCTTTGAACAGCCTAGATGTTCTTTTATTCTGTTATTTATGTATGTTATTAGGCCTTGGTTATACTGATTTTCAGTTGGTATGAATATTTTGCAACTGAGTTAGAAACTTAGTTCCTTTTTTACACCTGGACAATATAAACCATATTTTTACTTCTGTTTGTTAAGCACATCAGATGTATTTGTATATTTGCCCTATTGATTATTGTGTTCATATTTTCATCCTATTAATTATTGTGTTGGTCTCTTAATGATACTTGATTTCATGTAAGTGACTTACCAAACAATTACTTTAGCTGTAAGCTTTCTTACCTGGCAGTCGAAAATTCAAATTTCCTGGCGGCAGCGATGCCATCATTTGTGTAGGTGATACAGGTTCCGCCCACTTTCGGGAGTACCCAGTACTGCTGAGCTAACTAATTTTAATTCGTTTTCTGCCGGCCACGGGGTAACACCTGTGGTTTGTTGTTGCAGTCGACTTTCGTCGCCATTCTGGATTATATCTATTTGGTAATGTACAATTTCTTGGTTGGTTTTTTTGCTTCATCAGTTAGCTGCCTTGTTATTAGCAAGTTATTGCAAAGATGTCTGATGCTACTTCATTAGCTAAACTATGTTACGATCCGCACTCCAAATGTGTTAAATGTAGGGGTCAGTGCTGTAGCAAGGAATTAACTTGTGATGAGTGCTGTAGTTTAGATGAACAAGGTTGGAAGACTTTTCAAGCTCATTTGGATAAAATGGACAAAGATAGGAAAAGGAAAGCAGCTCTTAGAGCAGGTAGTAAAGCTAGAGTAGAGACAACTCCTGTGCCTTTAGAGGCGAACAAACCATCACTATCTTCTCCACTTTTATCTAATATTTCAACTATTGATAGTCCTCCAACTTCAGTACCAATTACTCCAGTCCAGGTATCCCATGTTTCCGATCCCAACACAATTTCCATGTTAGAGTCCAAAATGGACAAGAAATGAGAGTTCTTGGCAAAATCCTTTATGGATTTAGGGATGTCGTTTCATGCTTTCGTAGAGAAGTAAAGTGAAAAGGCCAGTGTTGGGCCAAGTGTCAGTGTCGTGTCCGAGGAGGCAGCTGTCCATCCCCCCATTTCTCCTAGACTGGGGGGGGTTTGCCCACGGTCAGTTGCCGATTCCGTCGTAGATATCAGTGACGTGCAGTTGTTGTCTGACTCGGAAGTGTAGTCGCCTGTGTCGAGGCGAAAGGTGTGGAGTGATTTAGTGTTGCGTCCATTGAAGAGACATGCCCCATGTGCGAGAGGGATGTCACCACCTATTAAGAAATCCAAGAAGCACTGGAGTCCACAACCTTCCTGCAGTTTCGCTCCGGACCAGATTTTCCGGGAAGATCGTCAGTCCTCTTCGGATAGTGTAACTTCGTACGAAGTTAGACACTCACGTACGGTACAGTGCTCGCGTGCTTGAGATGCCGACTTGCCTTGTTGTGTGTCGATAGGAGTTTCACTCGTTCGCCTCATACGTCTCGTGTTGTTTCGACTCCCAGTCAATCGTTTTCAAGAAGAGCCGTACGACAGCCACGACTTCGACTTCGACCAAGGATGATTTGAAGACCAAATCTATGTTAGAGGATTCCGCTTTGGACCCCTTTAAACATCAACTTCAAGAATTAATGGTCTTTTTGAAGAAGACAATGAACCAGACGGAAGAAGAAACTCAAGACCAGGAATCGAAACCCTCTTCCGCTTATTCTAGTCTGTTAAGGTTCCTTTTACAGACATATCCGGATTTTTTTGAGCCAGCTTCGCCTTCTTCTCCTCCGTCGATGTTCGTGAAGGATAGGAGATCAGTGCCTTCGGGTTTACCGAAACCAGTTCTCTCTCAGTCCTCGAAGAAAGCACTGAAGGAAGTAGAAGAGTGGCTTGCTAAGAAGAGGGAGTCAGGCAAGGCTTCGTTCGCCTACCCTCTGTCGAAGCTGCTGAATAAAACCTATAGATTTTATGCGACAGGAGAAGTTCCTTCCTTGGGAGTATCTGCCTCCTCCCAAGGAGACTTCTCCGGCCTTGTGGACTCAGCACAGAAGAGCAGCATTCTCGGCTGCGAAAGTGTTGTTCTCTTCACCCTAGTTTGATCACCTGGTGAAGAACTTGTACAAAGTGATCGAAGTCTTCAGTTTTCTGGATTGGACAATTGCAGCGTTATCCAGAAAAATAGAAGATTGCCAGTCTCTGGATGAAGAATTTTCTGCGGACTGGCTCAATGTTTTGTCCTTTGCAGACAGGGCAGTGAGAGACGGTTCAGGGGAATTGGCCGCTCTATTCACTATGGGAGTACTCAAGAAGAGAGAACGGTGGTGCTCCTTCACATCTCGAGGAGTAACCACGAACCAAAAATCGGCTTTGTTGTTCTCTCCCTTGAGTAAGTCTCACCTGTTCCCAGAAGAAACTATCCAACATGTACTGTCGGACCTCGAGAAAAAGTCCACTAATGATCTTCTTTCTCAGTTAGCGAGAAGGCCTAAGGTAAGTCGAGGTGGCAGCAGAGACCAAGGGCTAACCTACGAACTACCTCCAAGTCTACCAAGAAACCTCCCTTTAAAACAGAGAAATGAACGAAAGATCCTTCACACACCCGTGGGGGCGAGACTCCACGACTACTGGGAGGAATGGAGTTGAAGAGGTGCGGAACAGTGGGTAATACAGGTGCTTAGAGAGGAATATGTGATCCCATTTACGCAGGATCCACCACTGTCCAATACACCTGTCTGTTTGACAGCATACTCAACAGGGTCAACAAGAGCTTTGGCTTTAGCCAAAGAAGTAGAAGAACTCATCAGCAAAGAGGCCATAGAGGAGGTATCAGACAAGAACTACCCAGGGTTTTACAACAGGCTCTTTGTAGTCCCCAAGGCATCAGGGGCGATGGAGACCTGTTTTGGATGTAAGCGCTCTGAACCTCTTCGTCCGGAAGACGAAATTCCGAATGGAAACCAGTCGATCAGTGATGTTGGCCATCCAACCGGGCGACTGGATGGTGTCTCTCGACATGGAGGATGCATACTTCCATGTCCCCATCCATCAGAGCTCCAGGAAGTTCCTGAGATTCGTCTTCAAGAAGAGAGTCTTCCAGTTCAGAGCCCTCTGCTTCGGACTGTCAACCGCCCCTCAAGTATTTACTCGGATTCTCGCTCCCCTAGGAAAGTGGCTGCATTTGATGGGGATCAACACAGCTTTTTACTTAGACGACGGCCCCCTGAGAGCCAGCTCCAGTCGTCAGTGTGTGAAGAACTTAGAGAAGACACTTAATTTGACACAGCAGTTAGGTATTCTAATAAACACGGAGAAGTCCCAATTGATTCCAACTCAGAGGATTCTCTATTTAGGGATGATACTAGACTCTAGCTTTTCAGGCTTTTCTCTCCCCGAAGAGGATAGAGTCCTGCCTGTTGACAGTCCAACAATTTCTTGTTCGCCCATCCTGCTCAGCCCTCGAATGGATGAACCTCCTCGGGACCCTGGCTTCACTGGAGAGTTTTGTCAGGTTAGGATGCCTACACATGAGGCCACTGCAGTTCTTCCTGAAAGCAAATTGGTCTCGGAAGACACAACCGGACTCGCTAGTCTTCCCTCTGATGGAAGAGATAAAGGTGGATCTTCGTTGGTGGCATTCGAGGGAAAGATTACAAGAAGGATTTTCCCTAGTTGTGTCGAACCCCGACCTGCAGTTCTTATCAGACGCCTCGGACAGCGGATGCGGAGCCCTTCTAGGAGACGAGAGTTTCAGGTCTGCGGACAGAATGAGGAAAGACCTTACACATCAATGTGAAAGAATTGAAAGCCATCCTCTTAGGACTACAAGCGTTCGACCCTATAGTCACCGGAAGGAACATAGTGATCTGCTCGGACAACACCACAGCGTTGTCATACGTACAGAAGCAGGGAGGGACCCACTCGTTCTCTCTCAACAAGGTAGCTGAAGATCTCCTCACCTGGACGAATGAGAAGAGGATCACCCTTTTTCCAAGATTTGTCCAAGGAAAAATGAACGTTATTGCAGACAAACTGAGTCGTGTGAATCAGGTTTTACCAACAGAATGGACTCTGAACAAGAGAGTGTGTATGGACCTCTGGAAGCTTTGGGGAAGACCATTAATAGACCTGTTTGCCACATCATGGAACAATCGCCTCCCCATTTTCTGTTCTTCGATTCCAGAACCACTAGCGTGGAGAACAGATGCAATGCTGCTAGATTGGACGGACTAGACGTTTACGCTTTTCCTCCCTTCGGGATGATAAGAGAGGTATTAAACAAGCTTCAATCACACCAGAATGTGACATTGACCCTAGTAGCTCCATTCTGGCCCAGGAAAGAGTGGATCCCGGACCTTCTCAGTCTGCTAGTGGATTTTCCCAGACTACTTCCACAAAATCCATCGCTTCTCAGGCAACCCCATTTCAACTGATATCACCAAGGATTATCCGCTCCAGCCCTGACAGGATTCAGACTGCCAGGAACCTTGTCAGAGCAAAAGGTTTTTTGTAAAGGACGCCAGAAGCTATTGCTAGCTGCAGAAGAAGCTCTTCTGCCAAGCTCTACCAGTCCAAGTGGAGAGTCTTTAGGTCATGGTGCAAACGACATATATAACAGAAATTGCAGAATTTTTTTTATTTTTGAGGGACTCCAAGAAGTTGGCCACTTCGACTATTAAAGGATACAGGGCCATGCTTACATCAGTATTTAAGCATAGAGGCCTCGACATCTCGTCAAATCAGGACATCAGCGACCTGATCAGATCCTTTAGTTCCTCCAAAGTATTCAAGCCCGAAGAAGTGGAATGGAATTTGGATGTAGTTTTAAGGGGGCATCACCGGTCCCCAATTTGAACCATTGAATTCGTCCAACCGTAAGAGATGTTAACTAGGGAAGGCCAACTTTCCATTAAAGTAGATTGTAACTAGGAAGGCACTATTCCTACTGTACGGCTAGCCACAGCGGGAAAAGTAAGCGAGTTGCAAGCGACGAGTAAGGAAGTGGGTTTTGCCCAGGGCATTGCAGTTTGTTCATATGTAACAGACTTCCTTGCTAAGAACGAGGATCTTCGAATCTTGGCCCCTTTCGGCTTCAGGATAAAGAACTTAAACGGACTTAGTCGGGTCGGAAGACGAGGAACGTACATTGTGTCCGGTCAGAGCCATCTGACACTACCTGACTAGGACAGAAACTTTGAGAGGAGAGTCGAACCGACTCTGGTGCTCGGTGAAAGACCCGTCTCGGCCTCTTTCAAAGAATGCAATGTCCTTTTTCCTGAGGAGTTTGATCCGAGAAGCACATGCACAAACTCAGGAACACACTCTTAGTGTGCTGAAAGTGAAGACGCACGAGATTCGTGCAGTAGCAACGTCTTTGACTTTCAGACAAAATATGTCTCTATCTTCCATTATGCAAACAACATTCTAGAGGTCGAAATCCGTGTTTGCATCGCACTATTTGAAGGAGGTAGAAACTACTTTCGAAAACTGTTTTAGATTTGGACTGTTGTCAGTAGTGGGAATGGTGTTAGGAGAGGAAGCACAGGGGGACCCGGTTTTTTCCCTCTACTATCTCCTCGCCTTGGATTTGAGGTTGTTGAGTTTTTGGGAAGCCTGGGGGCACATGTACCCAAAGTACCCACCAGTTCTTATATCTGGTTAAGGGTATCATATGGTTTTGTACATGAAAACTTACCCAGCAGATATATACTTAGCTATAGACTCGGTCGTCCCGACAGAATTTCAAAACTCGCGGCACATGCGACAGGTAGGTCAGGTGATCCACCATTCCCAGCGCTGGGTGGCGGGGTCTGGAACCATTCCAGTTTTCTAAGCCATAATTTCTCTGTCGGTTGAACGGACAACACCTATTGTTCGCTCCTCCACCTTGGATTTCAACTCGTTTGCCGAGAATTTGGATTGGTTTTTTGGTGACGTATTCTGTTTTTTCTCTGGCTTGGCATACGCTTATTGTGGACTGTTTTTCGACTTTGGTATTGGCTACTCTTTCACGATGTCTGACGCTAAGGCTTCACCTATGTTTAGAGTTTGTAGTAGGGAAGGTTGCAAGGTTAGGCTACCGAAATCGGCGGTAGATCCTCATAGTGTTTGCGCTAAATGCAGAGAGAATGAATGTTCTTTTAATAACACCTGCCTTTATTTGAGTGCCGAAAAACCTAACAGAGCCTTGATAATGGAAGGAGTTATTTCTTCATATGTTAGGAAGCTTGAGAGAGAGAGTAAGGAAGGCTTCACTAGGTCATCTAGGTTAGATCTTGTTCTCTAGAACAAGAAGTTGTTAACACTCCTACTAACGATTTTCCCTTAGCCTCAGCTGCTTCTCCCTGTGCTGAATCCAAAGATTCTTCTTCAGAGAGGGAAAATGTTAAAGCTTCATCAAAAACTGCAAGCTCAGTTACGAGCTCTAAATGAAGGTAAGAGTGGTGATAGTGATTTGTGCAGTGTCCCCAGTGCAGTGGAGGGGGCGTCTGACCGGTTCCTCATTGCTCCTAGGCCTAGACCTCTTCCAAACTCCCAGGACCAGGGGAGGAGGAATGTCGAAAGCCGCAGGGAGGATGCAGAACATCCCCAACGGTCAGGCGTCCCTTCGGCAGATCCTGTTGTAAAGTCCCAGGCTGCCTTGGATAGCCGCAGAAAAGGCATCCTAAGGGAGTGTTTTTCGGCCTCAGACTCTTCTCTCCTAAACGAGGATGGAGTTCGGGCCTCTCTACGCGCCTTTGAAAGAAAGAGCCTGGAAGGCGCCAAAAGGAGATGCGGCTGATTCCAGCCCAGAGCGTTTTCCCGAGAATTGGCCCTCGGTACCTAAGAAGACGAGACAAGAGGAGCCCTCTCTTCAGGATCCTACGAAGAAGTTTCTGATAAATCTGCAAGAGCAGTTAGCCTCTTTAGTAGGCTCCTTCGCTAAGGATTCAACAAGGAGGAAAGATGTTTTGCTCCCTGTTAAGAGTTCCTCTAAGCGCCCCTCTTCGTATAGGAGAGAACCCCCACAATCTCCAAGGCGATTATCACCTTCGTCGAGAGACTCGTCGAACAGGAATTGTTCTCCGGACAGGAGAGTCCTTTCGCCCTATAGGCTTTCTTCTCCAAAGCGCCCTCTGGTGGTCAAGGCTTTGAATCCTGGTAGACAGGAAGAACATAGCCTCTCTCCTGCGAGACGCCGTGAATCGAGCAGAAGTCTCGATCGGTTTAGGTTCAAGGAACCTGAAGAGAAACTAAACCAATTTAGGTATCAGGATCCTTTGGGACTACAGGACCAGGAGCCAGGCAGGCGCAAAGAGGCAGTGAGACGCAAGAAAGGGCGTCAAGAGCCTCTCAAGCCACAGGATTCAGGACGTCAGGAGTCTGCTAGAAGGCAGGAATCAGGACGCCATGAGTCAGGACGCCAGGAGTCAGGGCGCCAGGAGTCAGGACGCCATGAGTCAGGACGCCATGGTCAGACGCCAGGGAGTCAGGGCGCCAGGAGTCAAGGACGACCAGGAGTACGTTAGGCGTCAAGAGTTAGGGCGCCAGGAGCCTGTTAGGCGTCAGGAGTCAGGGCGCAGGGATCCATTCAAGCGCCCTGAATCAGGGCGTCAGGAGCCTATCAAGCGCCGCGAGTCTGGCGAACCTCAAGTGCCTAGTAAACAAGAGTCTAGTAGGCGCAAGATTGTTTCGGACCGACAGGAGCCTCATTCTTCGTATAGAAGTTCGAGCGTTCAGCGCTCCCCTTCTCGGGAAAGGAGTACTTCTCCCGGGAAGAGCCCGATCACTCCCAAACGGTCTCCTTCAGTGGATCCGTTGGAAGAAGTATCGGAAGAAGAGGAGCCCGTAGATGTAGCAGTTTCTGACTACAAGAGGCTCTCTCTTTTGCTTCTCAAATGAGTTCGGAGACTCCCTTCATCCTGCTGATCCTCCTTCACCAGGATCATTAATGTCGAGCACAAAAGCTCACAAGTCGTCTTCCTTCGTCAAGATGCGCCCTGCTCTTTGTATGAAAAAGGCCTTAAAGACCTTTTCAGAGTGGTTAACCTCAAAAAGGGAAGCGGGCAAAACAGTTTTTTCCTGCCCTTCCAAGTTAACAGGTAAACCGGGAAGGTGGTACGAGACCAAGGAACCAATGGGGTTAGGCCTCCCTTCATCCGCAGACGCGGATTTCGCCTCTCTAGTGGACTCTTCCAGGAGGAAGTCTTTGCTTTCTGCTAAAGCAACATGGGGCATGTGTGAGCTAGACCACCCCTTCTAAGGGCCCTCTTTAAGACCCTAGAAGTTTTCAACTTCATGGACTTGGGTTTTGGGTTTGGAGGTTAGCTAAGAGAGCTCAGGACACTGACTTTTGTCTCCATGGAGGAACTTTCAAGCGTCCTGGCTTGCTTGGACAGAGCGGTTATGGACGGTTCCGTAGAAGTTGCCTCACTTTTCGGAACAGGAATCTTAAAGAAGAGATCGGTCTTTAGCTCTTTTCTAGCAAGAGCCGTATCACCCTTACAAAGAACATCTCTTCTTTTTGCACCTTTGTCCCCCTCATCTGTTCCCACAGGAGACTGTTAAGGAGGTTGCAAATCTCTTACGGAGAAGGCAACTCAGGAGCTCCTCACTCACTCAGCCAAGAAGTTTAGGCCGGCCGTGCCTATCGAGAAAAGAGAGAGACCCTCTTTTGTACAGCCCTTTCGAGGTTCCTCCTCTTCTAGGACCCCTCTTAGAGGTCGCAGACCAGATAGAAGGAGTAGACCATCTAGAAGGTCCTTCGCGAAGTCTAGATGAACAGGGAGTCCTCCAGACAAAAGTAGGCGCCAGACTACTCCACTTTGCAAAAGTCTGGGCGCAGAAGGGAGCGGACTCTTGGTCCCTCTCGATCCTGAAAAAAGGATACTTGATCCCCTTCAGGGAAAATCCTCCCTTGACAACAACTCCAAGGGAGTTGACTGCAAGATACTCGGATCCGGTCCGAAAGCTTGCTATTTTGCAGGCAGTGGAACAGATGATTTCCAAAGAAGCGGTAGAACTGGTTCAAGATCTCCAGTCCCCAGGATTTTACAATCGGCTGTTTCTGGTACCGAAAGCATCGGGGGGATGGAGACCGGTTCTAGACGTCAGTGCCCCTGAATTTCTTGTTTTGAAGAAGAAAATTTTCGATGGAGACGTCTTCCTCTGTTCTGTCTGCTCTTCGTCCAGGGGACTGAGGATGGATGTCCCTGGACCTTCAAGATGCGTATTTCCATGTGCCAATTCATCCGTCAGCAAGGAAATATCTAAGATTCATGTTCCAAGGGAAAGTATTCCAGTTCCGAGCGATGTGTTTCGGACTTTCGACTGCCCCTCAAGTCTTCACGGACATCATGAAGAATGTAGCTTATTGGCTACATCTGGAAGGGATCAGGATCTCATTATATCTGGACGATTGGCTAATAAGAGCCCAATCGGAGAAAAAATGTCTGGAGGACCTGTTAGTTACTCTAAATTTGACAAAGTCCCTGGGACTTTTAGTCAATCGCGAGAAATCCATGCTGACTCCCCAGCAAAGTATTGTCTATCTGGGGATTCAGATGGATTCTCGGGATTTTCTAGCGTATCCTTCGCAGGAAAGGAGAGAACGCTGCTTAGAAAAGGTGGCAGTCTTCTTAAGGAAGAACATTGTTCCACGAGGGAATGGATGAGCTTACTATGGGGGACCCTCTCCTCGATGGAACAGTTCGTTTCCTTAGGAAGACTACACCTAAGACCCCTTCAATTTTATCTGAAGGAGAGATGGATTGGAAGTCCAACAATACGGGAGAAACCTTTCCGATCTCGAAAGGAATCAAGTAGAATATCCTCTGGTAATTGATCCACAGAACTAAGCAAGGGAATCTCCCTTCACTTAGAGAACCCTCGCCTAGCGTTATTTGCAGACGCCTCGGATTCAGGGTGGGGAGCGACCCTAGGTTCGGAAGAAGTGTCAGGCACTTGGGAAGGAGAGCAAGTGTCCTGGCACATAAACAAGAAAGAACTAACAGCCATTCATCTAGCTTTAGTTCATTTCGAGGAGCAGGTCTCAGGTCTGGGGATTCAAATCCACTCGGACAACACAACAGCCCTCGCATATATAAAGAAACAAGGGGGGACGCATTCCTTTTCCCTGTACGAATCAGCAAAGGATCTGCTGATTTGGGCTCAGGAAAGGAAGATCTCTCTCTCACAAGGTTTGTGCAGGGAGAGAAAAATGTCCGGGCAGATCTGTTGAGCAGAAAAGACCAAGTCCTACCACGGAATGGACTCTCAATCCTCAGATTTGCCAACAACTGTGGCATCTGTGGGGAAGGCCCAATATAGACCTGTTCGCGACCAACAGGAATCACAGATTAGAGAACTATTGCTCCCCGATCTCGGATCCACAAGCAGTAGCAGTAGACAGCTTTCTGCTAGATTGGACAGGCTTGGACACATACGCCTTCCCTCCTTTCAAGATAGTAGGGGAAGTATTGAGGAAGTTCGCTTGCTCGGAAGGAACAAGAATGACCCTCATCGCTCCCTTCTGGCCAGCTCTCGATTGGTTCACAGAGGTGCTGGAGTGGTTAGTAGATTTTCCAAGATTGCTTCCACTAAGGAACAATCTTCTCAAAACAACCCACTTCGACAGGTTTCACAAAAAACCTTCCCGCTCTAAGTCTGACCGCCTTCAGACTGTCGAAGGACTTGTCAGAGCAAGGGCTTTTCACGTGAAGTGGCGAAGGCTATTGCAAGAGCCAGAAGAGTCTTCCACCTCTAGGTATATCAGTCGAAGATGGGAGTTGTTTAGAAAGATGGTGTAAGAAGGAAGAAAATATCCTCTTCCAGTACCTCTGTAACTGAAATCGCAGATTTTCTTCTATATTTGAGAAAAGACTGTAACCTGGCAGTATCAACAGTGAAAGGTTACAGAAGTATGCTGGCCTCAGTCTTTTGACATAGAGGACTAGATCTGACCTCCCAATAATAAAGATCTCCATGACCTTATAAGGTCTTTCGAAACCACGAAAGACCATATGATCAAGAAAACCTAGCTGGAACTTGGATGTGGTCCTCAAGTTCCTAATTGTCGGAAAAATTCGTTCCGTCTCACACAGCTTCTTTTAGAGACTTAACTAGAAAGTCCTTATTCCTCTTTGCGTTAGCGACAGCTAAGAGAATTAGCGAGTTGCAAAGCTTTGGAAGGTAAAGTGGGTTTTAAGAAGGATTCAGCGATTTGCTCCTTTAAACCACTTTTCTAGCAAAGAATGAAAATCCCTCGAAACCTTGGCCAAGAAGCTTTGAGATAAGAGGACTCTCTTCACTAACAGGAAGAGAAACTAGAGAGGACTTTGTGTCCAGTCAGGGCACTCAAGTTCTACCTGAAGAAGAAAGCGTTGCTAGGAGGTACAGAAGAAAGTCTTTGGTGCTCTGTAAGAGATCCGAAAAGATCGATTTCAAAGAATGCCCTTACATTCTTCATAAAGGATGTAATAAAGGAAGCTCATCTTACTTGCAATGAGGAGCACCTCAAGGTTCTCAGAGTAAGAGCGCATGAAGTGAGAGCCATAGCTACGTCAATGGTATTTCACAAAACATGGTCTCTGCAGGCACTTATAGAGTCTTACGTTTTGGAGATGTAATTCGTGGTTTGCCTCTAATTACCTAAGAGACGTAAAATTTCTTACGAAAAGTGCTTTGCTCTGGGAGCGTATGTTTCGGCGAATTCAGTGCTGGGAGAAGGGGCTGAGGCTAATCCTTCATAACTTACTTTAGTGTTTAATTTATCTTTTATGGTTGTTTTTATTGGTTGATTGTCAGATTGGGAATAGGGGGGAACCCTCTTGCAATTCATAAGATTATAACAGTACTAACATGGTCAGGTGATCGGGATTGCTTCAGTGCTCCTTGTGATTACTTATAGTAACCTTAACTCTGTCATGTAAGATGGGCGAGTCTCCATTGATATGACAAAGGTCAAGGCTCTACCATGTAAGTGGGTCAGCCCCCATTGGTACGATCCAGAGTAGGCTCTGTCGCGTAAGCGGGCTAGCCCCCATTGACACGATCCAAAGAGTTATTCAACCATAGGTCCCATACCTTGCTGGGACTCTTGAGGCAGGCAGACCATCGACAGTAGTCATGAAGTCTTCAGCCCAATCAGGTAGGAACCATGGATTATTTTATCCAAGAACATATGTTGTTTTTTCCCTGTTTTTTAATGTATTTAGTATAAGTATTATTATTTTGTTTTTAGCTGTCTCTTACCCGCCACCAAGGGTGCCAATCAGCTAAGTATATATCTGCTGGGTAAGTTTTCATGTACAAAAATGATATTGTTAAGATACAATAAAGTTTTGTACATACTTACCTGGCAGATATATACGATTAATGGCCCACCCATCCTCCCCTCAGGAGACAGGTGGAAGAGAAATTATGGCTTAGAAAACGGGAATGGTTCCAGACCGATACACCAAAGACCCAGCGGCGGGAATGGTGGATCACCTGACCTACCTGTCGCGTGTGCCGCGAGTTTGAATTCTGCGGGACGGACGCGTCTATAGCTAAGTATATATCTATCAGGTAAGTATGTACAAAACTTTATTGTATCTTAACAATATCATTTTTTAGTGTAGGTGATGGTGTTGTGTGGTCTTATCTAGTCTTTTCGGTCAGGGCAAGGGCAAATTATTAATGTTTGTCAATCATCGGTGTACTTCCATGGTTGCAAAATCCCACCATTAGTAGGGACGACCCTGGCCATTACTGCCAGTCTCCTACATGATGAGAGCGTCTGACCAGAGGCAGTTATTCTACCTGTAGCTGCTCTCTCACAAGGTAAAGGTACTGCAAACATTATATATAATGTGAGCACATGATTATCGTTTTTTGTTCATAAAGCTGTCCATATACCCACCTTCCGGGTAATGTGGATTCAGCTAATGTAATTGTTTGGTAAGTCACTTATGTGAAAATTATATTTTAATGATAAAATAAGGTTTCACATATACTTACCAAACAATTACATAATCAGAGCCGTCCCTCCTCCCCACAGATGGGTGTTGCGGCTCAACGAATTGACGATAGTTAGCTCAGCAGTACCAGGTATTCCCAAAAGTGGGTGGGACCTCTATCACCTACACGAATGATGGCAGCGCTGCTGCCGCTGCCAGGAAATTTGAATTTTTGACTGCCAGGTAAGATAGCTTACAGCTAATGCAATTGTTTGTTAAGTATATGTGAAACCTTATTTTATCATTAAAATATCATTTGTTCATACACGAAACAAACCTTCGGTCTTAACATTAGGATTTACTAGCGCCAAGCTGGAAACCGGTAGAATTAAAATTACACTTGTGAGATCCAGGGACTAATGGCATCTATACAGTCACGGGGGGTATGTATACCCAGAATGCCCACGGCTACCTGTGACCCATCAGTTATTTTTCCTACCGCCTTAAGATAAGACGTGTTACTGTCTATCTCATTTAAAGCGGTTTTTCAGTTGCCCGTTCTTTATCCATTTCATTTTTTATTTTTCATTTTCCTTCTTTCTCCAAGTGTGATCAGTGTGTGGGTAAGAGTGTATACGTTGGTATGATGGAGAATTTTGCCTCAACATCGGGATCGTCTACCGCTTCGAAGAGGAGACAAGGAAATGCCCAGGAGTCAGTGGCTTTTTCATGTTCTAGGTTCCTAACTTCGGTGTCGACGGATCCTCATCCAACGTGTAGTAGGTGCAGGGAAAAACGTATGTACGGTTACTAATCCGTGTTCTGTTTGTCGCGTGGTCGGTGGAACAGTGGAAGAAGTTCTATGGGAAAAGCCAATACACAAGGAAGGGGGTGACGCCATCTTTGGATGACCAAACCTTACCGGCTTCTTTTGTATCGGTAATAAACCAGGCTGCTCCATATGTTTTCTCCACCTGCTTTTGAATTGTCTCATACCCCTTCGGTTTCTCCTAGCGGTTCTATACGGAAAACGTCAGGAGGGGCCTTGGGTAATTTTATGAATAATTTGCACTCTCCTTTGTTCCCAGCAAGTAGAGGGGGAGGGAATCCGCCATCTTTGTTCCAGGCTCCTGCTACTCAAGCGCATAGGTTAGATGGTACGTGGTCAGCACTAGGCCTACCAGGCGTACCAACCTTGGATGGTCTGCTTGCGCATTATATGACGTCACGGTTCCAGCAGGGTCTGGCAGCGCTGAATGTTCCTCATCCCCGGGCTGCAATTTATGGGAATTAATGCCGCGGCTTCACCATCCCACTCAGTATTTACAGCGATGCAGAACGTGGGAGGTAGTTTGGCAGCAAACGTGCGGTTGCCAGCAGAAACCTCTCAGTCTCTCCCTACGAGAGGGATGAAGTCACAACATACGTCACACTCTGAGATGGCAGGCGTGATGACATCACAGACCGATTCTCGGCCTTTTTCGCTGCACCCAGACGCTAATACGCCTTCTGACCCGTCAATGCAAACTGTAATGCAGAAATTACAGATATAGAGGAGGAATGAATAAGAGAGACAAAAAGAAAAAGTGTGATTCGCCTTCTTCGTCTTCTTCCTCTAGTTCGGCGTCATCGCTAAGGTCCGATAACGTCACGGCGAGCGCCAGTCAAGCGTTGGAGGAGGATTCGGGAGTTCCTGGCGGATCCTCGGGCCAAGAGGAGAAGAATCAATTCTTCCTCTTCTTCGGACCAAGACTGTCATTTCCAAGTCAGCAGAAGGTCGGAAAATCAGTGGCTATTAAGCACAAGGTTGGCAGACGAAGCCGTTCGCAAGAGCTGAACAAGCGAGAGAGGTGACGGCCGGCGAGCTAGCGGCCGAGGCGGAGTTGCCAGTTCGGATCGCAAAAACTGCGATACCTCTGGTAAAATCGACGTTGGCGGCGAAAGGTGCAGCAGAGGATGGAATGCAGGTCCCAGTTTCGCCCGTAAGGCCGTTCAAAATACGTACGAAGGACGATAAGGCTCCTATTAAAAGTACGAAAAATAGAGAGTTGGCAACCTCGGCGGATACGTTCGTGGAAGCAGTGTCCGTCTGGATAGAAGGCCGAGGCCGGGCTCGCCGACGCTCGAAAACGATGCCAAATGCTAATAGAGACGAACTTACCTCTGTCTTAAGGGAGCCTTCATCTTGGAGATCTAGACGAGATTCTCGCTCTAGATCCGTGAGCAGAGAAAGAGTGAGACGTTCTCGTCCCCTGCTGACTATCTGGGATCGAGCCAACAGCGGCCAGCAAAGATCAAAGAGACCGCGGCCGTAGGGCAGGCGGCCGTGGAATTCCGGGCAGTCTGTCAGAAGATAGAGGCGAGACACATCCCTCGTGACGGAGAGTGGTACACTAGAGCCGGAGGAAGGAGAAAACCAAGAGTTTCTGGCTCGTATGCAGAGGTTATTGATTTGATTCGTCAATTCAATAGCCTTTCGGAGAAGACAGAAACACCGGCCAGTATGCTTCCTCCTGGAATTGACATGGCGTTTGGAATAAAGAGGGATACCAAGGTGTCGTATGAATTGCCTTGTTCGAGTCATGCGGAATCGGTCTTGCAACACGTAAACGCAAAGATTGCAGGAGGGATAATTCCTTAAGATCTAATAGATCATTTAAATTTATTCCCCCTCCAATGATAAAGCAAAGGAAATATTATACGACACCGAAGGTCCCTTTGCTGTCTAGACAAATGAACCCTAATGTTGTAAGGTTAAGGCCTGGATTAACCTTGGATCAGGTTAAAATGGAGTGCCCTTCGATGGACGTACCAAGAGGCTGCTACGTTAGAAGCAACAGCTTCTTCTGTCTTTCAGGCTGCGTCCTGGTTAGACCTTTGGTCAACAGCAGTGGCGAAAATTGCATCCTCGGAAGCAACAAGGAAAGTAGTGGATGAACCATTGTTCATTAGATTACTACATTCAGGGTCCAAGGCGATTGCGTACCTGACAAACGTAATGCCAATGTTTGGGCAAATATCCTGCTAATGAGGAGAGATGCAGCATTGGCATAGACTAAGCCGCAATGTGGATTTGGATTCCCTGTTAGCAATGAGGAATGGGGATATCTTGGAATCGCAACTACTGTTGCCAGAGGGTCATACTGGAAGAGGCGATAGATAAAGAGGGAGGGACACTAACGATAGGTTGGTGCAACAGGAAGCAGTTAGGAAAACGTCTAACAGTCAAACTACTCCTTTGGAGGGAAGACAACAGGGGGCCATGTCTACGCAAAGAAGACAGTGAGACATAAGCATCCCTAATAGAGTCACAATACCCTCTTCCCCAAAGAGGATAACTCATCGGCCCTTTCACAATAGAAACAACAGAGGAAGGGGCAATAGGGGAAGAGAGGCTCAAGAAGATAGGATGGGCGCCTCCCATCACTCTAGCCCAACCAGTGGGAGGGGGGTTGCCTGGCAAATCACTGGAAGGTGTGGCAGGAACTAGGGGCAGAGCAGTGGGTGGTGGATGTTCTCAGGATCGGGTACTTGATTCCGTTCGAGGTAACCCCGCCCCTGACAGATCAATCATTACCCCACGTCACTTATGCCCACAAATCTCAGAAGGCCACTATTCTGCAGGACGAAGTGAAGAAGATGATGGAAAAAGGAGCTGTGCAACAAGTATGCAGTCCGACAAAAGGCTTCTACAGCAGGATTTTCCTGGTACCCAAAGCCAACGGGGAGTGGAGGACAGTAATAGACCTGTCAACGCTGAATCTGTTTATAAGGAAACCAGTTTCAAGATGGAAACTCCGAAACGGTTCTACAAGCAGTCAGAATCGGAGACTTTATGCTGACAGTCGATCTAAAGGACGCATACTTTCAGATTAGCAGGTCCATCAGTCTTCAAGGAAATTTCTCCGCTTCAGTCTTGCAGGGAAAGCTTTCGAATTCAAGGTCCTGTGCTTCGGATTGACAACGTCTCCTCAAGTTTTACAAGAGTGTTACCCTCGTGTCGGCGTGGCGCATGCTCAGGGGATCAGGCTAATAAGATATCTGGACGATTGGCTGGTGATAGCAAAGTCCAGGGAGAAATTACTCAGGGACAGGGCGGCCTTCCTGCAGCTTTGTCACAGCCTAGGTATTGTGGTGAATCAGCAGAAGTCGCAGCTGGATCCAAGTTCAAGTTGGAATATCTTGGGAATGGTGATAGACACAACACAAGCCAAAGTATTCCCGACAGACCAAAGAGTAGAGAAATGCAAAACAAGTGGTGAATGCCTTTCTGGGAAAGCAGACACAGCCAGCAAGACAGTGGCAGGTGGTGCTGGGAATCCTAATCCCTGGAGAAGCTAGTACCACAAGGTAAGGCTACACCTTCGGTCCCTACAATGGAGGATGAAGGAGTTTTTGGGGGGGGGGGGACCACCAACAGTAGATACACCCGTACGAGCAAATTCCCTTGGTCGGCAGAAGTGAGGAAAAAGACTTGCGTGGTGGTGGACGACGACAATCTGATAGTGGGTCCCCCTTCAACAATCCTCCCCAGACCTCTTGCTGTTCTCGGATGCGTCACTATAAGGAAGGCTGGGAAGCCCATATGGAGGAGTTGATGGTGTCAGCAAAATGGAGTTGCAAGGACAGAGAACTCCATATAAACGTGCTGGAGTTGAAAGCAGCTTTCCTGGCTCTACAAGAGTTCAGGGAGAGAGTAAAGGGACACTCAGTGGTATTGATGTCAGACAACACCACAGTAGTAGCTTATATAAACAAGCAAGGAGGCCTAGTTTCTCGGCAGTTACATGTGATGACAGTTCAACTTCACCAGTGGGCTATAGAGAACCTGGTAGACATCAAGGCCAGGTATATTCCGGGAAAAAGAAACATAGTGGCCGACAAGTGAGCCGCAGGGATCAGATTCTGGGAACGGAGTGGTCCCACCCACCAACCAAAGGGTAGTGGACAGGATGCTCATGTTGTGGGAAGGACCGATCATAGACCTCTTCGCAAACCAGGTTACAACAAAAAGTTGGAAGTGTATTGTTCAGTAGTCCCGGACGCAGAGGCAGTAGCAGAAGATGCGCTACAACACCCCTGGGACAATCTGGACGTTACCATTTCCGCCATTTTGTTTCCCCCATTCCCCCTCCTAATCCGTCAGGTTCTGAACAGGGTAATGCGGTCTCAGAACCTCAAGATGACCCTGGTAGCCCCGTTATGGCCGAAAGCAGAGTGGTTTCCAGACCTACTGGAACTCCTAGTAGATGTGCCAAGAGAGTTACCTACAGAGCAACCTTCTGTGTCAGCCTCACGTGGAGAGGTACCACCAGTCGGTGAAGTCCCTATCGCTTCACGGGTGGAGACTGTCAAGTATCTCCTCCGAGAGCGAGGGTTTTCGCAGAAAGCAGCAACTCAGATGGCAGGTAATATCAGAAAATCATCTGCGACAGTATACCAGGAAAGTGGTCAGCATACTGTGATTGGTGTCGTAGAGGGAACGTGTCTCCACTCCGGTACCACTATTCAGCAGTTAGCAGACTTTCTGATATATCTCAGAACAGAAAAACATATGTCTGTATCTGCAGTGAAGGGGTACAGGGCTGCTCTAGCCTCATCCTTACGAATGAAAGGAGATGGACATATCGTCTTCATGGGAGTTGGCCATGCTGATGAGGAGCTTTGAACAGTCATGCCCACCAAAGGAGCTAAAAAGCCCCAGATTGGGATCTGACCAAGGTACTGAGTAGTCTGACAAAACCCCCTACGAACCACTAAGGCAGTCCACGGATAGGAGCCTGACCCTGAAGACAGTCTTCTTATTGGCCCATGGCTTCAACCAAAAGGGTGGGTGGGGGAGCTACATGGCCTCTCATATCTCATAAAAGCACTCGAGAGGTTGGAGATCAATGGTGTGTGAGTTTGTCCCAGAATTCGTGGCAAAGACCCAAAATCCAACAATAGTAGACGGCAGATTCGACTCCTTTACCATACCTTCCTGGCAGACTTTGTAGACAACGACAAAGATGAGATGCTCCTGTGCCCGTCAGGGCACTAAGGGAGTACTTAAAGAGAACAATGCACCTCAGGCCGGGGGTGCCAGAGGTTGTTCGTAAGTACAGGACGGAACAAGAAGGAAGTGTCCAAGAATACAATATCATTTTGGCTAAGGGAGACGATCAGAGATGCTTATACTGCAGAAGACAGAGGGTCGATAGCCAGGTTGGGAGCTTAGAGCTCATGACATCAGGGGTGTGAGTGCTTCCCTGGGATTTAAGCAGAACATGTCTGTGGATAAAATTTTTGAAAGCTGGCGTGTGGTAAGTCGCCACAACTTCACCTCATTTTATTTGAAAGATGTTGCCCATAGATCCTTGGACACCTTTTCCTTGGGTCCAGTGGTGGCGGCCCAACAAGTGATATAGTTCATCCAGTGCCCCTGGCGGGTCAGTTTGCGTCTAGTCTAAGATGGAACGGTATGAAAGTAGAATGAATGGGATGACTGGTCTTTTTTCTTTACTACTTTCTTCCTACTCCTTTAACTACGGGCAATATGAAGGAGAGTACCGTCATGTGCTGGAACGGACTAGATGCAGGTGAGATGGTCAGCACCCTACTGTGAAGCTATCTTAGCTGATGATATACTTTTCAGGTAGCAACACACCCCTCTGGATAATAAGAAAAGAGGGGTGAAGGTGGATCCAGTCGCAAGGGACAAGAGTAAACAGTAGAATGGTATCTACCTACCCCAGTGGGAGGAAACCAATAGATCCGCTTAATATCTTTGGTCCTAGGTTCATTGTCCATTCTCTTAGAATTTCTCTATATATTCGGAAATGGATAAGGTGGCAAACTCCCAGTCAGTTGTAGAGACTTACCTCCATCCAATAGTAAGTCTATCCTAATGTTAAGACCGAAGGTTTGTTTCGTGTATGAACAAATACCAAATTTGTAACTAATTTGTATTTTTCATAACTAACAAACCTGAGGTCTTAACAGTTAAAGGCCCACCTCAAACCACCCCTCTAGCAGTCTAAACTGGGTTAGAAATATAACTGATGGGTCACAGGTAGCCGTGGGCATTCTGGGTATACATGCCCCGTGACCTGGTATAGATGCCATTAGTCCCTGGATCTCACAAGTGTAATTTTAATTCTACCGGTTTCCAGCTTGGCGCTAGTAAATCCTAATGTTAAGACCTCAGGTTTGTTAGTTATGAAAAATACAAATTAGTTACAAATTTGGTATTTTTGATCATTGTGGTATTATTCAGAATACTCATTTGTTGATGTTATATGTAACCTTGGTAATTGCTTAGCTTAACTCTTGATATTTATGGTTATCAGTTTCATACAATACCTTACATAGTAAGTACATATTATCGTAGCTCTCCTCAGGTATACAATTACAGCTCATTGAAAGGGTCACTTATATGTCTAATTGTGGGAGACATGTACGTAACACATGTAGTAAGTTGTACAGTACGTAACGCATGTAGTAAGTTGTACAGTATGTGTAGGAATCAAGTCTGTAATCCTAATTTGACTTCCAATGTGCGTAGTGACTAGTTAGTTGATCTCATTGGAATAGATGTAATCACAGAAGACACATCGAGCAGTTAAGAATTCATAGATGGTGTTTATCTTTAGATCACCATGAGTGACACCCTTCTGATTCTGCATAGTCTACCTCATTCAGGCTTACTCTTTAGGAACCTACAGAATTGAAAACTTCCATAGTGAGATTAAAAAATTACGTCTTTATCTCCATCCGTCTCCCTGTAAATTAGTGGACGTGAATCTCCACAAGGTATTAGATAATCTTCCAGGTTATTTATTGCCTCCTTTTAAAGGGAAGAATCACAATATTATTAGCATTAAGGCACATACTCTTAGCACTGCATGGCACCACAGGTAAGTGCCACACCTGACAAATATTCTTCACAAGTTGATCAAGTTTAGAAAGTGTTGCCTTTAGAACCCTTATTGTGGCCATGCCTGACCTTATCACCTCTAAAATCCTGATGCCTCCTCTGGTGACATAATTCTTATATTCATGTGAAGGAATCCTAAAAAGCCATTAACTTGGTTTAAACACTCTTGAATTTCCTACCTTCAAAACCAGATCAGTGTCCTATGATTGTAGGACATCTCTGTTAAGTGGCATACTGAACTTATGTCATCATAGGGGATCTCCTCATAGGACGTCTCCTCTGTTGGAAATGCACGTTCCTTTGGCATTGTAAGGACATCTCTTCTGTCTACAGTCCAAATTCTTTTGATAATACACAAGTTGACAGTAGGGTACTTAACATGTATCTGCATAGAGCATCTTGTCACAGGACATCCCCTTGGATTATCCTCTTGTCTCCTCTGTCTACTTGGAGAAGGCCCATGTTAGACCTCTTTGCTACATGGTTCAACAGAAAGCTAGAGGTTCAGTGGTCCCAGATCTGTTTGTTGGGGCAGAGGACTCCCCTCTGCATACTAGTAACAACCTGGGTGTTTATGCATTTCCTCTGCTCTACCTGATCCGTCGATGTCCTGAACAGAGTACAGGTAGTTCCCGGGTTACGACGGGGGTTCCGTTCTTGAGACGCGTCGTAAGCCGAAAATCGTTGTAAACCGGAACATCGTCAAAAATCCTAAGAAAACCTTACTTTTAATGCTTTGGGTGCATTGAAAACTATGTAAACTGCATTCTTATGGCATTTTTCATCAAAAAAACCTTCAAATATTGATTATTTTGCATTTTTGGTGTCATATTTCATCTGCCAGATGAGCGTTGTAGGCATCGTAACCTTGGAACATGAGTCGTAACCCTGGAAATAATGTCTGATTAATATAATCGAAAAGCGTCGTAACCTCAGAACGTCGTAAGCCGAGACCGTCGTAACCCGGGGACTGCCTAATGGGTTCCAACATATCAGGATGACCCTAGTAGCGCCCGGGTCTTTTACTCTTTTCTCAGGAGTGCTGAGAGAGATTTCACCTTAGCACAACTTTCTCTACCATCCTCATGTGGAGAGGTACCACCAATCGTAAGGATCTTTGTTTTCATATCTGGATTCTGTCCAGTATCTCTTTTGAGTGAGATCTTCTTGCAGAGCAATGACTCGGATGTACAGTGGGGCATCGCTTAATCACGGATCAGTATTCACGGATCCAGTTAATCACAGGTTTTTTCTTGGACCGCTTCTCATGCTACATCGTTGGTATGAATCGCTGCATCACGGGTTTGTCGTGTTGCTTAACCCTTAAACGCCGACTGGACGTATTTTACGTCAACATTTTTTGTCTCTCGGGTGCCGACTGGACGTATTTTACGTCGACATACAAAAGTTTTTTTAAAAATTCGCGGAAAAATACTTTTAGGCCTACCAGCCAAAAACTCTTGAATCACGCGCCTTGGGGGATGCTGGGAGTTCACGGATCAAGGTGTTATTTTGTTTACAATCGTTACGCAGGCGCGCAAGCGCGAATTTCTTTCTTGCCGCACTAAAAAGTATCTGTGACACATCTCGGAAATTATTTCGTCACTTTGACATAATTTTTGTACCATTTTAAATTAGCTGTTACATGGAGTATTATATATGAAAATGTGCGTATTTTTATGTAGAATACAACAAAAAAATACTCATGATTGTAGCTTTCATCAGTTTTGAGATATTTTCATATAAATAACAATAAGTGCCAAAATTTCAACCTTCGGTCAACTTTGACATTCCGAAATGGTCGAAAAATGCAATTGTAAGCTAAAACTCTTATATTTTAGTAATATTCAATCATTTAACTTAATTTTGCAACTAATTGGAAGTCTCTAGCACAATATTTCGATTTATGGTGAATTATGCAACGTGATGTACAAGTACAATGTGTATGTTAGAAACATGTTTGAATCGAAAAGGAGAGCAATCGGTTGAAATTGGTTGGGTGGCATTGTTGTGTATTATGTGATTTTTTTTAGCCTTTTATGGAGCAAAATCTAGCAAGAAATTGCCATTCCCATTTGGCAACACTGGCCTACCCACGTTTGTCCAAGTTTTGTTTGTTGTTGTTATGAAGTGTGGTGTTCGCCGCGTTCTTTAAATTGTACCCATATAAACGAGTTAATTAAGTGGCATCCAAAAGCCCTGATTCTTTTACTCTTATGGGAAAGACGCCTAAAGGTCAGATGAAGGTTTTTACGTGGAATATATTAACGTGTTGTGACGAAGGGAAGAGATGCTTCGCTGCATACTGCTGGTAGCATTATCGTTATTATATTCATTGACGATTGCACTGCAAAATCGTCGCCATCTTTTATCAACATAGATTGTTAGTGAGTACCCATATGATTTACATAATTTTGATAGTTCTCTTAGCACTCATCCTCTCTTTCCTTGTAAAAAAAGAGGCCCACCATGCGTATGTAGGCTTCTAGCTGTAATCCATAGGCTAGTAGGCTACATATGTACAGTAGTACATATACTACATATATTTTTTAAGGCTAATTTTGTAAAATAACTTTAAAACTCTCTTGAATTTAGTTTTAGGTGATAGTTGAAAACATATTTGGTGTTTGAACTAAAGTAGGCAGTTATAAACATTGGAATAGTGGTCTGGGTGGGTTAATATTATTAGTACAGTTTTAGCAATTTTTGAGTGGGGTATCAGGATAACACGGGTATTTACTTATCACGGGGGGTTCTGGGCCCTATCCCCCGCGGATAACGAGGCCCCACTGTACGACAAATGAGCCGTCTGCTTTGTTTGGTGTTATTGAAGGGATTTCTCTCCGCCCAGAAATTTTGTTCGGTAGATAATGATCTGGATCTTCCTCAGAAAAGAGGAAATTCTTTCTGTCTATAATGTCAGGGGCTACAGGGTTGCCTTATGAGTAGTTCTTCATCTGAAAGATATGGACATCACTTCACCTTGGGAATTCTCTGTGGTTCAAGAGCTTTGAGCAGTTGTGTTCACCTAAGGAACTCAACTCACTCATGCTCCATTTGTATAGGGAACTGACTTTGGAAACAGTTTTCCTTCTGACATTGGATTCCTGAGAAAGAGTTGGAGAGTTCCATGGTCAGGATTATGACGTAAACACACAAGGGGTGGGGTCAGTAGCTTTCAAATTGTCCTGGAATTTGTGGCTAAGACCCAAATTCCCTTGGTTCACGATGACAGATCTGCCTTCTTGTTTGTCCTTCTGGTATGGAGTTTGTTATCAGCAAACTCCTTTTAAATTAGTGTTCTGAATACGAATTTTCTACTCATGTTTGGAAAGTCCTATCTGTAAGAAAGTGTTTAATGAAAATTGGCAGGTGACCCCACAACCCTACTGAGTGAAGTTTTTGCATGATGTTAAATATCCACGTTGTCTCATATGCTTTCTCTATAAAAAAAAAAAAACCAGCTACTGTCAATTTTTTTTATCACAGCCCTTTCTGATTCCTCTGGATGGGTTAGGGGATCGAGGGTTGATCAACCAGCTATTGAACCTGGTTGTGTTGGAGTTAGTATAGATTCCTTGATGACAACAGGCTAGTTGTGCATTGACCATTTTCTCTAAAATTTTAGATGGATTTCTTGCATCTTTTCCTGGTTTATTTATAGGGACAATAATAGCATGTTTCCACTTATCAGAGAAAACATGCTTCAACCAAATGCTGTCATAAATTTCAGTTAATATGATTTGGTTATAGGGCCAGTTTTTGTATCATCTCAAATGAAATCATGTCATGACCTGGGGCCAAAGGATGACACAGGTTGAGAGCATTTATTATGATATTTTTTTTGTTTTCTTATGGCCTGAAAATGTGCATCCAAACTAGAGTAAGCACTTACGTTCTCAAGATATTTTCCTGTTATATTTGATATTTTATATGGGTTGTTTTCCTGTTATACGTATTTGATATTCCATATTGGTCATATGTTTTCCCATCTTGGTGTATTGCACCTCTAGGAGGTCTCACATAATTACCACTAATTTTTTTTTATCTTTTGCCAGATATCTTTCATAGATGTATACGGAGATAAACTTGTCATATAATTCCTCCATGATAAAATTTTCCCCATTACAGCTTTGCAAAATTTGGCAATGTATTTATTAAACAGGGGTTTGATGTAATTGTTGTTATATTTATTGTCACCATCTTGTTTAGAATACAGGCAGTCCCATGTTATTGGAGGGGTTCCATTCCTGGGGGGTGTGCTGATAAGCAAAAACCACCATTAACCGAAAATCGGTGATCTATGGCGCCATAATGGCGTCTATGATGCCTATGACGCCGATAACAGGTTATTGGTGCCATAGGCACCCTTATTGTGCCATAAGCACCCTGGCGCCGTAAATTGGTGATTTTATGAGGCTTGTCTGATCGCTGATAACAGAGTCTGCCGATAACTGCCTGTATTTACACTGAGGCATCTTGCTGAGGGATTTCAGGCAGGTTTTAAGACTGCTAAGATTACGACTCAATACGTGTTTGATCTGTATTAAGGTCGTTACGGTTGGAGACCACCATGGAACAGAGGATTTCTTGGGGTGTGGCTTAGTTTTAGGAATACTCTTGTCAGCAGCATTTATTATGAAGTCTGAAAAATTTATGTGGTATTGTGATCTTGGGTGTGTGGAAATGGCGGTATATTACGAGTGTATAAATTATAATTACAGGCATTCCGAGGCTTATGATGGGGGTTCCGTTCTTGAGATGCGTTGTAAGCTGAATATCGTTGTAAGCTGAATATCGTTGTAAGCCGGAAAATCATCAAAAGTCCTAAGAAAACATTACAGTGGTACCTCGACATACGAAAGGCTCAACTTACGAAAAACTCGAGATACGAAAGCAAATACGAAAAATTTTACAGCTCTACATACGAAAATTGCTCAAGTTACGAAAGGTTGTTGCTGTAAAGTCCCGAGATTCGCCCGGACCACCGATAACAATTTTAAAACTCCCGCGCCGCCAACTAAGTAAACTCGCCACCATCCTCCCGCTCTCCCATTGGTTCCTGATGCTAGTCACCCCATAAGATCCTGCTCTCCTATTGGTCAGCATCTACCCCTTGTGCTTTAAGTATTCTATTGGTAAAAGGATGCTGTAAATTTAAAAACTTATTCATGCAATACATTTAATAAAAAAAAAACATTAGGTAAAGATAGAATAAAGAATAAAAATTAATGGTTATTATACTGTTTGGTAGTTTCAGTAGTTGAAGAGAGATAATGAAAATTTATGGCTTACTGTGTACTAGGAAAAGTGATTGCTTGGCGATCGTTCGATACTCGTAAGTGCTGGATGTAAACAGAAGTTTATTATAGTTAATGGTTACTTAATAATTATTTGAAATGAGTACATGCAATACATTTAATAAAAAAATTGTGAATTAGATATCATAAAATATAAAATAAATCAGACTGCCAACAAATTACGTATTTTTTAGAATTCTTCTTCTGTTTTAATATTACGTTACGTATAGGCTATGTTTCATTATAGCTGTCAGTAACTCGGTATCTCCATTAGGTAAAGATAGAATAAAGAATAGAAATGAATGGTTATTATACTGTTTGGTAGTTTCATTAGTTGAAGAGAGATACTAATGAAAATTTATGGCTTACCGTGTCCTAGGAAAAGTGATTGCTTGGCGTTCGTTCGGTACTCGTAAGAGCTGAATGTAAATAATCGATTGGAAGGTTTTTTTATTGTTTGTTTGTGTATTATAGTTAATGATTAATTAATAATTATTTGAAATGAGTACATACTGATTATTTATACATTTTATTGGCATATTCTAAGCTTTTAGCTTCTTAGGTTTAGATGTCAGAATCATAGACTAGGCTACAGTAGCAACCGCTAACATAGGCTAGGCTTATTGCTAAGGGACATATGCTAAAGTCCTAATATATGCAGTAAAAATGGGGTTGAACATTACATGCAGTTGAATATTACTTAAGTATGTACAGTATTTTGCCTTTTTGGAGTCATATTTCTTCCGTCGGATCGGCGTCATAACCCTAGAAACATGTTTTTTGAGGCCTGGGAAATAATAATTTTACTGCGGGTGATTTTTGGAGGGCTTGGAACAGATTAGTCATTTTACTTGTAAAATGTGGTCCAAGATTAGAAAACCTCATGATACGAAGGGTGCCTTGGAACGGATTAATTTTGTATCTCAAGGTACTACTGTACTTTTAATGCTTTGGGTGTATTAAAAAACTGTAAACTGCAATTTTCATTAAAAAAAAAACTTCAAATATTGATTATTTTGCATTTTTGGAGTTATATTCCGGCAGATTGGTGTCGTAAGCGCCATAACCCTGGAACATATGTCGTAAACCTGGAAATAATTTCTGATGAATATAATTGAAAAGCGTTGTAACCTCAGAACGTCGTAGGTGGGGACTGCCTGTATCCCAATCAGCATTTTGAACATTGAATCTTATGGGTGGTGATATCATGACATTACTTAAGTACATAATTTAGGACAATGGGGAAATGGTCACTGATGTACGAGTCATCCAGAACATTCCACTCAAATCTCTCAGCTATGCCAACTGAACATAATGAGATGTCAACTGAGGAAAACGTTGAGCGAGTATTAGGGAAGTATGTTGGAACATCACTTTCATTTAGACAACAAAAGTCATGCTCTATAACAAACCTCTCTATGTTGACCCCTGATATGTCAGTAGAGTGGTTGGAATCCCAAAAGGGGATTATGAGCATTAAAATATCCTACTATAAGTAGGGGGTCAGGTAAACAGTTAATTACTTCAGATAGATCACTGAAGTTTGAATGGAAATGTAGTTGATTGTACAAATTACAAATAGTGATCATACTTTTATCGGGCATATGTAGTTTGGCAGCTGTTGGCAAATAATAAGCAAGCATGTAGTGCCGGATGCCAGATTTGTGCAGGGTAAGGCCCTACATGTTGTAGGCAGATGCACATGGGGTTGTAGTCCCGCAGGACTCTTTGTAGTTCACCAAAATGCAAATGTGTCAAAAGACCGTTTACGTTCCATTGGATGATTTTATGATACATTATTGGGTGGTACGGGTTTTAAATTCTGCAGGTTAACTGCAGATTTTATTTTATGTCTTGGTTTATACATATTTGAGGTGCTTTGAGATTTTTTAATTGTGGTATGTATTTGTTGAGAATTATTAAACTCAACAGCTGACTGTTTTTCATAATTGATTATTAATGTGTCTATTTTTTATTTAATGACTTCCTTTGTGTATTTCAAAGATTCAGAACGTAGTCCATCCTCATGATGGTGGGCTAAAGGACATTTTTGCAATCAAACAAAATTATTTTTGCAATTCTGGATTGAGTCTTGTTTTGGTTGGTAATTGGTTGCAAGCACTTATAAAGCACTCACTACAACCACAAGACTGAGCATGCTTCTTGTTGGCTATTAATGGTTCAGTTTTTCTGGCTGGAGTGTTGTCCCCTTTATTAAAGACTAATTTTCCTTCATTGGAAATTTCCTGTTTTGTATTTAGAGTGTTTTTGTCCTCTGCAGTAAGGAATGTTGGTTTAAGGAAGTACAGTGTTCCCCCGTATTTGTGGGGGATAGGTACCAGACCCCCCACCCCACGAATAGCTAGAACTCACGAGTAGTTGAAACCCCTATTAAAACTCTTAAAACTGCTTATTTTTAGGTAGAACTCAAGAAAAACCCACTGAAAATGTTTTTACCTTTTTTTTTAATAGTTTTATCACAAAAAGTGCATTTTATGATGAAACAAAAAAAAGCTAGCAAATTGTGGATATTTTTCATAGAAAAATACTGTGAATTGGTGAATTTTCCACGAATAAAGGGGGTATACGTTCCAGAGAGATCTGCGAATACGCGAGTCTGCGAATCCGGAGTCAATGAATACGGGGGATTCACTGTATGTACTTGGTTTACTCTTAAAAGATTTAGGTAAAGTAAAAGATTGGTGTGTATTAGACAAATTTCGTTTCATATCAATAGTCTGATTTTCATTAGTGCCACAAGTAAATGCTGTAATCAGTGTCACCAGTTGGGATAGAGGGTGGGATTGTTGGAGAATTGTTAACTGATCCATCACAAGACAGCTGTTAATTCTTAACTTGTTGCAAACATGATAGGGACAGAGGGCAGTTGTGAACCTCCACTTGTGAAGTCAGCACAATTTCTTTTCTGAACTCCTCACTCGATGCAGGTAGGGTTTCTTTGAATTGACTTTACTTCTCAACATTTTTTTTTTTTTCCATTAGGCAGGGTTCTTTCCAGTATTCTTTTCTTTTTGTCATTTTGGGAGTTGGAGTTATTTGATTCTTCTTCCATTGGTGTTCCCATAACAATGCAGTCAGAATCTTTAATGTTAATAGCAGCAGCAGTGGAAAGTATGCTGTACTTATTTTGGGTGTTAGTACTATTAGTATGATGAATATGTTGCATATCTTTATTATCCTGCTGCTTGATATTATGTTGGTTTAGTTTGAGGTTTTTAACTACAGTTGTGAATGAGGGTTTTTTGGATGATCAAGGACCCCTCTTTTAACTCCTATCTAGCTTCTTTAGCTGTCATTCCTGTTCTAGTCATTAACAGTTTAAACTTCATTTTGTATTGATAAAAAGAGCGCTCTTTAGAGCTAGCATAATGAGCCAACCCACAATTGGCACACTTTGGAGAACTACAATTCCAATTTCTGGGCTCAGCTCGTGTCGGCCTATGAAAGTAATCCTTAACATCATTCTTTCTAGGTAAAATTCCTAAAATTACCCAGAGAAAAACAAAAAATTAAGAAAATGTCAGTAAAAACTGACTCGCTCACTCTTAAAAAGAAGTGTCGGTATGATATAGGGGCGAGTGTGGAACACTACCACGAGACAAACACCAATTAGAACTTCCTTATCAGAATCCCCCCAAGAGAGAGCCGATACCAACGGGCGATGCAGCCTCTACTACTACTACTAGAGGACGCCACGGACAGCAGCGCCCTAGCGGTCATCCTTAATTTTTAGCACTAGCGACAAGTCGCCATTTTCTGTGCTCGTGTTTTTTCTTGAGATTATCCGCTTTGGAACCATGGAACGCTCTGCTATCGCCACGGCTAAGTTAAGTAACTCATAAGTAACATTTTACTGTAATTTTATCTTCCGGGTACCAGTATTTTCTCTTTTATAGGTCAATACGGTTCCTCGGTTGTCTCGTGGCGGCCATGCCGCCTCGTAAGAATTCCCGGTCCTCCATACTGGACTTCTTGTGCTTATGGGCTTACTTTTTCACATTCATTGTTTACATCGAATTTTCTTTTAGCATAGTCCAGCCCTCCTACCATTCTCTTAGCTTGGTAGTTTAGGGCTATTATTTTTTTTATTTCGGCCCAGCATCCCGGCTCTTGCTCTTCATCGGCTATCGCTGGCTCCGAGTAGGCTTCTGTTTTTCGGAACAGTCTGCCTCCTCCTGGGCTTCTTTTTCTCTTACTAACAGTGTCTCTTCCCCCTTTTCGATATATGATTTTATTTAGGGTGTTAGGCTAGCCTAGGTGCTTGTTCCACATGTTGGTACAGCTTGGTTCACGTGGCCCTACCACGGTTGTGTTGCTCGTGGCCTAGGCCACTTGCGGTCACTGTACTATAGCACCTTCCCCTGCCCCTTCCCTCCCTCTCTGATGTAGGGAGGAGCTGGGGGACACCCCTTGGTTGTCATAACAACCTCATCGCCTTCTCTCTCACTCTCGGAGGTGCCGGGGGGTTCCGCCAGCAGGGGGTATAGGGCGACCACTATAGGTACCGGGTCTCCATACGGGTAGTTGGTGAGGTGGGGAGGAGGGAGGAGTAGGCCATCCCTCCCCCCCTTCCTCGCTCCCGCCGTTTGTTTCGCCGGGACCTCCCATCCCCCCCTCCCCTTTACTCAGCCACCTCCCTTATGATACGTAAGGAGCCTTCCGTCGCAGCCGGGGCCCCTTTGGTTATAGTATATTGGCTCCGCTAGCGGGCAGGGTTGGGTGCTATGGATGGTCGATTGCTTGCCTACTATATCCTTATATCTCTCACCGCTACCGGAAGGGAGCCTTACCCTTACCTAGCCTATTCTAGTAGACGGGTGGAGAGAACAGTTGTTTTTATGTTATTATTTTGCTACTTTAAGGATATATACCCTATTATAAGATATTTTACAATGATTTGTGAATTATTATGTTCTTTTTATCAACCATCCCGCCATTATCCGTCGTGGTTTCCATTACCACCACTCCTAGTGGTTGATTCTTGTGCCTCCGCCACTGGCGGAGCCATAGCCTATCTTCCAGCCTGGTTACCACACGTATTTTAGCGGGGCTCTGGTTTTATCTAACTTTATCGCTCCGGCACCAGCGGAGCATATGTTAGGCTGTAAGTGTTACTCTGTACTCATGTACGTTTTCACTTACAGGCTACCAACTGCCAGGTCCTCGCCTGTAATGCGACGCTGTATGACCCCTGGTGGGGACATGACGAGTGCAGGTCTCACGCCCCGTGTGCCACTTCGTACCAACGAGTCGATCGTCTGGCACCCACGAGGCCTGCGCTATAATGCTAACGACCTGGTAGCTCAGCTGGGGGATGGGGTAAGTCCATTATGAGGTTACTTATGAATTTACTAACAACTTCTAGTTCGTAAGTTTGTTAACCCTGTCCGCAATTGGTAGCTAATCCAGCCTTTCTTTCAGGCTAGCGGTGTGAGGGAAGTCGCCCTCGCCACCCTGAAAGCGTGGGTGGGCGGCTTTGGGAAGAACGCCGCCAAGGGCCAGCCCTACATTCTGGATAGGAAGCTGGCCATCCAGATCTTTCCTGCGGGCAAGTCGACGGGCTACGTCGACCCCTTGTCCGCCGCCCCCGTCATAGCCGCCATCCAGCAAGAGCTCCAGAATTCGTTTGGGGTCGTAGCCTCCCAGGAGTCAGTCCCGGACGTCGCCCCGCCCTGGACCTGAATCTCGAGCCGATGGCGGTAGTAAGTGAGGATTTGTTGGTTGAGGTAGGTTTGTCGGGCGCCCAAGGTCTTTCCTTGGGCGCTCCTGGGTCTTCTCCTGTCCCCTTCTTCTTCCGCCTCCTTCCAAGGCTTTCCGGGATCTGAGATCCCTAGCCGCACTCCCGCTCTCTCTGTACCTCCTAAGGAGAAGGGAAAGAGAGAACCGAAGACCTTGTCTAAGACGACTTCTAGGAAGTCGTCTTCGTCTTCTTCGGCCAGGAAGTCATCGACTTCATACGCCGACGCGGTGAAGGCTAAGCCGAGCTCTTCCCAGTCGAAGAGATCCAGAAGCAAGGCTTCGAAGGAGAAGGCTCGCGCTACCTCCTGAGCGCTGCCTTCTCCCGCTTCCGCTGCCCCCTCTCCGGCTATGTCCGGTCAGTGGGTAGCAAGCACCAGCTCCTGCGTTCCCTCTCCTGCCTCATCAGGAATGATGGAAGCAGGTAGGAGCGATGGTGGGTTCCCAAATTTCAGCTTGGGGAACACGTTTTGAGCAGATGTTCGCGCAATTGTCGAGCAGTCTGTCTCAAACTGGACAGACGGTCCAGGAACTCTCTAACAGGATGAGAGAATGAGGATCGGGTAGCTGGGGCTATCTCAGGCTCCTCCCCCAGTCTCCCCTGCTTCTAGCACGGGGATTCTCCAACTTCCGCCTTACGACTCCTTGCCGGCTTTCTCTAGGACAATCCATGGAGAGTAGCTGCCTATGCTCCTTTTAAGGACGGGATGATTTCGATCCCGGAGTTTGGCACTCGAAGGATTGAGGACTTCGAGTTCTATCCTCCGGGTCTGTCACAGCCTTTCATCGGGTATGCTAGGCTGACGCCAACAGCTCTTACGAGAGAGGACAAGATCTCGAAGGAGTCAGTCCTCTACAGTAGAGATCACGCCCAACGGGAATGGGTTCACTGCCTTGAGGACTGGGAGTGTACTAATACTAGACTCCAGGCCTATAAGAGCCCCTTCACGATTTTCGCGACGGAAGAGGAGGTCTCTCTTCCGTTCGCCACGAAATTGTGGAGAAGGCTCTTCAGGCAGTCCTCAAGGATGAGCCCGTTCCACAGTTGAGAGAGTCGGAGTCTACTTCTCCACTCTTCCCCGCCTTCGGAGAGTTATTGGTGGGAAAAACCTGCCAGCTACTTTCACGCTGGGTAAACTCAAGCCAGGTAACTGGCGCCTATGGGATTCAGTTTCGGTGGAGAAAGTTACCTAGGCTGCCGGATTCCTTAATCCAGGCAGAGTTCGATGCGCGAACTAGGTTTGGCAGGTCCCTTAACTCTCTTATCGTTACGGAAATGGCTGCTCTTTCATACGCTAACGAACCGCTGTTCAAGATCCTGGCGAAATCGCAGTTTCAGACGGTTCTGTTAGACGCCTTGACTTCTTCCAAGCCAGGAGGAACTGTCGGAAGCATGTTCTTCAAGAATGCACTATCAGGCACGAGCCTAATAGACTCTTGGCTGCGAGCATGTGGGGAGCGGATCTCTTCCCAGAGTCCGCAGTGAACGAAGTCCACCACGAAGAGCTTGCTAGACTAACCAGAGCCTTAGAGCTAGGTGGGGTACCTTTCTCTAAGAGGAAACAGGAATCCGTTCCCTCAGCTGGCAAGAAACCAAAGAAGGCTGGTAAGAGGTTCCAGCCATATAAAAAACTCCAGCATCAGCAGCAGTTTGTGCAGGCAGTCCCAGTTACCCAACAGGGACAACCTGCTACATCTAAGCAAACCCAGCCTTTCCTCTGGTGCCCCAGCAATCACAACCTTCGACTTCCTACGCTATCTCGCCTGCCTTTTTTAACCCTGCTTATGAGGCTCAAGGCTACTCTCAAACCGAGGGGTAGGGCGAGAGGTTACTTTCGTCACCGTGGCGCAGGAAGGGGCACAAGGAGTAAGCAGTTCAGAGGAGGGCGTGGTGGCCAACCCGCCCATCAGCAATGAGGTCCCCAGGTAGGAGGGAGGCTGTTTCTCTTCCGCCACAGGTGGGGGTTCAGCAATTGGGCACAGAGCATAGTGTCCAAAGGATTAGGCTGGAGCTGGATCCAAGATCCTCCTCCAATCAAATCATTTCACCAAATACCGTCAAAGGAATTGATAGAGTTACGCGGAAGAACTCCTTCAGAAAGGAGCTATTGCGAGAGTCAAACATCTAAAATTTCAAGGTCGCTTATCAGCGTGCCAAAGAAAGGCTCAACAAAAAGAAGGGTAATCTTAGACTTGTCAAAGCTAAACTCTTTCATTCGCTGCGACAAGTTCAAGATGCTTACCCTCTCGCAAGTAAGGACCTTACTTCCGCGTGGAGCCGTCACATGCTCCCATCGATCTTACAGACGCATACTATCATATCCCTATAGCCAGGCACTTCCGCCCATTCCTAGGATTCAGGCTAGGAAATCAGACATTCTCATTCAAAGTGATGCCCTTCGGTCTGAATGTAGCCCCCAGGGTATTCACAAAGATAGCAGAAGTGGTTGTACAACAATTGAGAGCTCAGGGAATCATGGTAGCGGCATACCTCGACGATTGGTTGATCTGGGCATCAACAGTCGAGGAATGTCTCAAAGCTACCAAAAAAGTAGTTCACTTTCTGGAACATCTGGGGTTCCAGATAAACAAAACGAAATCCAGACTTATTCCGGAATCTGTTTTCAGTGGCTAGGAATCCAATGGGATTTGTCCTCCCACAATCTATCAATTCCAGTGGTCAAACGGAAGGAAATAGCAAAATCTGTCAGGCAATTTCTCAATTGCAAACAAACGTCAAGAAGAAACCAGGAGAGAATCCTAGGGTCTCTTCAGTTTGCGTCGATAACAGATATCCTTCTGAAAGCAAGGCTGAAAGATATAAATCGAATTTGGCGGTCAAAAGCAAACTCCAAATATCGAGACAAGTTGTCAGTAATTCCACAGATCCTCCGCAACCAACTACGGCCTTGGTCAAAAGTAAGAAACTTAGCCAAGAAAGTACCCCTTCAATATCCCCTCCCAGTGTTAACCATTCACACCGGATGCATCCCTGTCGGATGGGGGGGATACTCTCAGTTCAAACAGGTTCAGGGGACTTGGTCAGTTCAATTTCGCCAGCTCCACATAAACGTGTTGGAAGCAATGGCAGTATTTCTTACTCTGAAGAGACTGCTTCCCCCGAAGAAGTCTCATCTAAGGCTAGTTTTGGACAGTGCAGTGGTAGTTCATTGCATCAACAGAGGAGGGTACAAATCCAAGCATGTGAACCATGTCATGATAGCCATCTTTGCATTAGCAAGCAAACACAAATGGCATCTGTCTGCCACTCACCTGGCAGGAGTAAGAAAATGTAGATAGCAGACGCCCTGTCTCGGTCACTTCCCTGGAATCAAGAGTGGTCTCTGGACGTCGGGTCATTCCAGTGGGTAAGCCGGAGAGTCCCAGGTCTCCAAGTGGATCTCTTCGCCTCACAAGCGAACCACAAGCTCCCTTGCTATGTGGCCCCCAACCTGGACCCTCTGGCTTATGCCACGGACGCCCTGTCGTTGGATTGGAATCAGTGGAGGAGAATTTATGTTTTTCCTCCAGTGAATCTTCTCTTGAAAGTCCTAGACAAAACTAAGGTCTTTCAAAGGGATAGTAGCTCTGATTGCACCGGACTGGCCCAAGAGCAACTGGTATCCTCTTCTTTTGGAATTGGGTCTCCGACCTCAACGGATCCCCAATCCCAAACTATCACAAATCAGTACAAATGAGGACTGTGTTCGCTTCCTCAGGAACTCTCCAGACCCTAACTTTATGGACTTCATGAAGTTTGCGGCTAATAAAGATGCTGACATTGATCCACAGAATATTCTCTTCCTAGAATCAGATAAGAGAGAGTCAACCATTAGACAATATGACTCAGCTGTTAAAAAATTAGCATCTTTCTTGAGAGAATCGAACACTACAACCATGACAGTTAATTTGGCTATATCCTTTTTCAGATCCTTATTTTGAAAAAGGTTTAGCAGCTAGCACGATTACCACTCATAAGTCAGCTTTGAAGAAAATCTTTCAAGTAGGTTTTCAGATAGATTTAACTGAATCTTATTTCACATCTATCCCTAAAGCCTGTGCTAGGACTTAGACCTTCTCAGAGGGCCTATACAGTTTCATGGTTTTTAAATGATGTCCTCAAGCTAGCTTCAGATACTGACAACTCATCTTGTACATTCATAATGCTCCTGAGGAAGACACTATTCTTATTAAGCCTAGCCTCAGGAGCTAGAATTTCAGAACTGTCGGCTCTATCCAGGGATGCGGGTCATGTGGAATTCTCCCATCAGGAGAAGTTCTACTTGCTCCGGATCGTAGCTTTTTAGCCAAAAATGAAGATCCTCTTGCAAGGTGGGCTCCTTGGAAGGTTATCCCACTTCCACAGGATCCTTCTCTCTGCCCAGTATCAACTCCTTAGAGCCTTTCTATCTCGCCCTTCTTTCTAGATCCTCGGGTGCTCTCTTCATGAGAGAAAAAGGTGGTACTTTATCAGTTAAAGGCATTAGACAGCAAATCCTTTACTTCATTAAACAAGCCAACCCTGAGTCATTCCCAAAAGCACATGATATCAGGGAGTAGCCACCTCAATTAATATTTCCCAACATATTTGGAACTTTGAGGATCTTAGAAAGTATACTGGATGGAAATCCCCGACAGTCTTTAAACGGCATTATTTAAAGTCCTTGGAATCTTTAAAGTTTTCAGCAGTAGCAGCGGGAAACATAGTTTCCCCTGATACTGCTTAGTAGTTGTAGTATTGATCCAGGTCTCCTTTCTACCTACCTCAACCAACATGCCTCAACCTATCGTCAGGCTACTCAACATCATAGCCTTAGCCGTTGTGTCTTATAGTGGTTTGTCCCTTATTTTTTTGCTAGGGACAACCACCCTTGTACTGATATGTACTTCAGTGTTCCTACCCTTATTTTTATGCTAGGGTAGGCCACAATATGTTTGTATAAATCCTCCATTGGGTTTGTGATAAGTTTCACTCACAATGTGTTTGTATATATTTGAATTAATTGTGTTAATTGTATTAATGATGGACTTGAGTGTACCTACCCTTATTTTTTTTTTTTTGCTAGGGTAGGACACATATATGTATATAATTGTAATTATATTTTCTAATTAAGTAAATCCAAAAAATTTCCTTATTTTACATGCATATTTATAAATTTTTATTATACCATTTAAGTACTTTAAGTTTACTAACATTCTGTTATTGATTATTGTAATAAGTTAGTTTAAGTGCTTATTTTGTATGCTGTATCTGATTTACTTATATTATATCCATCATTTTTTTTAATCTGTTTTTCATTATTTCCTTTTCCATCTTGTCTGTTTTCTCTGGTACTCTTTCATAGGCCGACACGAGCTGAGCCCAGAAAGGGATTTTGACGAAGGAAAAAATCTATTTCTGGGTGATTGGCTCGTGTCGCCCTATGAAACCCATCCCTCTTTTATGGTTTGTTCTCCCCCCCCCTTGCAGGACAAGATGTATTTATGTTTTAATTAAGGATGACCGCTAGGGGCGCTGCTGTCCGTGGCGTCCTCTAGTAGTAGTAGTAGAGGCTGCATCGCCCGTTGGTATCGGCTCTCTCTTGGGGGGATTCTGATAAGGAAGTTCTAATTGGTGTTTGTCTCGTGGTAGTGTTCCACACTGCCCATATATCATACCGACACTTCTTTTTTAAGGTGAGCGATTCAGTTTTTACTTGTACATTTTCTTTAATTGTTTTCTCTGGTAATTTAGGAATTTCTACCTAAAAGAAAGAATGATGTTAAGGATTACTTTCATAGGGCGACACGAGCCAATCACCCAGAAATAGAATTTTCCTTCGTCAAAATCCCTTTTTTAAGTATGCTCTTCAGATGAGCAGACTGCACATATTGTCTTATTACATTTTTGCATGTGTGGCCAAATTTTGAGTATATTGTGCATTGCAATGGTTTTTGGTATAAATGGGGGTACTTCTCTACTTACTTTGCCCAAGAATTTTAATTTTAAGTGGAAGACTGCCACTAAATTTTACTTTTGCAGTTTTAATTTGTTTATTCTTATCCCTCCTGTTTGAAATCGAATAAACTCTAGGTCATGGATATTATTATACCTTAGTTTAAGGAAATCAAGTAGCAAGCGTCTTGGAGGTAGATATTCACCCCTCAATGGTCGGTAAGATGTCCATACCTTGTACATAATTTAAAATTTCATGGCTTGTCATTGTTACGTTTATGCCATTTATTTCTTTTATGTGCAAAAAGGCAGTGGCCTGTGTATTGGTGGTTACTTCAAGTAATCACTCTTTAGCTTTGGTATAGCTGCAGTCCATTTCTTGGGATGGACACAGGTTCAGTAATTTGTTTTCAACCATTGCAATTGGAATTTTATGTTCTGCTTTAAGGATCAGAAATCTTTTTGAATATTTTCCTAGCCTAATCTTTCCTGTCAAACACAAATATGCTCCAATCCTGTTATACTCCAGCTTACACCTTTGAACGACACCAAAACGAGACTTGCAACCCAAAAACCCCTATCCTACCAACCAAACAACCCACGCACATGTCTCTTCATCCTCTATTATTGTTTACATTCACCAGACGCTGCTGCCATCTTGTCTTCTATGATGTCACAGCTTACGACCCTCTCATTTTGGGACCACCTTGATGTGGTGAAGGGTCTCGAACCTCAGGAATTTCTTCCTAGGTTCGAACCCAAGAGTCCCATATAACATTATATATTTTTGGGTTAATATTTGTGGACTTTTCCATTTTTGTCAAAGTTTTCCAAAATCAAATAAGAAAACATATGGCTTAACCTGGGGTTAAATCTGAAGCTAAATAGTAAGAACTGTGGTAGATCCATCGTCTACCCGACAATGTTCAGACCTGTTTTTCAGGCGGAACTATTCTGTGGAGCTGGACCATGGATTCCAGGGAGGGGGCCTGGTTCTAGGAATAGAACTCTCGGCATTCTGTCCTGTTTGCCCATAATGTGATTAGGATGGGGATAATTGTATTGTAGTACTCTTAGTCCTAGCAAATGGGTTCTGCTTACACTTGGGCCATACTAATCAATCATGTTATAACATCCCCTTTTGGGGTAGGGTAAGGATGCGGATATTTGGGAGTCGTTTCTCACTTGTGCCATTGGCGGAAGATTTAACTTCGCGAAGAGCCAATGATATATTTTCAAGATTATTTTTTTTTTTTTCAAATATTTTTATGATTAGTGAACTTGATAATTTGAGTCCCTGGGGCCCATGATGGAAAAACTCCAGCACAGTTGATGACTATTGGCATGTCACTTCCAAATTTCCTTGGTACAGCCTCAAGCAATGAAAATGCTGTTAATGCTACAAAGGAACACCCTGTTCCAAGTGAAGTAGCAGAGCCAGAACACCAATTAGGGTGCACAAAAAATAAAAAAGAAACAAACAAAAATCAATTGGTGAACTCCAATATCATAGCAATGAGACCATATATATAATAAACAATAATTCTGAATTAGAGACAAGCAATCCTTCCATCAATACAGAAAAATATAACAATCCTAATAGACAAGCAACGTATGTAAAACAAGAACCAAAAAGAAACAAATTACCGACTTAATCCCATTTTGGTACATTTTGATGACCTCTTTGGACCAGGTAACTGGTCAAGATTTCTAGTCCTCAAAACTGACAATAAAATTTCAGCAGCGATACTAGAAAACAAATTACTCAACACTTTTCCAACATAGGACATGGAATGTAGACACATCAAAGACAACAAAGAGCAGTCCACTGCCTTTTTAAGTATAACAGAAATAAATAATATAAAAGTAACAATTACAAACCACGAAACATTGAATTATATACAGGGTACAGTCATTGATGACGTCATAATGACGGGAGGATGAGCGGCCACCGTATCTGACGTCATAGGCTGAGAGGAAGTTGGGAGTGATGTCATGACATCTCTAAGGCCAGCGCTGGCAGAGTGATAAGGCATGACCCAGTGAGCAGTGATGATGACAAAGGAGCTTCACAAGGTGGCAGTACGCGAAAGGGGACTGCTATAGGGGCCTGTGGGGGTTTACGTGCCTCCAAGAAATGCAGCAACAGAAACAATCACACATAAACACACTGAAAAGGAAAGAAACAAGGGCGCAAATCAACTGGCTTGTAAGGAGAGCAAAAGCGATAACGTCTACTCTCCAAGACTGTTAAGAAAAAGACTGAATGCGTCACAAAGTACAGTTTTTGTTTGTTTGTATGGTGTGTTTAAGTTGCATGGAACCAATGATTATTCAGCAGCAGGACCAATGGCTTTACGTGACTTCCAAACTATGTTGAGAGTGAACTTGTATCACCAGAAATACACATCTCTCACACCTCAACAGAATGACCAGGTATCACCTCGTACACGCAGGAGTTGCCAGATCTCACAGATCTCTTGCTTTACAATCTTTGATTGTTTTTACCCGTTACTAGCTGGTGCTTGGAAATTATCCTATTGTTAAGACCTCAGGTTTGTTAGCTATGAGTAATACAAATTGATTAAAAATTTGTCATTTGATCCAACACATTATACAAACCATCGGTCCTTTACATAAGAAATTACTTTCAGCGCCAGCTGGACCGGTTGTAAGATTTAATGACAAAGTAGTTCAGCAGTAACTGCTTGTCCAATGGTCGGGAGTCCCGCCCAACTGGATGTAAACATTCCACTTTGCTTTCGACCACTGTCGGCTGCAGATGTGTGTTGACCTCTGTCTGCTTCTGTCGTGAGATCCCAGATGTACTTTTTGGCTTTCAGTCTGAATCTTAGTGTATTGAGTGTGAAGCTGTAAGTATTTCTTTTGTTTTTTGTGGTATTGCATTGCAAGAAGAACCAGGCAATCCCACGATTCGGATAAGCCCTCGTGCCCCCATCCAACTGGGGAGCATGCCCTGGAGTGGGAGGCCGGAAGTGTGGGACTTTCTGTTCGAGTGAAAGTGTTGATCCTGATGCCCTTTGCACAAGGTGCCAAGGGCGTGAATGCTCTCGAGAGTTAACTTGTGATTATTGTGTCTTGATCGGAGGAGCAGTGTGAGCGGTACGAGAAGAGGAAGAAGCCGCGTAAAGCTGCCAAGGTGTCGTCGGAAAGCTTCCCTCAACGCCTCTAATCCACGGACACGTCGTCTTCTTTTCTCCCCCCTCATCAGCTCCTCCTTATGGCTCTCTTCCCTTCGGGGGACATGTCTCTCTCTGCCTCTTCACTGGATCTGTCGAGTGCAGAGGAGGGAGGGAGACATCCCGACCTTGAGTTGTACTCAGGGTCTTCTGTCTGCTTGGAGGGGGGGGGGGGGGGGGATCTTTCTCCCGCTGAGCAAGCAGGAACCCCCCCCCCCCCCCCTCCCATTAACCAGACTGTTGCTTCCTCAGGTGTGTCTGCGCTCAGGGGGTGGGGACCTACAGCAGGTGTGGCGCTCGCCGAGTCTTCCAGGCATTCCAAGTATTCAGGGACTCCTTCATCTGGCTGCAGCCCTGGTTACTCACGGGCTGGAGACAATGACGACTACAATGATCTCAACCCTGGGATACATGGCCCCCCTCACCTGGTCTACACCCAGCATATGACGATGGTCACCCCCCCGGCTGCGGTGCAGGCCCCTTTGCCGTACGTACCTAAGAGGGAGTATTTACCCCCTCCCCCGTGTTTTGCTGTCCTCACCCCTCCTCCTGACTTTGAGTGCCCGAAGAGCTCGCCCCAGGATCTTCCACCTGTTGCTGTCACCATGCCTGCTGCCTCTGTTCCTGCCCGTGGAAGTGCTGCTGCTCCTTCAGTTCCTCCTGGCCAGGGGGAGCTGGACCTTGTTGCCCCTGCAGCCACCCCAGCTCCAGCCTGGATGGGAGACCTGTCAGCTGTCCTGAGGAAGTTGGTGAAGAAGTCCAAGAAGAAGAGGAAGGTGCCATCATAGTCTTCTTTGTCGTCTTCTGCCGCCTCTTCCCCTTCGACTTCCAAGGCCCCCCAGCTGAGTAAGAAGAAGGTGGCCTCGCCCCCTTAAGAAGTCTCGCACAGAGACTTCTAAGGGTCTGTCTCGCTCCGGTGAGACAGATAGGCTTTCCGCTGGTCCTCCCATTCCTGGAGGCCCATCTCTCCTTCCTCAGGGAAGAGAAAGACGGAAACCGTGGAGGTATCAGCCACCACTGTTACCTCCGCCCCTGGCTCTAGAGGTTCCACCTCCTGACCGGAAACCATCTCGGCCACTCATCAGCGAGCATCACTGAGTGTACGGTCACCTGCTGATGACCATGCTGCCAAGGTTCAGACGGCTGAGTACGCTCACCGTCAGGACCCAGGTACGGAGCGAAAGGATGGTAAGAGTCGCTCAGGTGACTCTCACCAGACCGGCGATCGCTCGCATAGCAATCGACTGGTACCTAGGGTTGACGTGTTGAGGCTGGGAAGAGGTCCCCCCAGTCCCCGGGAACAGCTTCGGCTGCTTCTGGGACCATTGCGCATTGTGAGGACGGTGCTTGCTCTCACCAATTAGTGGACGCTACCAGTCACCTGACTGTCGATCCCATCAGTGTGATCGGACGGTCCATACGGCTGGTAGCAGCTCCCCTGATGCACGAGACCGATGCTACCTTCTTCGGTCCAGCGCTTCTCCACGGAGATCGCTGGTCCAGACCTACAGCTCGATCGCCACCGATCGCCTCCAGTCCTCCCAGCCTACTGGTTCTGCTGGTAGGCAGGGTAGGAGCGTCAGGTCTTCCTCACATGTCCCTTGAACCTCCTCGGGCTACACTGGGAGGAGCGAGGTGAACAGGAGTGACAGTGAGGAGTGCGCTCCTTATGGTCCAGCCATGAGAGCCTATGAGCCTGGTTTGGTCTTGGGACTGGAGAGATCATACGTTTAAGTGGTTAGAGGAGACCACGAGGGGTCTGGCAAGGTTCTTCCTCCTGAAGAAAGAGTGTCTCAGGAGGTACTCAGCCTGCATGGATCTTATGGTCCATTGCCTCAGGACGCGGTCACCCTCGAGATACAGAGGTCCTTTGCAGAGGTCATTGCGCTGATCAGTCAGCACAACGACCTCGGGGAAGGATTGGTGGTTAATCCCTCTGATTGTCCATTGAGGTTAGAGTTGTTCTGGGGACCTAAGAAGGAACCCAGAGCATCGATGGGGCTACCCCGGTCTTCCTTGGCCGACCGAGTGCTGGACCAGGTGGACACCCTGGTCTCCGGACAAGAGGCTTTACTCAGGGCCAGCAGGTCGGACAAGCTGCTTCCTCCTCCTCTGCCTCGTCAGCAGCGTTTTTATGTGCCTTCATCAAACCCGTTGCCGACCAAGCAGGTTGATCCGGAGTTAGCTCGCCTAACTCCAGGAGTCCCTCTTCAACACCTGCTGTCAGAGAACCTGTGCTTGATCTGTGGTCCCTCACAGTATTCAGAGTCGCAGCCTCCTTGGGAGCTATAGTTCCTGGGGGAAAACTCGGCGTTCAGGAGACTCTGCTAGTCTGGAGGTAGGACCATTTCCTACCTCGCCCACCAGACGGCCAACCTGTGGGCCAACCTGGTTTTGAGGAAAAGGGACGCAGTCCTGACTCATGTAACCAGGGCGGCCGGTCACAAGGTAACGTTGGATCTGCAGAACGGACCGTTGCTGGGTTCCTCCTCTCTCTTCTCCAGAGAGATGGTGGACGCTGTGGTGGAAAAGCGTAGAGCTGAGGACAGCGATCGCTTAGTACACCAGGCAGTTGCGAAGACTTCTGGGCAGTCTTGCTCAACTTCGGCTAAGCCTCGGAGCTTACCTAGCACTTCCTTCGCTCCTAAGACGTCAATACCGTCGAGGGTAGTGCAAGGAAAGACCCAGCCTTCCTCTTTTGCTTCAAGAGGTGAGCGTCAGCCCTCTTCTCAAGCCGCCTCCTCTCGCAGGAAAGGGGCTAAGCGGAAGGGGAAAGAGAGGGAAATGCTAGGGACGGTGTTCCCCCTCACCTGCTGCCAGAAGTGGGGGATGCCTGGCGAGCCATTGGGCAACTTGGCAGTGCTACGGAGCCGAGACTTGGGTAGTGGATGTCCTTCGGGAGGGATATCTACCCCCCTTTGAGTCGAGGCCATCCCTCACTTCACACCCGGTCCATCTTCAAACATACGTTCCCAGTTCTGCCAGGGACGTATCACTGACTCAAGAAGTGCAGACCATGCTGAGCAAAGGAGTTGTGGAAATTGTGTGAGATTAGTCACCGGGTTTCTACAGCCGACTTTTCCTGGTGGAGAAGTCTACAAGGGCAGGAGACCGGTGATAGATCTCTCTCCTTTGAACTGATTCGTTTGCCAGACTCAGTTCATGATGGAAATGGCACGCTCAGTGCTTGGTGCTATCATGGAGAATGATTTCCTGCTTTTGGTGGACCTGATGGATGCATATTTCCAAATACCCATCCATCAGTCCTCCAGGAAGTACCTTCGCTTTATCCTTGACGGGATGGTGTACCAATTCAGGGCACTTTGTTTTGGTCTTTCAACCACCCCACAGGTGTTCACGCCAGTGTTCACTCTCGTGTCGGTTTGGTACCATTTGGTCAGGATACGTCTGATGTGGTATCTCGACGATTGGCTGATCCTGGCGAGCTGCTACAGGACAGAGATCTTCCTCAACTTCTGCCGCGATCTGGGGATCGTGGTAAATTTCGAGAAATCAGATCTCGAACCCAAGCAGAGGATAAAGTACCTGGTCATGCTGATTGCAACAGTAGCAGCACGAGTCTTCCCCACATACTCGCGGATCAGCAGGTTCGGGGAAGCAGCTCGTCGGTTTCTGTCATGACAGGAACAGTCAGCTCAGCAGTGACAAGTCGTGATCGGTCACCTGTCAGCACTAGAGAAGTTAGTCCCTCAGGGGCGTTTTCACCTGCGGTCTCTGCAATGGAGACTAAAGGATGCTGGTCACAGGCGCGGGATCCGCAATCCTTCCTGGTTCCTCTCACGGAGGAAGTAAGGGAGGATTTAGCCAGGTAACTAGACGACAGGAACCTCTTAATAGGAGTGCCGCTTCGCGCTCTCCCTCCTCAGATGCTTCTGTTCTCAGACGCATCGACCGAGGGTTGGGGCACACACCTGGAAAGTTGCTGGTTGCATGAGTGTGGAACCGACACGATAAGCACCTTCACATTAACGTCCTGGAACTTGAGCAACGTTTCTCGCGCTCCAAGATTTCCGGGAACGGCTGATGGGATACTTGTGGGTGTTGATGAGAGACAACACCATGGTAGTGGCATACATCAACAAACAGGGGGGGCCTAGTGTCCTTCCCGTTACACCAGTTGACGATGCAGGTGCACGAGTGGGTTGTAGCTCACTCGGTAGAGCTGTCAGCCAGATACATTCCAGGCAAGAGGAATGTAGTGGCAGACAAGCTCAGCTGCCAGAATCAGGTGATTGGGACAGAGTGGTCTTGTCTACACCCAGCACCCAGATGTGGCGGAAAGGCTGTTCTGCCTGTGGGGGCCGTCCAGTAGTGGATCTGTTCACTACCCGGCACAACAGAAATCTTCAGGTTTTCTTCTCGGTTGTGCCAGATCCATGGGCGGCTGCAGAGGACGCGTTCCAACATCCATGGGACAATCTCGTAGTGTACACCTATCCCCTGCTCTGTCTAATTTGCAAGGTGATCAGCAGGGTGCTGGTCACCAGCAATCTTCAGATGATTACGGTGGCACAGGCTATTTGGTCCGTCTTCTGTGGTTGGTGTCGTAGACGGGGTCTCTCTCTGCTCAGAGCCACTCATCAGCAGGTCGCGGATTTCCTGATCTTCCTTCGCCGAGAAAAGCTCCTCTCTGTTTCAGCAGTCACAAGGATACAGAGCCGCCCTGGCCCTAGTCCTTAAGTTGCGAGAAGTCAATATTTCCTCCTCCATTGAAATATCTCCCTTGATGAGTTGGCTTGGAGAGGTCTTGCCCACCCAGGGAACTCGGGCCCCTGGGTGGGATGTGACTCTTGTCTTGAGGAGTTTGACTCGTAGACCCTACGAGCCTCTCCGGGAGTTGTGAGACAGGGATCTGACCCTCAAGACTGTCTTTCTGCTGGCCCTGGCATCGGTGAAGAGAGTAGGAGAACTTCATGGTCTTTCCTTCGATGTCAAACACTCAAGGGGATGGGGATCAGTTACGCTCGATTTTGTAGCGAAGACTCAGAACCCTTCGGTCCCAGATGTCAGGTTCAAGTCCTTCACGATCCCCTCCCTAGAGGACTTTACTGGTAGTGATACAGAAGAGATACTACTGTCTTGTTAAGAGTGCTACGGCGCTATCTGAAGAAAACTCGACACCTCAGGCCTGAGAGTCGACGCCAGGGTGACCAAGAAAGACGTGCCCAAGAACACTGTTTCTTTCTGGCTTCGTGAGGTGATCAAGAAATCGTACTACTCTGAGAGGAGTGCCGACACCAGGACCTTTCGTCTGAGAGCCCACGAAGTTAGGATTATTGGTCCAACCCTTGGATTCCGCAAGAACTTGTCAGTTGCACAGGTACTGAAGGCAGGGGTGTGGTCCAACTAGACCACCTTCACCTCCTTCTACCTTCGGGATATTGCCCATAGGTCCTTGGACACTTTTTCCTCGGGACCTGTGGTGGCTGCTCAACAAGTTGTGTAGCTTACCCAGCCCCTTTAACAGGACAAGGTTGCATCTCGTCCTCGTGATATCGCATGGAGAATGAATGAGTGTGACTGGCTCCTCTTCCTTCTCTTTTCTTCCCTCTTCCTGCAGGCAGAGGGTAGCGGTTGTCACTTGCTGGACAGGACGACGGTGCAGGTAAGCTACGTAACTGAGCTCCATTCTATCTAGGGATAGAAGCGTTTATCCGTCCCTTCCCTAGCAAAGAGGGAAGCGGACAGCAGTAAGAGACAAACCCAATGCTTTATATTTGACTTCTTACTTATGAATTGGTTCTTGCTTGGAATTCATAAGAGGTATGCATGGTCGAGAGGTTTGGCTGCTGATCCTGCAGTTCTCATTCCGATCAGTTGGACAGAGGCTAGGTTCCCCCCTTGCTCTTACGTCCAGGGAGGGAACCCAGGTTGGGCGAACACCAGTCTGTTCACAAGACTCTGATTCCTCCCACCAATAAGTGAGTCTTTCTTATGTAAAGGACTGATGGTTTTTATAATGTGTCGGAACAAATCACAATTTTTGAAAGTAAATTGTATTTTTCCTAACTATACAAACCTGAGGTCCTTTACATATAGGCCCACCTCATGCCACCCCTCACTCTGTTCCTGGGCCTAAAGCAAAGTGGAGAAAAATACAATTTATTTTCAAAAATTGTGATTTTACTGTCCAAATGTTGGTTGTATGACTGGAACTGAGCCTGATTGTGTATTTCCAGTTGTGATGAGGTCAATACAATGTATTTTTTTTAAATTTTCTTCTACTGTAGCTGAATTCGCTTTAAATCGGTTGTGATTTTCAATACTATTCAATTTTTTTCCCTTAAGTTGGGTTCATTCCAGTATTTTTTTTGTTGTTGTTGGTTTGATTATTACTTTTATTATTTGTTCCCTCTTCCATTGGAATTTCTTTTTCATGGATATCTGAATCTTTAATGTTAGTAGTGGTATTGGGGGATATGATATTACACTTATTTTGGGTTTTAGTATTATTGGCATGAGAATTAGTTTCTATGTTTATTATCTTGTGTATTATTGTGCTGATTGATGTTTTGATTTTTAGTTAGATTTGAGAAAGGGGGGCTTTTGGATGGATTATTAAATCCTCTTACTTTTAGCTCGAGTCTAGCTTCCTTGACTGACATTCCTGTTCTATTTATTAACAACTGAAGCTCAGTGTTGTATTGGTAAAAGGAGCACTCTTTAGATTTTGTGAGATGGGGCTTGCCCACAATTGATACATTTTGGGTGGTTACAGTTCAATTAGGGGTATGATTATCTGATGCGCAGACTGCACATATTGCCTTATTACGGCATTTTTTGTATCATACCTTGAGTACTGTGTACATTGTAATGGTTTTGGAATAAATGGACAAACTTCTCTATTTTGCTTTGAGAATTTTGATTTTAAATGGGAAGTCTTGGCCTGTAAATTTTATTTTGGCAATGTTGATATTTTTATTCATGTCTTTCCTACTTGGAATTGAGTATATTTCTAGATTGTGAATATCGTTATATCTTAATTTTAAGGAGTCTACTAGTAGTTGTTTTGAAGGAAGTTCTTCTTGTTCGTTGTTGGGTAGGGTGACTGTACCTTGTGCATAATTCAATATTTTGTGGCTTGTAATTGTTATTTTTATATTATTTATTTCTGTTATATTTAAAAGGCAGTGAACTGCTTTTAGTTGGTTACTTGGAGTAACCATTCATTATTTTTGATGAGTCTACTTTCCATGTCTTGTGATGGGTATATATTGAGTATTTTGTTTTCTAGTTTAGCTGTTGGAATTTTGTTTCCAGTTTTAAGGACTAGAAATCTTGACCAGTCCAAAGAGGTCATCAAAATGTACCTATGTGGGATTCAGTCGGTAATTTTAGTTTCTTTTCAGTCCTTGTTTTATGTATGTTGCTTTGTCTATTAGAATTGTTACATTTTTCTGTATTGGTGGGAGTATTACTTGTCTCTTAATTCAGAATTATTGTTTATTATTATATGGTTCCATAATTACCAGTTGGTTTTTGTTTGTGTCTTTTAATTTCTATGCACCCTATTGGGTGCTCTGGATTTGTTATTTTACTTGGAACAGGGTGTTCCTCTGTAGCATTTTCATTGTTTGATGCTGTATCAAGGAGATTCGGGAGTGATATGCCAATAGTCATCTTCTGTGCCGGAATTTTTCCATCATGGGGCCCAGGGGTACTCAAATCTTCAAGTTCTCAAATCATAAAATTGTTGGAGAAAAAATTTTTTTTGTAAAGATATCATTGGCTTTTCATGAAGTCAAATCTTCTGCCAATGGCACAAATGAGAAATGACTCCCAGATGTCCGCATCCCTACCCTACCCCAAAAGGGAATGGCATTACATGATTATTATTATGTTAAAACCTGCTTGCTAGGACTAAGAGTATTACAATAATACAATTATCCTCATCCTAATCACATTATGGGCAAACCGGACAGAACGCCAAGTTCTATTCCTAGAACCAGTACCCCTGGAATCCATGGTCCAGCTCCACAGAAAAGTTCGGCCTGAAAAAACAGGTCTGAAAATTGTCAGGTAGATGATGGATCTACCACAGTTGTCACTATTTAGCTTGATTTAACTTCATGTTAAGCCATGACATGTTTTATTATTTAATTGATTTGGAAAATTTTGACAAAAGTGGAAAAATCTACAAATACAGGCAGTCCCTGGGTTACGACGGGGGTTCCGTTTTTGAGACGCGTTGTAACCCGAAAATCGTCGTAAGCCGGAACATCATCAAAAATCCTAAGAAAACCTTAGTTTTAATGCTTTGGAAGCATTCAAAACTATATAAACTGCATTCTTATTGCATTTTCATCAAAAAAACCTTCAAATATTGTTTATTTTGCATTTTTGGTGTCATATTTCTTCTGACAGATCAGCATTGGAGGCGTTGTAAGCCTGGAACATGCGTCGTAACCCTGGAAATAATTTCTGATGAATATAATTGAAAAGCACCTTAACCTCGGAACGTCGTAAGCCGAACCCGTTGTAACCTGGGGACTGCCTTTATTAACCCAAAAATATATACGTAATGTTATATGGGACTCTTAGGTTTGAACCTAGGAAGAAATTCCTGAAGTTTGAGAGCCCCCCTCACCACATCAAGGTGGTCCCAAAATGAGGGGGCTTTACTTGGTTTCCATGGAACTATTTTGTATCCAATAGTATGTCATTTACATATTACATACATTAAAGAGTTGTACATAATCACATTTATTCATGAAACATAGCTTCATTATAGTTCAGCATTTTACATTGTAATAAATACTTATCAGTTTTAATTTGTATGATTTCATGATTCACAAAACCTATTTCAGTATGAATGCTTTCTCTTTTTATGAGTAGGTACATGTACCACATATAGTGGCATCAGTCTTTTATGCATGAATATTTTTTATGCTCACTCATTTCTTCAATAAATTTTTCTCTACTTTTCATAGGACTCTGTTTCTGGTCAGTATCCCTCATCATCAGTGGTATCCAGTTTACAATATTCCAACAAAATGCTGTTTCCAGGTGGTAACTATAAAGCACAAAAGTAGTAATGCTTGCTTATACTTACAACAGTGTATTGATTTAATAACCTTTGTCATTTATATTGTGTAGAAGATTTAACCAGTATTCACAGTACAGTAGTTTTCATGTGAATGCTTCTCTTCAGGAATGGCCCTTGGATTTTGCACTGACAGAAAAGGTGTCTGTTACATATAATTTATTGTAGCATTTAAAAATGCTTTCTTCTGATCATGTAGAAAATTTGACTTGATATTCAGCATTGTTTATTTATATTTTTTAGATGTTTGAGTACAGAATTCTACAGTTATGGTTGCTGTAGTTTATTCACTAAGACAGACCTGTATATAGTTGTTGTAAAATTATTTTGTTAATTTATTGTTTATAAAATATATAGAGTCTTATTTTCCCGTTTAATTGTAATAAATGTAAGTTTTTGATGTTTTACATATGTGACTAATATTAATGTAGTTTATAGAATTATGGTGATAATTTGTTCAGTCCCTCCATACCTCTGGCAGGTTTCCATTAACTGAAAAGCATCAGAGAGCATCTACTTAGAACTGACACATATCTTGGCAAGTATTTGCTCAAAACTATATTAGCAAGGTTCTCTTAGCTCTTACTCTTATCGGCTCCTTACCCTATCAGAATTGATCATTAGATGACTAACCCCTACACAGCCTTGGTCACTCTCAGAACATGAAGGAGTGTGAGGTTGGATTGCAAGCCTCCTCACCCTGAGAATTTGAACAGCTGACTTGATCGAGTGAGATAAGTTTGATGTCGAGCTCTACGGCTAGTGCAGAGTCCAATTTTAGTGGACTGATGACCCTCAAGGCACTAGAAGCATTTAGTATACTGTATTAAGGTGAAAGCCGCCCAAGCGTAGCCCATGAAGAAGCGCCACATCCCTCCTATGAACGTACTTTCATGGTGAGCATAAGAAAATACAGACAAACTATAACATTTTTGGCTAATGATAAGCCCATGAAATCTCTAAAACATTTATGACGGTTGCACAGAAGCACATTTCTTCAAGACTCACCAGAGAAATAGATGATAATAGCACCTCATACCAGACAAAATTATCCCCCCCCTAATAACCTAGTCACATAGACAACCACCATGCTGACATCAGCACGATGGAATACCCTCTACGACAACCACCATGCTGACATCAGCATGACGGAATGACCTTCTACCCTCTCCCGGAACTCCCACAGATCTAGGAAAGCTGCTTTCAACTCCAAAATGTTGATGTGAAGCAGCTTGTCCTCTGCACTCCAAACACCCGAGGCAAGGAGATCTTCCAGATGAGCACCCCAGCTGTCAATGGAGGCATCTGAAAACAGGAGTAAGTCTGGAGGGGGTGAACGCAGAGGGACTCCCACCATGAGATTCTGGTCGTCCAATTACCAACGAAGGTCTTGACTCACCTCTTCAGACAGAAAACTGTGCAGAGGGGAATCTCCTGCCGGGGACCAGAATTCCTTCAGTCTCCCGTAGAGAGTGAAGGTGAACGTGACCACAAGGGACCAGCTTCTCTAGAGGACAAAATCCCAAGAAGGACCTCCCACTGGTGAGCTGGCTGTTCGGTCTGACAGGAATGAACATACCACCGACCTTAACTTCTCCAACCTCTGGTCCAATGGAAAAACCGTTGATGCTGCTGTATCTATAGCCATACCCAGATAGAGAGCTCTCTGGCTGGGAACCAGTTCAGACTTCTCCAGGTTTACTACAATACCTAGACCCCAACAAAACTGAAGAAGGTTGATCCCTGTCTTGAAATAGTTTCTCCCTGGAGCTTGCCAAGACCAGCCAGTCGTTAAGGTATCTTAACTGACGAATCCCCTGAGCATGAGCCCACATCGAGACAAGGTCAAAGACCCTTGTGAACACGAGGGGCTGTAGACAATCCGAAGCAAGGACCTTGAACTGGAAGACTTACTCTCCCAGGCAGAAGCAAAGGAACTTCATGGAAGAAGGGTGGACTGGAATCTGAAAGTAAGCATCCGTCAAGTCTGTTGACAGCAAGATGCCGTCGTTTCTCAAAGGGTAGTAGATACCCCACCTAAAAAACATCTATCCACTTCTCCCCTCCATGCAACTGCCATTTGGCCCAGTGGCAACCAGGAGGGAGAGGCGCCCACTCTATTGATGACCTGCTCTGCCCCTTCTAGCCTTGTAGGGGCAAGATTGAAAGGGACACTGCTGATGTCTTGACTTTGATGAATAAGCAGACTGAGAGGCTCTCACAGAAGTCAAACACCTGGTCAGCTTGACAAGAGGAGACCATCTGGTCTGCCATTGTGGAGGGGGAGGAAGAGGATGTGAACAAGCCTCCGATTTAGACCCCGCCTGATGCACTAGCCTATTTTTTGTATCCGCCCGCTGCTGGTCGATCACATCTTCTAAACGAGTTCATGGGAATTGAAGCTGTGACTCTAGGAGATCCCCGTTATGGAGGGCCAACAAGGACTCCGAATCCACTGACCCCGCCACCTTTGACAAGGCCGCATCCCTCCTCACCAGAAGGAGGTTGGCCCACAAAGTCTTAATAAGATGCCTTGATACAAAATGGCCTTAGCCCCAGACTGCAATAGCCTGACAAAGGAGGAAGAAATGACTGAACTGTCCAAACGAGGAGGCGAAAAACCCTCCCAAGAAGGACAAGTAGATACTCTTTGATGCTCCCTCTTCTTGAAGAACGCCTTCTGTTGCAACACAGGCCAAGAACAACATTCTGGGCAAGGATTAGTAATGGTATGAAAATTGGATCGGCACCTACTGCATGTAGTATGGGGGTCTGTAATGGTAGCAGCCAAACACCTGGAGCATGGAAATCACTGAATGCCAAGGCACATGCATTGACAAGGTCTAGAAGAATTGGAAGGACTCCATGCTAATCAAACAAGGCACACACAAACAAACTGAAACAAAGAAATCGGTGGCAAAAAAAGCAACCAGCTTTGAAGGAGAGCACGAGCGACTACCCTCCAAACCGGTCAATTAAAGACTGATGAATCACGAGATTCTATGCCTGGTCAGTGACCAGCTTCCACCTTGTATACGTATGAGTTGCCAGTATTCCACAGATTCCTTGGTTTACGATCTTTGATTGTTTTTAAGAGGGCCGGCTGGTACCCTTATATATGGGGGTATGGGGCAAAAAACGCTAAGTCATGAAAAAATTCATGTAGCTTCGTATGGCAATGGAGAATGCGTTTACGAAATATTTCGTCAAAATTCCTCTAACTTTCGTAGTTACAGGGTAACTAGGAAACATAAATCAATAAGCCAAAAACATTGATCCGTACAAGAAAATGCAATACGTATATTTCTTCTGTTATTGTAAATTTTGATAATTATTAATAGTCAAAGAAATTGTGAGCAATGGCATCTGCAGTGATTCCATGAGTCGCGGGAGGAAAGGTTCTCAGCTTACCACCCTACAAAGCAAGCAAACATGAAAGAGGTTACACGTTCGAGTTTCCTCTCTGAGATTCGCTTGTTTTTACACTTGTTTATCTTTGTTTCGGCCTGAATTTTGTCATGCCAAAGAGGAAAAGACAAGCAAAACATCTCGCTAATGTACAGAAGAAGAAAATTCGCTCTAATATGAGTTCAGAATATCATAATATCCGCGACATTAGCGTAGTTAGTGAAGAGAGAGAGGGCAGGGCTTGGGGAGGGTTGCGTAGTAAGGGATGCCCCGTCTTGCCTGACGCACACGTCGCGTGGTGCCCCAGGCTATGGTCTTTGAGAAAGGGATCTTAATTTATGATAAATAACAGTTTTGGTTTTTTAATGCCCAAAAAGGAAGATGAAATTCATAATAATCATGATTTATTAACATTCTTTTTATGAGTTTACATTCGAGTTTCACCTCTGACTTACTCATTCTCTCACCCACACAATCATCTTAGGTAAGATACAAAGGTGCCCCGTTAAGGGCAACTATGAGTTACACAACCTGTTGGGCAGCCACCACAGGACCCAGGGAAAATGTGTCCATAGATCTGTGGGCAACATCCTTAACCCTTAAACGCCGAAGCGGTATTTTAAAAATCGTCTCCAGGATGCCGGCAGTGTTCGTGAGTCATTTTTCAAAAAATCACAGCACACTTAGTTTTCAAGATTAAGAGTTCATTTTTGGCTCTTTTTTTTGTCATTGCCTGAAGTTTAGTATGCAACCATCAGAAATGAAAAAAAATATCATTATCATATGTAAATATTGGGATATATGAGTGCAAAAAAAAATTTCATATATAATTGTATACAAATCGCGCTGTGAGCAAAGCAGTTAAAGCTAACGAGTTAATTTTTTTCGTTGTATTGTACACTAAATTGTGATCAGTTTGGTATATAACACATTGTAAAACGATCAAGGCAACACAGAGAAAATATTATCACAAAATGATGCATGAATTCGTAACGCGCGGACGGAAAAAAAGCTGTTTTCAAAAATTCACCATAAATTGAAATATTGTGCTAGAGACTTTCCATTTGTTGCAAAATGAAGGTAATTGATCGAATATTACTAGACTGTAAGTGTTGTAGCTTACAATTGCAGTTTTCGACCATATCACTCGAGTTGAAGTTGACCGAAGGACAAATTTTTTCTATTTATCGTTATTTATATGAAAATATTTCAAAATTGATAAAAGCTACAAGCATGGGTTGTTTTTTGTTGATTTCTACATAAAATTGCACACATTTTCATATATAAAACTTTATGTAACGAGTAATTTAAAATGGTGCAAACATTACGACAATCGGACGAAAAAATTTGATTTGTTTGGAAGTTACCGCGCGGACGTAAGGAAAATGTTTATTTCATAAATTCACCATAAAATCGAAATATTGTGCTAGAGACATCCAATTTGTTGCAAAATAAACATAAATGATTGAATCTTACTAGATTGTAATAGTTTTAGCTTACAATTGCATTTTTTGACCATTTTGGTCGAGTCAAAGTTGGCCGAAGGTTGAAATTTTGGCATTTATCGTTATTTATATGAAAATATTTCATAACTGATAAAAGCTACAACCATGGGTTGTTTTTTTGTTGATTTCTACATAAAATTGTGCACATTTTCATACATATAACTTTATGTGACGTCTAATTTAAAATGGTGTAAACATTATGACAATCGGACGAAAAAATTTATGATTTTTATGGAAGTTACCGCGCGGATGTAGGGAAAAAGTTTATTTCATAAATTCACCATAAATCGAAATATTGTGCTAAAGAGTTCCAGTTTGTTGCAAAATAAAGATAAATAATTGAATATTACTAGAATGTAATAGTTTTAGCTTTCAATTGCGTTTTGTTACCATTTCGGTAGAGTCAAAGTTGAACGAAGGTTGAAATTTTGGCACATCGTTATTTATATGAAAATATTTCAAAACTGATAAAAGCTACAACCATGGGTTGATTTTAGTTGATTTCTACATAAAATTGCGCACATTTTCATATATAAAACTTTATGTAACAGCTAATTTAAAATGGTGCAAACATTATGACAATCGGACGAAAAAAATTATGATTTTTTCGGAAGAGTTACTGCGCGGGCATAAGGAAAATGGTTTTTTTTTAATAAATTCACCATAAATCGAAATATTGTGCTAGAGACTTCCAATTTGTTGCAAAATAAAGTAAATGATTGAATATTACTAGAATGTAAGAGTTTTAGCTTACAATTGCGTTTTTCTACCATTTTGGTCGAGTCAAAGTTGACCAAAGGTTGATATTTTGGCACTTATCGTGATTTATATGAAAATATTTCAAAAATGATAAAAGCTACAACCATGGGTTATTTTTAGTTGTATTCTACATGAAATTGCGCACATTTCCATATATAAAACTTTATGTAACGGCTAATTTAAAATGGTGCAAACATTACGACAATCGGACAAAAAAATTTATGATTTTTTCGGAAGAGTTACCGCGCAGACGTAAGGAAAAAGTTTTTTTCATAAATTCACCATAAATCGAAATATTGTGCTTGAGACTTTCAATTTGTTGCAAAATGAAGGTAAATGGTTCAATATTACTAGAATATAAGAGTTTTAGCTTACAATTGCGTTTTTCTACCATTTCCGTAGAGTCAAAGTTGACCGAAGGTTGAAATTTGGCACTTATCGTTATTTATATGAAAATATTTCAAAACTGATAAAAGCTACAACCATGAGTTGTTTTTGGTTGTATTCTACATGAAATTGCACACATTTTCATATATAATACTACATGTAATGGCTAATATAAAATGGTGCAAAAATTATGTCAAAATGACGAAATAATTTCTGAGATGTGTCGCTGATGCTTTTTAGTGCGAGAAGAAAGAAATTCGCGCTTGCGCGCCTGGGTAACGATTGTAAACAAAATAACACCTTGATCCGTGAGCTCCCAGCATCCCCAAAGGTGCGTGATTCAAAAGTTTTTGCCTAGTAGGCCTGTAACTATTTTTCAGCGAATTTTTAAAAAAACTTTTTTTCGTTGACGTACCATATGTTGGTTCGGCACCCAACAGACAATTTTCGTCGACGTTTAATATGTCCAATCGGCGTTAAAGGGTTAAGATAGAAAGAGGTGAACGTGGACTGGCGTAACCAAGTACCAGCGCTCAGCACTCTATGTACAGCCAAGTTCTTTTTGAAAGCCAGCGAGGGACCAATATCCCTATGTCATGTGCTCTAGCCTGCACAGACATGGCGATGGAATCATCAAGAGTCAAGTATGCCTGTCTGATGACTTCCCATATCCAAAAAGAGATAGTATTCTTAGAGACCTCTTTCGTCGTACGGCCTGTACTGACAAAGAGCCTGCAGCATCCTGGTCTAAGGTGCAGAGCCCTTTTAAGATATGTAGTAACGCAGGGCCCGGACAGGGCAAAACAAAAGCTCTTGAGCATCACCACCCACAAAGTCAGTCAGTGAGGGAATGGAGAACGAAGCGAACCTGTCATCATGCACTGAGGGATTTTGAGTCTTGGCCACGAACTGCGGAACAAATTCGAAGGACACTGACTTCCAACCCCTGGTGTGCTTCACCTCATAACTCAGACCGTGGAGCTCTCCAACCCTTTTGGAAGATGCCAAAGCCAAAAGGAAAACTGTCTTAACCGTCAGGTTCCTATCAAATGAGCGGCGCAAGGGCTCATATGGGCTCTTAGTCAAGCTCTTAAGCACCACGGAAACATCCCACGTTGGGGGCTTGAGCTCTCTAGGAGAAGACGACTGCTCAACCCCTTAACTAGCAGGGAAAGTTCCCAGGAAGAGGAGACGTTGATACCCTTCAGGCGTAACACCAAACTCAAGAGCCGCCCTGTAGCCTTTAATAGCAAACACAGACAAACGTTTCTCATCTCTGAGGAAGGTTAAAAAGTCTGCTATTTGCTGAATAGAGGTTGCGAGTGGAGAAAAACCCCATTTATGACACCAATCACAGTAGATCGCCCATTTGCCTTTTTAAACCGCGGAGGTTGACTTCCTAAGACTGCTGGACATGTGCCCAGCTGACTTCTGAGAAAAGCCTCTCTCTCGTAGGAGATAGTTGGTAGCCTCCAACCGTAAAGAGACGGGGATTCTACTGACTGGTGGAACCTTTCTGCATGGGGCTGACACAGGAGATGCCGCCAAGGTGGAATCTCCCTCGAAATCTCCGACAACAACGATAGCAGATCTGGAAACTATTCCGCCTGAGGCCACAGAGGGGCCACCAGAGTCATTCTGAGACCCTGTGAACCCAACAGCCTGTTCAGAACCTGACAGATCAAACAAAACGGAGGGAAGGCATACACCTCCAGGTTGTCCCAGGGATGTTGGAATGCATCTTCTGCCAATGCCAAGGGATCTGGGACCACTGAACAGAACACTTCCAGCTTCCTGTTGTAGCGTGTCGCGAAAAGGTCCAGCATGGGTCTCCCCCAAAGCCTGTCTGCCTGCACTTGATGAAGGGACCACTCTGTGCCTAAGATCTGATCCCGGCGACTGAGTTTGTCTGCGACCATGTTCCGTTTCCCTGGGATATACCTGGCTGAAAGCTCTACCGAATTGCTGATTGCCCACTGGTGAAGCTCGATGGTCAAGGCATGAAGCTGCTGCGAAACTAGGTCTCCCTGTTTGTTCACGTTGGCTACCACCGTGGTGTTGTCCGACATGAGAACGACAGAGTGACCCTCTACCATCCCCCGAAACTCCTTCAGACCCAGGAAAGCAGCCTTCAACTCCAAGACGTTGATATGCTGCTGCTTGTCCTCTAAACCCCAAACGCCTGAAGCGACGAGGCCGCCTAAGTGTGCGCCCCAACCTGTGAGGGAGGCGTCCAAGAACAGAAGGAAGTCCGGAGGGAGAGAGCGCAGAGGGACGCCCTTCAATAGATTCTGGTCGTCCAGCCACCAACGAAGGTCTTCTCTCACTTTCAAAGACAGTGGGACCATAAACGGGAGTCCCTGCTGGACACCAGAATTCCCCCAGTCTCCATTGCAGAGACCGAAGACGAAGACACCCATGAGGGACCAGCTTCTCCAGGGAAGATAGCACTCCCAGAAGAACCTGCCGCTGATGAGCTGACTGATGCGACTTTGAGAGGAAGTTGCGCGCCACAGCCCGCAACTTCTCCAATATCTGATCCGACGGGAAAACTCTCACCACTGTTGTATCGATGACCATGCCCAGGTAGAGAATCCTTTGAGTGGGTACAAGGTTTGACTTTTCCTGGTTGACTAAAATGCCCAGGTCCAGGCAGAACCGAAGAAGACGATCCCTGTCTTGCAGCAGCTTTTCCCTGGAAACTGCCAAGACCAACCAATCGTCGAGGTACCTCAGCAAACGGATCCCCTGAGCATGACCCCAACTTGACACGAGAGAGAAGACCCTTGTGAACACTTGAGGGGCCGTGGTCAACCCGAAGCACAAGATTTTGAACTCGAAGATCTTGGCTGCCAGAGAGAAGCGAAGGAACTTCCTGGACGTGGGATGAACAGGGATTTGGAAGTATGCGTCCTTTAAGTCTATCGACAGCATGAAGTCGCCTTCCCTCATGGCTGCCAACACCGAGCGCGGGGTGTCTTTCTGATGAAGCGTTTCAAGGTGGATAAGTCGATCACAGGCCTCCATCCTCCCGATGCCTTGGGCACCAAGAAGATGTGACTGTAAAACCACGGGGACGGACGCACTACTTCCGCTATCGCATCCCTGTCCAGCATCTTCTGCACCTCCTCCTGAAGAGCCAAGAACTTCAGAGAATCTGGTGGATACATCTTCCTGAGCTGCGGCTTGTCCAACAGAGGAGGAGAGAAGTCGAATGGCAACAGGTACCCCACCCGAAGGACATCTACCACTCACTTCTCCGCCCCGTAACACTGCCACTTGGCCTATTGGCCTAATGGCCAGCCAGGCAACCCCCACCCGTGGCGCAGGAGAGGGATAGGCGCCCAACCTACCGACGGCCCCCTTGACCTCTGCTCCTAGGGCCTCTTCTTGGTTTAAAGGAACGAGAGCGAAAGGGGCATTGATCCTGAGACTTTGGCTGTGACAAACGGGAAGGCCCTGCCAAACTCGAGGTCCTCCATGGCCTACCAGGGGACGATCTCCTTGATTGCTGCTGGACCAGGGGAGGAGGGGGGCCAAACGTCTCCGAGGGCGGGGCTCTGATTTGGACACAGCCTGGTGCACCAGACGGTCCTTGGTGTCAGCCCAATGTCGGTCTATTGCATTGTCGAGTTCGGTCCGTGGAAACAAAAATTATTCTAACAGGTCACCGTTCCTCAAGGCCAGCAGAGACTCGATGTTGAGCAACCTCTCCATCCTAGACAAAGCCGCATTCCTCCTAACCAGAAGAAGACTTGCCCATAAATTGGCACTGAGGTGAGCCAAATAAGAAAACCCCTTGCTCCGGATTGCAAAAGACTGGCAAGCGAGGCGGCACTCAAAAACCCAACAGGGGACCTGTCAGAAGCTATCTTGGCAATCACCACAGACCAGAGGTCCAGCCAAGAAACCGTCTGCAACATGGAGGCCGCCGTAGATTCCAAGGCTAAGGCGTCTTGCGGAGATAAGGACGGAGCCACTGACCTCACCTGTTCCAAAGTCAAACCCGGCTTCAGGCGAATGACGTCTGGGTTAAGGTGGCATGAGAACAAAAATGATATTGTTGATACAATAAAGTTTTGTACATACTTACCTGGCAGATATATACTTAGCTAACGACTCCGTCTTCCCGACAGAAATTCAAATTTCGCGGCACACGCTACAGGTAGGTCAGGTGATCTACCGCCCTGCCGCTGGGTGGCAGGAATAGGAACCATTCCCGTTTTCTAATTAGATTTTCTCTTACCCCTGTCTCGTGAGGGGAGGCTGGGTGGGCCATTTAATCGTATATATCTGCCAGGTAAGTATGTACAAAACTTTATTGTATCATAACAATATCATTTTTGTACATTCAACTTCCCTGTTGAATGTTGAATGTACCACCTTCGGTGGTGGGTAAGAGACAGCTAATGACTGAAAAGACAGGTAAACAACATACGTTTTAGGTAATATATAAAAAACCTTGGTTCCTACCTGTTTAAACGGAAGACTTCATAGCCATTGCTTAGGAGTCTGCTTTGTCTCAAGAGCCTCAGCGAGAATGTGACCTATGGCTAAGAGTTCTTGTGGGTCTGTCGATGGGGTCTTATCCACTTACTCGACAGAGCCTGATGGCATTTGTCAATGGTGTCTCATCCAGTTACATGACAACACACCTTGCCTAATCGCATAGTCAAGGAGCACAACACCGATCACCTGATCCCAAAACCCGGGTTAGTACAGAGATTGAAAGGAGTTATCCCCAACATCCTTTCAAACGACCATAAAAACTCGAAACCGCAACATAACACGAACACGAAACAGTTATAATACAAAACGTTTTGTACACACTCACCTGTCAGACACACACCCAGTCCCTTTCTGACAAAGGCGACGGCCGCCTGTGCAACATCTTGCGCCCTTGCCAGGAGAAGACCAAGTCCACATCTGACAGGGAAGTTGATCGTACAACTAAATTAATTAAGGATCAGTATTTGCTCCATGTCCCAGCACTGTATCCGCCGAAACATACGGACCAAGAGAGAAGCATCTCTCGTAAGTAACTCTGACATCTTTCAAGTAGTGAGAGGCAAAGATGGAATTGCATCTCCAAAATGTAGCAGCTAAAATGTCTTTCATAGACATATTTTTATTGAAAGCTAGCGAAGTCGCAACTGCTCGCACCTCATGCGCTTTCACTCTTAGCTGCTTAAAGGAGTCATCTTGGCACTTATCATGAGCTTCTGAGATCACGCTTCTCACAAAGAAGGCCAGGGCGTTCTTTGACATGGGTCTTTTCGGGTCCCTCACCACACACCTTAGACTCTGACGGCAACCCTTCAGTTGATTCTTCTTTTGAAGATAAAACTTTAGTGCTCTGACTGGACAAAGAGACCTTTCCATCTCTTTCCCCACCAGAGGAGAAAGTCCCCTGACTTCAAAGCTTCTGGGCCAGGGGTTCGAAGGGTTCTCGTTCTTTGCCAGAAACAAAGGTTGGAAAGAACAAATTGCCGAGTCTCCTCTAAACCCTACACGAGAATCTAATGCATGGATTTCACTAATCCTCTTGGCAGTTGCGAGAGCCACTAGAAAAATACATTTTCTCGTGAGATCTCTAAACAAGGCTTGATGCAGAGGTTCGAACTTGTCCGAAGTAAGATACTTGAGGACCACGTCGAGATTCCAACTAGGAGTGCGAGAGGGTCTAGTTTTAGTAGTTTCGAATGACCTTATGAGGTCATGAAGATCTTTATCCTCCGCTATAATTCAGGCCCCTATTCCTGAATACAGCGGAGAGCATGCTTCTGTATCCTTTGATGGTGGGTACAGCTAAACGAGACTCTTCTCTCAGGAAGAGCAGAAAATCAGCAATGACGGTCACAGAGGTATTGGAGGAGGACAGTTTCTTCGCCTTACACCATCTACGGAAGACTTCCCACTTCGATTGATAAACCCGCAAGGTTGAAGACCTGCGGACTCTGGCGATTGCGCTGGCAGCCTTTCGCGAAAAGCCTCTCGCTCTGACAAGTCTTTCGATAGTCGAAAGGCAGTCAGGGAGAGAGCAGGGAGGTTTTGATGAAATCTCTCGAAGTGGGGTTGTCTGAGCAGATCCGTCCTTTCGGGAAGAGATCTGGGGAAGTCCACCGTCCATTCCAGTACCTCTGTGAACCAGTCTCGAGCGGGCCAAAAGGGGGCGATGAGAGTCATTCACGTCCCTTCCGAGGCCACAAACTTTCTTAACACTTCCCCCAGAAGCTTGAATGGGGGAAACGCGTACGTGTCTATGCCCGACCAGTCTAGGAGAAGGGCATTGACCGCTATGGCCCTTGGATCCTCGACTAACGAGCAGAAATTGTCCATCCTTCTGGAGAGGAATGTGGCGAACAGATCTATTTGAGGTTTCCCCCATAAGGACCAGAGCTTCTGGCAAACTTCGGAGTGTAGGGTCCACTCTGTTGGAAGGACCTGGTTCTTCCTGCTCAATCGGTCCGCTCTTACGTTCTTTACTCCTTGAACGAACCTTGTAAGGAGGGTGATGCCTCGCTTCTCTGCCCATATCAACAGAGCTCTTGCCAATTCGTAGAGGGAGAAAGGGTGAGTTCCTCCCTGCTTGCGAATGTAAGCCAGGGCCGTGGTGTTGTCCGAATTCACTTGCAGCACCACGCCTCTGACTTCGGCTTCGAATGCCTTCAGGGCTAGATGTATGGCCAGAAGTTCCTTCGCGTTTATGTGCCAGGACACCTGTTCCTTTGTCCATGTGCCTGACACTTCTTTCTTCCCCAGTGTTGCTTCCCAGCCTGTCTCCGAGGCGTCGGAGAACAACACTAGGCGTGGGCTCCAAATTGAAAGGGACAATCCCTCGTTTCTCTTGAGAGGAGCTAACCACCAAGTCAAGTGGATCTTGATTTCTGGGAGAATTGGAAAGGAGTCCGAAAGATCCCCTTTCTCCCGATCCCACATCTTCTGCAGATAAAACTGTAGGGGCCTGAGGTTGAGCCTCCCTAGGGAAAAGAACTGTTCTAGCGAGGAAAGGGTACCCAGAAGACTGAGCCATTCCCTCGCTGAGCTCTGCTCTTTCCCTAAGAAGGCTGAGACTTTTTCCAAGGCTCGCACAATTCTCTCTCGCGACGGAAAAACTCAAAAACCCCGAGAATCCATCTGAATCCCCAGATAGACAATGTTCTGGCTGGGGACCATCTGAGACTTCTCGAGGTTCACAAGCAGTCCGAGTGACTACCATGTCTAGGGTCGTAGTCAGGTCCTCCAAACACTGATGTTTCGATCTGGCTCTGATAAGCCAGTCGTCCAGGTAAAGCGATATGTTCACCCCCTTCAGATGTAACCAACGTGCTACGTTCCTCATGATGCCTCTGAACACTTGAGGAGTCGTAGACAGGCCGAAGCACAGGGCCCTGAACTGGAATATCTTCCCCTGGATCATGAACCTCAGATACTTTCTTGACGCAGGATGCAATGGGACGTGAAAATATGCATCTTGCAGGTCCAGGGAGACCATCCAATCTCCAGGACGTAGAGCCGCAAGAACCGAGGCAGTTGTTTCCATGGAGAATTTTGTTTTCTCCACGAATCGGTTCAGTGCGCTCACGTCTAATACAGGTCCCCCCCCCATGTAAAAACAGTCTTCCCCGCGTCTTTCTTGGTGCTGAGCCACGATTCCACCGACTGAAGAGCCTTCTTCATAGAAATGGCAGGGCGCATCTTCAGTACGGAGGAGGACTTAGCGGTCTTCATACTTGAAAACAACGACCGCAGAGAAGGAGGGGCAGCAGGACTGAGGGAGTCCCCAAACTCTAGTAGCAAAAACGTAGCCAACGTCTTATAATCCGAGACCTTTCTCTCCCGGAGGCTCTCCTTCCGACAACTCTTCAAGCTCACGTCTCGTTGGAGAAGGGCTTCTCTCAGTACCAGAACCATCCTGACAAAGGCGATTGCCGCCTGTGCGACATCTTGGGCCTTTGTCAGGAGAAGGCTAATCCTGAGAAAAACCATTAAGCTGAGCCTCATGACTGTCTTCTATCTTGTTAGGCGATGCTGGAGATCCTAGCGCCTTACGCTTGGCTGGCGATTCGCGCCTGGCGTCTGGCTGGTGCCTCACGCATGGCTGGCGCCTCACGACTGCCTGGCGATTCGCGCCTGGTTGGCGCTTCACGCCTCGATGAACTCTTTATAGGCAGAAAGGCGTCTTTTCTTCTAGGAGGGTCTTTCTTGAGAACTCCCACCAAGGAAGCAATTTGCTCCTGCATATTTAGGAGAATCCTTGTAGTAGCCTCTTCCTTTTCCATATCAGAAGGAGAGGAAGGAGGTCTGGATGAATAAGGAGCCTCTGAGCCGAAAGCAGGCGCATCTAGGGCTCTCTTAGCTCTCTTCCTGTGCTTCAGCGAATCCTTCAGAAAGCGTTCTGGGCTCGAGTCCAAGGTGGGAGCTTTCCAACTCTTCTTGAGAGGACGTGATAATTCGCCCGAGCTCCACCCTCGCCTGTGAGACGACGAATCTGACGAGGAGAAGCACTCCTTGAGGATGCCTTTGCAATGGCGATCCTTGGCAGCCTGGGACACCTGATCGGTGGGGATTCTCCGTAACCTCCGTAAGGCTTTCGACATTCCTTCTCCTCTGGGTCTATGAGCTTGGAAGAGGTCTAGGCCTGGGAGCGAGACAGAGCCGATCAGACGCCCCCTCCATTGCACTGGGAATACTATAATCATCCACTGCACTTTGCTTACTTTCTAGAGCTATCATTTTTAGCTCCATCCTTTTGAGGGCAGCTTTCAAATCCGAAATCTCCGTAGATGAATTTGCACCTTCTGTGAAGGGAAAATGTGCTGACACTGTATGTGAGGAAGCAACTACTTGGGGATTAGGAGCTACTATGTTTATTGGCTCGACAGAGCGAGACCTACTCAAACTTTTGGAAGAAGCTTTCCTAGCCCTATCCCTCTCTAACTTCCTTAAATAAGCAGTTAGAGTCTTCCATTCCTCTACACTCAAATTCATACATTCGTCACACTTGTTAGAAACAGAACATTCATTCCCCCTACACCTCTTGCATACAGTGTGAGGATCCACCGAAGCTTTCGGCAGTCTCACACTACAACCCTCATTTACACACACACTCTAAATGAACAGTTAGAGTCCGACATTCTGAGAAAAATCCGTAAGCAAAATCCAAAAAAGTCCACAAATCGCGTGTACCAAACCAAAGATCCAATACGTCACCAAATAAATCAGTCCAGAAGATCAACGGCGATGAAAAGCGAAAGTCAAAGTCAGGAGGAACCAGCAACGATGTTACCGGAACCGGCGACAGAGAAAATCTGATTAGAAAACAGGAATGGTTCCTATTCCTGCCACCCAGCGGCAGGGCGGTAGATCACCTGACCTACCTGTAGCGTGTGCCGTGAAATTTCTGTCGGGACGACGGAGTGACGGAGTCGTTAGCTAAGTATATATCTGACAGGTAAGTTGAATGTACAAAAATGATATTGTTATAATACAATAAAGTTTCATACATACTTACCTGGCAGATATATACTTAGCTAAGACTCCGTCGTCCCCGACAGAAATTCAAATTTCGCGCCACTCGCTACCGGTAGGTCAGGTGATCTACCTGCCTGCCCTGGGCGGCAGGACTAGGAACCATTCCCGTTTTCTATCATATTTTCTCTCTTCCACCTGTCTCCTGCGGGGAGGCTGGGTGGGCCATTAATTGTATATATCTGCCAGGTAAGTATGTATGAAACTTTATTGTATTATAACAATATCATTTTCATACAATGAACTTACCTGTCAGATATATACTTAGCTGATTGGCACCCTTTGGTGGAGGGTCAGAGACAGCTAATATGGAATAGACAGGTAAACAACATATGTTGTAGGTATAAAAGAAAAACCTTGGTTCCTACCTGATAGGTGGAAGACTTCGTGGCTGTAGCCCGGTAGTCTGCATCACCTCAAGACTTTAGCGAGATATTAGATCTATGGCTAGAGTTCTTGTGGGTCTGTCGATGGGTATATGAACCGCTTACTCGGCAGAGCCTAAAAGGACTTTGTCAATGGGTACTGGACCACTTCTATGACAACACACCTTGTGAAGGAGCATAACCAATCCCGACCACCTGATCCTAACCACCATGTTAGTATATAGAATTGTTCTGAGTTATCCCCGAACTCATTACAAACAACCCATAACTCGAAACGAAAAACGCATTCATACAAAAATTCTCAAAAAAAAAAAAAAAAAAAAATTTAAGGATTGGTGTTTGCTCCCGTACCCAGTATTGTATCCGCCGATACAAAGGGTCCCAGAGAAAAACATTTCTCGTAGGTCACGCGAACGTCTTTAAGATAGTGAGATGCAAAAACTGAATTGCACCTCCAATATGTCGTGTCAATGATTTTCTTTAACGACATATTCTTCTGAAAAGAGAGAGACGTCGCCACTGCTCTAACTTCATGGGCTTTTACTCTTAAAAGCGGAAAAGAGTCGTCGGGACAGAACTTGTGAGTATCCGTAATGACGCTCCTAATGAAGAAAGCTAATGCGTTCTTAGACATGATTCTTGTGGGGTCCTTAATCGAACACCAAAGACTTTGTCTAGAGCCTCCCATTTGTTTCTTTCTTTGTAAGAAGAACTTCAAGGCTCTTACCGGGCAAAGAGACCTCTCTGTTTCTCTCCCTACTAGACTCGATAAGCCTTTGATCTCGAATCTCTTGGGCCAGGGATTCGATGGATTTTCATTCTTCGCTAGAAAAAGAGTTCTAAACGAGCAAAAGGCCGAGTCTTTGTTAAAGCCGACTTCATCTTCTAGGGCATGAAGTTCGCCAACTCTTTTGGCTGTCGCCAAAGATAGGAGAAACAAGCATTTTCTTGTTATATCCCTGAACGAAGCTACGTGGGGAGGCTCAAATCTGTCAGACGAAAGGAACTTGAGAACTACATCCAGGTTCCAGCTGGGAGGAGTTAGTTCCTTAGATTTTGTCGTTTCAAACGATCTAATCAAGTCGTGCAGATCTTTATTCTCAGCAATCTCTAGGCCTCTGTTTCTAAAGACTGCCGAAAGCATGCTCCTGTATCCTTTGATCGTCGATACAGACAAATGAGAGACCTCTCTCAAGAACAAAAGGAAGTCAGCTATTTCGGTTATAGAGGTACTGGAGGAGGACAACTTCTTAGACTTACACCACCTTCTGAATACCTCCCACTTTGACTGATAGACTCGTCTAGTGGAAGCTCTGCGGGCTCCTTTTTTAAAAAAAATGGCGATAGCGCTTGCAGGCTTCGCGAGAAAAACCCCTCGCTCTGACAAGTCTTTCGATAGTCGAAAGGCAGTCAGCGCGAGAGCGGGAGGTTTTTTGATGAAACCTCTCGAAGTGTGGCTGTCTGAGAAGATCCATCCTTTTTGGAAGGGATCTTGGGAAGTCTACTGTCCACTCCAGCACCTCTGCAAACCAATCTTGTGCTGGCCAAAACGGGGCTATCAGGGTCATCCTTGTCCCGTTGGACGCTACGAACTTTCTCAACACTTGTCCCAGGATTTTGAAAGGGGGGAAAGCGTACACGTCCACATGAGACCAGTCTAGCAGGAAGGCGTCGACCACGAGAGCTCTTGGGTCTTCCACCACTGAACAAAAGACTTCCAGCCTTTTGGAAACGAATGTGGCGAACAGATCTACGTGAGGAGTGCCCCAAAGATCCCAAAGACTCTGACACACCTCTGAATGAAGAGTCCATTCTGTGTGAAGGACCTGGCTTCTCCTGCTCAGTCTGTCCGCCCTGACGTTTCTCGTCCCCTGAACAAATCTTGTCAGGAGGGAGATGTTTCTCTGTGAGGCCCAAATTAGCAGATCTCTTGCTATCTCGTAAAGAGACACGGAGTGAGTTCCTCCTTGCTTCCGAATGTAGGACAGGGCTGTAGTGTTGTCCACATTCACTTGGACCACACTGTTCGTCACAAAGGGTTCGAAGAACTTTAGCGCCAAGTGAACTGCTAGAAGTTCTTTGCAATTTATGTGCCAGGACACCTGTGCTGCCTTCCAGGTGCCTGACACTTCTCTCGGTCCTAGTGTTGCTCCCCAACCCTTCTCCGATGCGTCTGAATACAACACTCGGCTTGGGTTCGGAACTTCCAGAGAAATTCCCTTGTTCTCTTTTAGAGGGGACAACCACCATTGCAGGTGTGGTTTCATCTCCATTGGAAGGAGAAAACTGTCGGAGAGAAGGCCCGTCTTCCAGTTCCAAGATCTCCTTAGGAAAAACTGAAGAGGGCGAAGATGTAGTCTTCCCAGGGGAAAAGAACTGTTCGAGCGAGGAAAGGGTGCCTAGAAGGCTTAACCATTCCCTCGCCGAAGTCCGTTCTTTCCCTAAGAAGAAGAGAGACTTTTTGTTTTTCAAGCCTCTCACGATCTCTCTTGCGAAGGAAATACTCGAAAACCCCGAGAATCCATCTGAATCCCCAGATAGACCAAGTTCTGTCTGGGAATCAGCTGTGACTTCTCGAGGTTCACGAGTAGTCCCAACGCCTTTATCAGGTCTAGGGTCAAAGAAAGGTCCTCCAAACACTGTCTCTCTGTTCTGGCCCTGATGAGCCAATCGTCCAGATATAGAGAGATGTTGACGCCTTTGAGGTGAAGAAACCTCGCCACATTCTTCATCAGGTTTGTGAAGAGCCTGAGGAGCTGTGGACAGGCCGAAACACAAGGCCCTGGACTGAAAGATCCTTCCCCCCGTCATGAAACGGAGGTACTTCTTCGACGAAGGGTGAATCGGGACATGAAAATAGGTGTCCTGGAGATCCAGCGACACCATCCAATCTCCTTGACGCAAAGCCGCCAGGACTGAGGCCGAAGTCTCCATAGAGAACTTCTCCTTTAGAACGAACTTGTTCAGAGCGCTGACATCTAGAACTGGTCTCCAGCCCCCCGAGGCTTTCGCAACCAGGAAAAGCCGATTGTAAAACCCCGGAGAGTTTTGCTCTAGAACCAATTCTATAGCTCTTTTGTCCCACATTTGATTCACCATCAGACGAAGAGTATCCCTCAGTACAGGCCCGTCCGTATCTGGCTGACAGTTCCCGCGGAATGGTCGTCAGGGAAGGACTGTCTCGGAAGGGGATAAGATATCCCTCCTGATTATGGACATGGAAGAGGCATCCGAGTCTATGAGTGACCCAGGCGTCTGCAAATTCGAGAGCCTGGCCCCCACTGGTGTTTGGAGGTTGTCTGTCTCACTTCCCTTTCTTAAAGGGACGGGAAGAAGCCTTACCTCTCCTCTCAAGACCTCTTCTCTTAGAGGTAGCTCTGGAGAGAGGGCCTCCTCGAAAGGGCTGAACCGTAGAAGTCGGTCCTTTCTTGTCAACCGAAACAAGTGGTCTCTTCTTCCTTGCAGTTTGCAGGAGAAGATCCTGTGTCGCCTTCTCAGTCAGTGATCGAGAAATGTCCTTCACTAACTGAGAAGGAAACAGGAAGTCAGACATGGGAGCGAAAACCAGGGCTGCTCTCTGTGAGTGAGAAACCGCCTTGGTTAGGAAGGAACTAAATATACTCCTCTTCTTCAGGAGTACTGCTCCGAAAAGAGAGGAGATTTCTCCCGATCCGTCTTGTACCGCCTTGTCAATACAAGCAAGAATACTCAGAATGACTTCGGGATCTAGACCATCCGAGTCATGAGCTTTCTTAGACATCACCCCAAGGGACCAGTCTAGGAAATTAAACACTTCCAAAATATGGAAGAGTCCCTTGAGGAGATGATCCGTCTCCGAAATCGCCCATGACACGCGAGCTCCATTCAAGCGTGTCTCCTTTTGACGAGTTGCAACCGAAGGTTGAAAAGTCCGCTTCGGCTGCCGCGGTGGGAGAGGACAAAGGCCTCCCATGTTCTCCCCAGTTCGGTACCAGAAACCTCTCTTGCCAGAAAGTATGGCTGGAGGCATACAGAAGGTGGTTCTGCCCAGATCCTTCTTAGACAACATCCATTTATCTAAGGACTGAAGCGCTCTCTTCATAGAGATTGTAGGTCTCATCTTCAAGACCGACGAAGACTTAGGCACAATCGCACTCGAAAACAGTGATCGAGGCGAAGGAGGAGCCGCAGGAGTTAAAGAATCTCCGTATTCCTGCAAAAGAAGGTCAGTCAGAACTTTATAGTTCGAGACTCCTTCTCTACCGTCACCCTCTTCTTCCGAATCTCCTTCTACACCTTGTGGAGAATCGGCCTGAAAAATGAGAGGATCTTCATCCCGTTCTCTCTCTACTGGTGACAAACTCCTACTAGGAGAGGGACTCATAGAGTGAACCGACTCTCTCTCAAGTCTAAAAGAAGTCTCGCGTCTGCTTGACTTCTCACGCCTGAAAAGCTCCTCGCGCTTGGCTGGCGTCTCGCGCTTGGCTGGCGCTTCACGCTTGGCTGGAGCGTGTTGCCTGGCTGGCATCTCGCGCCTGGCTGACGTCTCGCGCTTGTCTGGCGCCTCACGCACAGTTTGACTCCGCGCCTGGCTGGCGCCTCGTGCTTGGCTGAATCCTCGCGCCTGGCTGGCGCCTCGCGCTTGGCTGAATCCTCGCGCCTAACTGGCGCCTCGCGCCTCACGCCTGAGCGTATCCTGATCTAGAGCAACTCGCTCGGATAGATCCTGACGTTTGTACGACTCTTCGCGCCTGGAAGACGTCCCATGTCTGGAGGACGCTTCACGTCTGGCTGGTGAAAGAAGACGAGACTTCTTAATAGGAAGTCTAGCGTCCTTCTTGCGAGGGGGATCCCTCGAAAGAACTCCAACCAAAGAGGCAATCTGCTCTTGAACTGCAAGCAATATCCTCTTGGAAGCCACACCAGCGTCCTCTTCAATAGAAGAAGCAGGAGAACTCGAAGGAGTGCGATCCTCAAATACTGTTCTAGGAGGCGTCGAAACCAGCTTAGCCTTCTTGATAGAAGAAGGAGCTTCTCCGTAGAAGCGTTCCGGGCTCGAGTCGAACGCCGCGCTCTTTCCAATGCCTTTTCAGTGGCTAGAAAGATCCGAGTCCTTCCACCCTCGTTTAGGTGAAGGAGAACCGGACGACGAGAAACAATCTCGTAGAACGCTTCTATTAGAGCGGTCCTGTGCAGACTGTAACGAAACAGAACCTGCTGAAGGGACGCCTGACCGTTGGGGATTCCCCACAACCTCCGTACGACTTTCGACTTTCCTACTCCTCTGGGTATGTGAGTTTGGAAGAGGTCTAGCTAGCCTGGAGCATCGCAGGGACGGTCAGACGCCCCCTCCACAACACTGGGAACACTCACTTCACTTAGTAATTCACAATCACTAGCCTTACCTTGCATGGCCGCCATCTTTGTCTTCATTTTACGAAGAGTAGCCTTCAGATTGGCGATTTCAGAAGCCGAATCCGAATGCAAAGCCTGTGAGGATTCAGATACATAGGGAGAATCATATTCATTAATAAAAGGAGAGTTAGACTCATAAAAAGGCTCAATAGGCCTTGTACTCACACTCTTTTGTGCAGCCCGTCTAATCCTATCCCTCTCTAACTTCTTCAAGTAAGAAGTTAGAGTCTTCCATTCATTAGCATCCAACTTTTCACACTCAATACAGGTGTTAGCCAAAGAACAGTCAACAGTAGCGAATGCCAAAACAACGATCCAGTACGTCACCAAGAAATCCAATAAAGATGATCAATAAAGTCTTGAAAAGCGAATTCCAGTCAGGAGGTAGTAACAACAATGTTGATACCACCGGCGACAGAGAAAATATGATAGAAAACGGGAATGGTTCCTAGTCCTGCCGCCCAGGGCAGGCAGGTAGATCACCTGACCTACCGGTAGCGAGTGGCGCGAAATTTGAATTTCTGTCGGGGACGACGGAGTCTTAGCTAAGTATATATCTGACAGGTAAGTTCATTGTATGAAAATGCAGAGCTCGTAGCATAGTACTTCCTATGTCTTGTGAGAGGTGGGGGTCAGAGTTTGGTAAAGCCTCTAGAGCAAAGTGAGCCGTCCTGGTCAGAAATAGAGGCATTAACCTTCTGCAAGACCGACTGAACGTGCCCTGACAACGGCAGCTGGAGAGACTATTTTGGGTCCTGAGCAGCTCCCACCAAGACTTCCAAGCAAGAAGGAGTGTAGGACGACCGATCCTGAGTCCTACTTTCCAAACTGTTGAACCCACGAATGAGATCAACAACCTCCGAAAAGGAAGACAAACTCCTGCGTGCCCCCTTCTTCCTGCTCTGGCACCGGCGACCAACGATGAGAAGGATGTGTAGCCTCCTCTAACGCATTTTCTTCACTAAAATTCACAGAAGGGTTAGTAGGCAAACAGTCTGAAATCTCTACTAGCCTATCTGGGCTGGGTCCAAGCGTCAGCCTCCGAGACGGACCCACTGAAACATTAGGCACATCACTTACCTCAACAGGTGACTCCAGACGGCCATGAATGGACACGGGCGTGGCGGCCGTACGTACGTGAGATGTGGGAAACTCGAGCACTCGAGATTGACGAAGAATCCCTCATAGTGGAAGACTTGGAAGCAAGCAAACACTCCGGCTGCACCACCTCCGTGCTCACTTCCTTCGACCCCTTGACAGGCGCCTTCAGGTCTTTACGGCGACGAATAGGCCTGGTAGAAGAAGGGTCACTACTATCACATGCACGAACGGGGGAGGTTGCCACACGCTTGCGATGTGGAATGACGGGCTCGGGGGGTTGCACGTACAAGGTTCGGCGGCGAAGCAAACCCTGCAGAACACACATCACTAACACTGCCCGAAACCACAGCACTCTTGGGAACACGTCTGTGCTGTTCCTCTCTCGGCGGCGAAGGAAGGGCAAGGTCCTTAGCCTTCCAATGCCTAACACGCCCATGAGGCGTAGAGGGGGAAGAGGGAGAGGGAGACAGCACCAGCTCCTTATGCGCACTCTTCTCGGAAGGCGTTTCCTACCAGTCCTCCCAACCGATAAGGCAGCCAACTTCACATCTGAAGCACCGCCTGGCATATGAGCTCGGACTGATGTGCCAGAGAAGGCTCCGAAGACAAGGAAGGGAGATGTTTTGAGCTGGGCAGCAGAGATGACGTCACAGCTAAGAGAGGCGGCTCGGAGGCGACTGGAAGATATGTTATTGATGAGAGTGACGTCACAAGCGGCGGTGACGTCACGACCTCCCCTCTGAGTGAGGGGGAAAGAGACGCCACTCGCGGAGGAATACACAAAGATGATCCCCGTGACGACAACAACGGGGCTGACACCGCAGCATCACTCCGCGACAAGGCGGCGGCAGCCGGCGGAGCAATACAAGATGGCCGACTGCTCCCTCCCGTGGAGACGAGGCCTGGAGGGTGGGGGGGATGGCCTGGCTGGACTGGGGAGAGTGGGTGCGAACCTCCTCAAAATGCGCTAGCAACCCCCCTAAGGACGGGGTACCCGCTAGCCACAATCGTCTTCCAAATCGCTGCCATTTTGGACGCCTCCGACTCTGGAAGAGAAGAGAATGATGAAAAACCTCATCCTTCTAAGGGAACCGAAAAAACTCCCGAAGAAGAGGGTGCTACATTACAAATAATACCCTGGTGACCTCCCGATTCTTCCATCGACGAATCAATGGAAGAAAAGGAAGGAGAAGCAGGGGCAACGCTACTATGGGGGTTGACTACTGTGGAAGACGAAACATCAGGAATAAGAGTAAAGGCCTCCCAAGAAGGAAGAGTGGAGACTCTCCGACATTCCCTTTTACCATAAAACTTTCTCCACTGCTCCAAAGACCATGCCGGCATTCCGTACAAGGATTCGTAATCGCACAAAAATTGGAACGACACCTACTGCAAGTGATGTGAGGGTCCGTCGCTGATGAAGCCAAGAAACGAGAACACGGAAATCCAGGAATTCTGGGCCACCAACGCTGACGTCAAGAAGGAGCAGAAGCCATAATCTTAGGCAAAAACACACACAAACACAAAAGGAACGAAACAGGCAAAAACCGGGAAAAGGCCAAGAGAGGAAAAAAAACCCCTCTCTCGTCCCAAGGCGGTAAAGAAAAAGACTTGCGTAGATGTTCGGCGTTTGACCACTCTTCACCCGATCTATGCATGCGTTGCCAGATACCACAAGATTCCTTGCTTTCATCTACTTTTTTACCGGATCCAGCTAGGTGCTAGAAATTATCCTATCCTATTGTTAAGACCTCAGGTTTGTAGCTATAAAAAATACAAATTGTCTAAGAAAATTTGTCATTTTAAATTTGTTTATCTTTGTTTCGGCAAGAATTTCATCATGCCAAAGAGGAAAAGACAAGCAAAACATCACGCTAACATACAGAAGAAAATTCGCTCTAATAAGCTGAGTTAGTGAAGGAGAGAGAGAGAGAGAGTTCCATAGGAAGGAGTGGCCTGTCTTGCCTGACGCAGTGCCCCAGGCTACGATATATGAGCAAAGGGATCTTCATTTATGATCAAATTATGATAAATAACGTAGTTTTGGTTTATGTATTAATACCCAAAAAAGAAATATGAATTCATAATAATCATTATTTATTAACATTGTCTCTGTAAAAATACAAAGGAAAACTTTGAACGCCTGCATCTCAAAACTATACTACTTATTGACTTTCAAATTCTATCTTCTCCCTTAGTTTTAAAGCTATAGCATTGAAATTTGGTATATAACTTAGAAAGGCATTATAGAACAATCAAGTGAAGCCCTTTTTTCCATTTTTTCTTTTTTTTTTCTAAAAAAAATTTTCCTGATGTATAGGGTTTATTTTTTTACCATAATGAAAAATTCATATCTAGCAAAAAAATTACTTTTAGAAAAAAAAAAAAATTTGATTGGAGGTCTACATCAGGTCTAATATATGGTAGTAATCCCAGGTCTTAATATTAAATATCAAGGGAGGAGATAGAATTTGAAAAATGGTTATTTTGAGGATAAATCGCCCTGGCGTTACAAAACCGAAGGTCAGAGACGAAAATCATATGCGGTTTGGAGATGTCCCAAGTCACCTTATTAAGTGGTATGAATGTCAAAGTCCTGTCCTTAAAAAATGGCATTAGCCAGCCAGCCCCCCATAACTGGTTTCCAGCTCGTGCAAGATTATCTTATTGTTAAGACTGAAGGTTTGTTCTGCATATGAACAAACATATCTTAATTTGCTGAACTTTTAGAAAGTAAGAGTGAGAAATGGCCAGAAATCTGACAAAAAATAACCTGGAAATGATATCAGTATGGCAGCAATGGTCATTGTTGCTGTTCAGGATTTTTGCACTCTGACAATCTGCTAGCATTGGGGGCCACTATGACCATCACTGCCTTCAATATAAGGAGGCCCTCACTATCCTCTGATGGAAACCATTACCCAGTAGACATTTCTTATCCCTACTACCATCAGAACAGCAAGGCATGCCCCTGGGATAACAATTCAGCTGCCCACCCTGTGATCAAAACTCCTGGGACCTGGTGCCAACCAATCAGCAGCGCCTAAGTCAGTCACCCAGACTCTCCCTGATGAGTCATTCCCCTTCCAGCCAATAAGAGGAGCCCCCACCGCTTTGACAACCAATCAAAAATTGCCAAAATTTCTGTCAGCTTTAGCACCATCATGGAATAAAAGAACTTTGTATAATTTACATGCTGCTACAAAGAAACTCATTCGAGAGATTGAGAAACTACAATAACTATAAAAACTCGACAGCATCCAGACGGCCACTTTGTTTGATGAAGTTTATTACTATTATTAGTTTAAGCACACAACTTAGAAACATGTCCATTTTACACTCATGTGAAGTAGCTAGTTAGTGCAAAAAAGTTTTAAAATATGTACATTATCCAATAGATTTTAAAGTGATATTTACATTATCCAATAGATTTCAAAATGAATTTCAAAAGTTGGTTGACTGACTCTTCAAAACATTCTGGAACCATATGCACAAAATATTTTTAAACAGCTTTATACTTAAAAATCTTTTATTTTTAAAACAAACAAGGTAAAAAAAATCAACATAGTACAAATGATGACAATGGATTTCAAATATCATTTGTAATAAATCACTAACACAAAGTCACTTTGTGAACATACAATACTGTACATATGACTGAACATAACTTGTTCTTTATAAGAAAAAAAAAATAATGTTCATAGAACAGTTGGATTGTATAGCTCAATGTTTTCTCAAGAATCCCTCAAGGTTTCAGCAATTATGACCTTTTATTTTATCATTATGAGGTCTCCTCTATACCACTGAAGCTCTTGTACATGCAAGACTGTTAGTGCGCCTTGAAACACAACCAAATTACAGGTTAGTTCACTCCATTACTTTGGTAATAATATTCTAATTCTGTTATGCATTGAAATGTTGCTCCAACTAACATAGTTTCTCTACAAAGTTCTTGTGTGCACTTCTTTTAGCGCTTGTAATTTTCCCTCTCATGTCTACACATGAATTACTGGATTGATATGCTTCAGTAGAAAAAAAAAAAAAAAAAAAAAAAAAAACATGAAATCTTACCAATCTAACATCAATAGTTTACAAGGTAAATACTTTCACTGCACTGTGTAGTAAAATTTTTTATATGGAATGAAAAAAAAAATGCTACTTTTTGTGTTTCTCATCAAGGGACTGCAAACTAAGTTGCCAGTCAAGTGAGGGTTCCATGAATTTTACTAAACATATATTTTTTTCACTATGCAAATAAACAGTTTTCTTCTGCCACATTAATAGGCCTTGCTTTGATTAAATTTCACATCTAAATTTCTGATTTAATTTAACTGTTCTCTTTTTACATACAATTATTTTACTAAGCATTGCCCTAAATAATGAGAAACAACAACTATATATGCAATGGTTTTGCACCACATTTCCCAGGATCGTCAAACCAGTAAAGGAAGAAGTAACATTAAATTTTAATGGTTTATCAACCAATGCTAGTACATATAGGCGAACTATTGACCAACCTGTTTTCATACTATACTTATTTGCCATTTTTTATATAAAAAAAGTATGAGGTTGCACAATTACTAATCTGACCTGTTTCAAGCAAAATTCAAAACACAATAACACAACCTGGTAATAAAATATACATTATACCAGTTTACATTACTTTTCTGTAATGTTTTCTTAAAATAGTGATTAATTTTCAAAACAATCATATAAATACATATATATAAGATCACATTACATAATGTTTGGTACAGTATTAGTACAACCATTACTCTTAAGACACCACTTAATTAATTCAACCAGCTCTCAACAATGTTGATTTCAGAAGAGTTCATGTGATAGTAGCAATATAATACTTTTCATATCTTTAAAGACTAGTGTAATTTTAATTAGAATTTTACACACATACTTGATTTTGAATAGAATAGTTCAAGAGGTAACTACTTTTCCAAAAAGTAAAACACTCATTAATTAGCCAAGAAAAATGTGTGAAATGAGTTTCTACAGGTTTGGATGGCTAGAGAGAAGCGTTTCTGGTTATCACTGACAAATTTAAAGATTAATTCTTGAGATCTATAGTACAAACCAGTACTTATGAATTTACTTTTGCATGTTTAGAATAATATAAACTAAATAGTATGCTTCTGCATCAACCTTACAAAATTTGGCAAATCTAACTGAAAAGTAATATTAGCATAGAATAAAAAAAAAAATTCAAATAATATATACATAATGTACAACACTGTTAGCTTATGAAACATGAAAATCTCTTAGGACACAACTAAAGCCAATAAAATGCAATTTCAATATACTAACCAATTACATTACACCTGGAACTGTGAAGATAATATTATAGGGTTCAATAGCTGTATTGATACAAAAAATTTCGTTTGATCAGATGATTTTAGTCAGAAAACAATAATGTGATAAGTCTTACTTGTACTTTTATAACTTTAACTTAATTTAGGTGTCAGAAGGCCAAACTGCTTTCTATAGGCAAAATTACATGTTGCTTTTTAACACAAATCCTCCCACTAACCTTAAAAGTGCTTTACAGTTACAACCACTGTTATCAATTTGTGCATGTATGGAAAGTATAACAAATTATGTGCATTCATATATGGAAGAGGTGACAGTGCCTTAGAAAGCGATTATTATCCAATTTCTTCGGCCCAAAAAAGACATTTTTGGCAAAGTTATGTCTGTGGTTATAAATATTCTCTCAACTCTATTGTTAAATACCTGAGTGTCAATTACGTACCATCAAATCCGTAGAATCCACTTCTGTTGACTTCTACTTCCACTAGTGAAAAATTCTTTGTTGAGTTTATCTGTTATTATCCAAGTTACAAATTACATTAGCTGATTATGAAGTGTCCACAGTGTTTGTCACTGAAATTCTGTAGGAGGCATTACTGTCACTAAATGGTTTTAGCAAAAACTATGTATAGTTGAAAATCTTAACTCTCACAGGGTTGGTCCATAAGGGGTAGACCTAACATATGCATAGTGAGATTGGCACACTCTAGGCACTACCAAAGGCTATCTACAGCACCCTTTCAGCCCCCAGGTTCTCAAGATAAAAATAAATTATGTATAATAATACATATGTGTCTTCCTGTTGTAATTTAAACAGGTAACTGTATAAACATCGAGACTACATAATTCTCTACATAACTGAACCTTAAGGACATTTTTTTTTTTTAGGGCTCTCAAATATTAACAGTAAAAAGCAGAGTAATCGTCAAATGTCATATTTTAAAAATTTCCCAATCTTACACTGAAGCCTGCTTATTTGCTCTAATGTTGCCATTCCCTAGTATTTACTTTTAAACTAGATTTGGCTTGAGTGTAACTCTTAAAAAAACCAATGCCAAGAAAGTCAGATTTTCCACTAAATGGTACATTTACATTATAAAACACAATATTTGATCAAATGTATGCCTCATAAAAATCATTACTACATAATCATTTGTTATTCAATTTAATGTGGCAACTTATAATATTGATACTATATTCTACAGCTAGCAGAATTAATAAAATTTGTAAAAGTTCTAAGGCTGATTGAAATTTATAGGTATGAATTCTCTGGAAGTGTTCATTCATGTTCAAAAGACCCTGCGAAACTTTGTGCCTAAATACCAAATTTGCCCCTAGATGCAATTTTAAAGCAAAATAAAAAAATCTGTGAAATAGAAACACGAACCGTGTCTCTATTGCACATACTAAGTTTGCCATATATTTTAGTTCATTTAGTAATCCATAATATTCCTCCACTTTCCCAGCACTCCAAACTCCAGTTACAGCAAACATTATATGCATCTCCTTTGGTTTAAAAACTTTCCCAAAGATTCAAATTAGTATTTCTCAAAACATTCCTTCACAGCAAAACTAATCTATAAAGGTTATAGACCAAAATGGAAAACAAGCATCTTCCACCCACACCCAATGTGTTAAAACAATCTGCTATGCATGCCTCATACTGCTCTTTAAATTAATAGTTTTGAACGGCTTCAAAAACTCTCAAAGTCATTTTTGTCTGTATTACAAGATATAGTTATGGATATAAAACTGAAATAAAAACCCTCTCTAAAAGTATGGTTTTAAAATAAAATTGGAAATGGTATTAGCAATAGCTTAAAGCCCAAATCACACAGTAATGTCAATATCTTAAAATCCAAGTCACAATAATTGCAAAACATAAATTCATGAATATAACAACTCGGGTTGAATTCAGTAACTAGCAACACCATGATACATCTTGTATGCTGAGCAAGCTCTTTCATTCTTTAATATTCAGGACTTGCACACTTCCAGATCATTAGCATTACTGTTTAGGTATTAGGGTGAACCTGTAGTGTAACATTTTGCATAGTTCTCGCATAAAATATTAAAAGAAAAAAAAAAAAAAATTCCACCATTGCATTTACATACTATTACCTTGTTATAAACCTATTATGTATACAGTATATATTTAACAAAATGGTCAAAGGATATTCCATCATCTACATAAAATGGGAAACCATTTGACCAGGTATGGTGCTTATATAGCAGATAAAGAAAACTCATAATGTTATTCTACTACAAAAAAAAAAAAAAAATTTAATATTTTCAGTAATTTTCTAAAACTTGAATAAGAAACAAAAGCAATTCTGTCATTAAATTTTAAACAATAAAAAATCAGCACACTGTGATAACTAAATATTTACTCCAGTTTATTATAATAAACCATTTTCAGTATATGGATAATGAAATACACCTCTAGACAAAAAGTGGGTACTAATTATGTAGTGCCAATACTATTACAAATTTGTATTAAAGTCCCCAAAAGAAAAAATTTACCGATAGAGGAGGCAGTTCTCTGTAACTGGATATGTATATGTATTATGCGAAGTCTATTTGAAATGTTTCTAACATGATTGATGACCTACATCCAGTATGGTAATTTTTATGGGTTCTAATTATGTAGTCCCAATATTGAAAATTTGTATCAAGTCCCCAAACAAAAAAAAAAAATTTGATACAGGAAGCAGCTCACTGTAACAGGATATATATACGTATTATGTGAAGTCTATTTGAATGTTTCTAACATGACTGATGACCTACACCCAGTATGGTAATTTTTAAATTTATATTTTTTTTAACAATTTTATAAGATTTTGAGATCTCTGACTTCAAATTTTTTCATCTTCAACAGTTGCTGAAAATATAAATTTCTATGAACAATCTGCATAAGTAACTTAGTATGGAAATTGGTTGGTAATTACTATATATAAAATACAGGCACAATAGAGGCATTATTTACGAAATCTTAATGTGGAAAATGAACATAAAGGATTTTGATATAACAGAGGGACCAACAGAGGAAATAAATGAGGGATCAGGACCATTTAAGATGGAAATAAATGAGGGATCAGGACCATTTAAGATAATGAGCATTGGTCATTCATGTACTATTTACTATATGGCCCAGATAAAGAAAGAGATAGGAATAGAAAAGTGAGAAAAGAAATTTAAAGTAATGAGTTACAAAGGTATAGGGGAGGCATTGCAATGTAGATATTATAGAGAAATAAAATTGTTTGAGTATGGTATGAGCATACTGGAAAAGGTGCTTAAATGAAAGGCTCAGAAAAATTGAGAACTCAGTTTGGGTTCATCTGTGAAACAGGTTGGAAATGTTTAAATGAATTGAGGGATGAGGACTGTAAAGCAACTCATACAAAACAATTCCCATATGGTTATGGGAAAGGTGTGGGGTTGAACTGTGCCTTGTGCATCAAAAGTCACGTTAAAGGATTACGTGGTCTCAGACTAATCCATCCGAGGAGACCTCATGTCCTCATTCTACAAGCAGGTTTTAATGTTCATTTACAGTTCTAATGATTTTGTCTAGCTCTCTTTTAAACTCTACCACACTGTCGTTGCTTACGTCGTATGACAATTTCTTCCACGTGTCGTATCTTGTATGTAAAGAAGTTCCCACACTGGGATATGTTGTGGCTCTTCAGCTCTAATTTCCATCAATTATTTCGTCTGATTTTCTTTTAATGTAAATAGGCTACCATCTAGTTTTGTTATGCCTTTCAGTCTTTTGAATGTTTCTATTAGTTGTCCTCGCAATCGTCGTGTTTCTAAGCCATACATGTTCAGGCTCTCTAGTCGTCTTTGGTAACATATTTGCCTGATGGATGGAATTAAGCGTGGCTCTTGCTTGTACCCTTTCTAATCTATTCATATGCTTTCTTAGTGTTGGTGACCAAAACTGTACTGCATATTCAAGATGAGGTCTAACTATTTTTGTGTAAAGCTGCAGCACAGTTTCATGGTTTTTGTATTTGAACTTGTCACAAATTAATTACGATGGGGTAAGAGATTTTTGTTGCCCAAAATAAGAGGCAGGGAACCAAACACAGAGCAAATGGAGAGAAGAGGGGAGTTGAGAACACCGATGTCATAGACTGGTAGGTCTTAAGAGGGAGAATATTTCTATTATCTTAGAAACACATTAGGGTGTGCTTTTTTTTTTTCAATCATCAAAATTCTTCCATCTTGCAACTGATAACCAAATACGTAACCTGACACTTGCAAAATACATAATATGTATGTAATTAGACACCAGCAATACTAGAGTAAAAAAGCAAGGCACTGACAAAAAAATGCAAAAGCTTAACAAAACAGAAGTACAAATGATCATCCTGATAGCTATGCTGGGGGTATATTTGTTAGTCTTACCAACAATGAGAAGTCTAATACTGAAGGAATAAGTCAAGTATTACCTGTTTTTCAAAGAATTTCTCTTTTAAGAAACTGGCACAGCATTTTTGGGTTTCTAACCTGATTCACCCATCTTAGAAGAAATTTTTTTTTACAAAACTATTAGTATGACAGGTGACTCCATCTCATGGCCTACTAGTGGGAACTAATCTTCCATTTTAAATCTAGTCTACAAGTTGTAAACTGAGTTACATAAAAGCTTAACCATCCAAGCAGACATCTAGAAAAATAAGTCATAAGTATTAATCACTGTCTCATCTTATTGAGGCCAGTGTTGTTACTATTTACTACCTCAGCAAGCAAGTCTATTCCAAGTGACTGTGACCATTTTTCAACTGCTGGATCCAGTTTGGCTAATTTGTTCAGTAACCACAAGCCTGTAATCTTTACTAGTTATAGCTTCAAGTATTTTAAATTTTTCTATCAAGTGACTTTTTAATTAAGAACTTCCTAGACAGTACACTTTAATACAGTATGTATAGTTTCCGACTGGTGCTATTAGGCTCGATTGCTCTGAATTAGATGTTTACTTCTGTGATGACATCCATAAATGAACAGTATTACACTCTTTCCTATTAGAAAATGGACACTGAATGCATCCCATTGTATTCTGAAGGGACTCTCTTTTTAACATCTACAAATTGTTAAGAGGGTTGCAAGTTATTAGACACAATGAACCCTAGATCTTGAAAACTATCTCATTGTCAAAAAGTTTAATTTTCATTCTTGCTGCTATAACCTATATGCAAGACTACATTCATTAAAGTCGAATGGAGTCAGCCATTTTACTGACCGCTCCTCAATTTGTCTGCATCGATACCCTTTTCTTGTCATAAACAAATTTGCTAGTTAACTTTAAAACGAGGTCATTGATGCATATCACTTGTGATGTTTAGCCAGCAAAAGGAAGACCTATTGGAGAGAGAGAGAGAGAGAGAGAGAGAGAGAGAGAGAGAGAGAGAGAGAGAGAGAGAGAGAGAGAGAGAGAGAGAGAGAGAGAGAGAGAGAGAGAGAGAGAGCGAGAGAGAGAGAGAGAGAGAGAGAGAGAGAGAGCACACAATACTACAGTGTTCTTTACTATAATTACTGCCGCTGCACAATAAAAAGACAGTTAACCCTTTGGCTGTGAGCCTCTTTTCTCCACTATTGACGTGATGAGTATATATTGCTAATGATATAACCAACTAATTTCCTCCATTTTTTTATTTGTACTTTCTTTATTTTCATTACTGTCATATTTTCACAGTGTAGTACTGCAAATTATGTTATTACAATAGAGTGATAAAGATAATATGCAAATGGTATGTTATGCAAAAATTGAATTATGTAGCTTTTATTGGAGATTCATTTCAGAGTGATACATCTTAAAGCATGGAGTAAATTTCACTTGGATAAATTTCACAAAAAATCAAACATTAACTTGCCATTCTGTAGAAAATGTGAATTTATTTCCAAAAAAGTTTCACATTACTGATTCTTTACAAACTGAATTACGGTGTTCCATTTGCAAATTGTATCATGATTTCTTTTATGACAAATCTGATTCCTCCTCCATCATTTCCTCTGATTCATGATCATCTTTGATAAAACATGAAATGAAAAATGTACGGTAGGTTTCCCTATAACTACGATATAATAAACATCACCATATTCATTCCTGTCACTATCAGAACCATCTCATAATTCAGGTCTACTACTATCATTGTCATTTCCAAACAGATGCCTCTGTGCTACTTCATCATGGAGAGAAACCTCCTACCCCCTCTCAGCATTTTGATGGTTACTGAAGGTCTAGCTCTTGTCCTCAGATTATCCTCTCAGCTGGAAATCTAATGTTGCCAATGTAGCTAGAATATAGACAAACACTCCATACTATGATGGATCTACTGCAATCTGCCTAACTAGAACCAAAAGAATGACTGCAATCAGTCCCCCACCATTGACATGATCTTTCGATGACTGAGGAGATCAGTCCCTAACAGCAGAAGGGTTAAAATGTCATGTGCTTAAGTTGTACTGGTAAAAATGACAATTTTAGGTTTTCTGGAAAAATCCATTGCAAAGGAATTGGTGTGAAGTATTTAACAAAAAAGATTGGCTGATGTGAGCCTGCCTGACATACAAACAGTACCAATACATTGTCGCTTACTTTGCTGTTCTTGTTTTTGCTCTTGTTGGTAAGGGGGGGGGGGTAGGAAAGGTCCATTGAAGAGCCTGAAGAGGGTGTTTAGTGTTGAGTTAGAGATACAGGAATTTTAGGATAGGATATTTATGATTTATTTATGATAATGAAAATGTAAAAAATAATAATGTGCATGTTAAACAGTACAGAAACATTATTTCTAATAAAATATAGCGTATTTATTTTAATTTCCGTCAGTGAAACAAGGCCCTACTTGACGGTAGATTTTAGCACATATTTATTTAATTGGTGTACTTAATTAAGGCTATGTTCCTGTTTGATTACTTGTGTTTCCACTAATAACTGATAACATATTTACATGTTTAATTAGTGTCCTTTTTATTTGATCCTTGTTGTTAGTAAGCAGTACTAAATATGAGTATTAATTACGAAGACCGCTTCACGTTAAGTTAGGAAATATTTTTAATATTATAAAGGATTAGTTTATCCAGACCTCTGAGCATAACAACGGCTCTAAGTTAGGAATATAATGTTTACAACTTGTGTGAGAGGGGAAAATCTTGCACACATCCTGAGTTAGCTGGAGGTCACATCACACCTTGTTTTGTATTCAGTCATTCTACCTAAGGAAGCAAACATGGTGTCCGTGCAGCTTAGGTGCTTGCGCTACACCAAGGTAAGTGGAACCCTGCTTGAGGAGTTAACACCATTGAAGATCATACAGAAAGAAAAAAAAAAAGTTGATAACATGACAAATTTAGATTCATTCACTACTATGTAATGCAAACTAAATGGGAGGTTGTGAGTTGTGACAACATTTCTCTCTCTGTACCACCTCAAGCAAGACTCAATCTCTCACAGCTCACTCCAACTCTAATATGGCAATCTGAAGAGTTGCCAGATAGTGATAAATGGAACTAGGAACATTTTTCCTGCAAAATTTGTTCAAACTGTATGGCGCCAAATCTTGAATATATAATGCTACCCGGACATTACCACAAAGCTATATGTAAACATAAATGTATGTTACCTGTCAACAATGGGTCAACTATTATGTAGTCGTAAAACTTATAGATCTTTACCCAAAAATAGATATACACTTACTGGTTAACCATACTGAATCACTAATATATTGAGCATCTTCCTTCTACATACAGTACTGCCAAATGTATTGAGCATCCTCCTTCTACTGGGTGACAAAATTGGCAACTCCCCTTTCCTGCACCTTTTTTTTTTTGTTCTTGTTTAATCTTGGTCTCGCATAAATATAAATTCTACAAATACCCCATGGTGGGAAAACAATATTTCTTACTGATTTCTGAGCACTCACCCTTACATTTTATCATTACTGCTTCTGGGAATATTGTACACTAAAGTATAAAACTACCTAATACATAATTGATTTAGGTTACTTATAGCATAGGCAAAATCACACCCCACCTCATTTCCTAAGTTACATCTCTGGGACTTGCTATCAAATATTTAGCAATTTAAAAATCTGTATCAGTGGGGTCCTTCAATTGTTGCCTATGTTTTGAAGTTACATTTAGGGAAAATAAAACTTTATTAACTATCAAACTATAAAATAAAAAAAGCTACCTTTTCTTATGTGGATGATAATTTAAAACTGTTGAAGCATTCCTTTTAAAGTGTATAGAATAAAAAAAGTAGTACGCTTTCAGGTCAGGAAAGAATACTCTGTTACTGATTAAACTTGTGGGATACCTACATCAAATGCTAAAGTATTAATAATCCCAGCAAAAATCACTTATTTCATGATGCCTTCCTACTTATTATTTATTTCATCCTGATATGAAATCCACATTTTCTTTTGGGTATAAAAATACAAAATCATTGTCTTGACTATCACACAACACACTGCAGCCCCTTCAGACTATATATATGTTTCATTATCAATTACAAGTTTATGTTAATGTTCATGACAAAACTCACACAGCTATTCCTCCTACACAATAAACATTAGCAATGTAATAAAAAACTATTTAAAGAAAACAAAGACTTATTATACCATGAAGTTACTACCTTGTGCTCCTTTATATATTTAATGGTGTTATGACTTCAAGGTATTAAAACTCTCAAGGACATCAAAGTTACTAAAATTTTGGTACTAAACACAGCCCTCCAGAAATTTAGCCTTTGTTCCATTTTTTTTGTCTTTATTATACTGAATTTAAAGTAATAATAATAATAAAAAAAAAGTATGACTTAACAAACTCTTTATTTCCAACTTTTTTTACTTCAAGAAATCACTGATAAAAAGTCCACAAAGAATATACATTCACTGTTATTTCTGGAGTACTGCCAGGCAGTAACAGTACTGCACTGAAATCCTTAATGATTTAAAATGTTGGTTAACACTTCCTGAACTGACTTTATGATCACACAAAAAGCTTACATGATAAGCCATGTGCCTTAAAGTTGACTGGGCATTTGTGAAATATTAGGAATAAGGAAGTACGATGACAAATCTTATGACTACACTGATCTTCTTCTCACCACCAGACACAAAAATACAGACCCACAGAAAATGAAAAGCCTGACTTTGGATTCATGGTCAATGCCATTTCAATATTAATACAAATATTGATATGCTTATCTAATTGACTATGTTCACCTCTTCTAGGGATAGCAAAATGGCCTTGTGACACACATGATGAACAAATTCAATTTGAAGAATCTTGCAGGAAAAATCAATACAAAACTGTTAAACAACTTCACATACACATTTATCTTAAATATCCACTGAAGTAATTCTTTGCTGTGTACAATTATTATTACTATGTAAATAAATGCACAAGGTTTATACTTTCATCATGTAAGCTATATTATTCCATACGTATTCTAAGGTGCTTACATAATAAGGAACATATACGTACTTGACAATTTCATTGCACAATATTTAAAATGTATAGAAAATATCATCTCATTATATTTCATCTCTAGCTCAGTTCTTCCAATGCAGTATATGTATAAACCAACGCATTTTCATAAAGGAAATAGTACTTAGGTAAAATTACAAAATAGTAACACGATTTGCAAAGGTGTGAAGCACATTCTTAAAGGTCATTATGACCAATCCTCCACAAAGGGTGAACCTTCCTCTTTCATCTGATCCTGGCTTCAGCTTAATCTCTGAAAATTTGAGTAAACTACCAAAAATATAATTTGAAAATAACCTCACTTCTGCATGTACAAGAAAGTTTGGGTTACCCAGCAAAAACAGTGTTTGTTCTGATTAACAACAAGCTCTAACAAATGTGTATAGTTATCTAAGAGGTATGAAATATATAAATATATATAGTTTCTGTAATTATTACATGATGATCCATGATGTAAATCATAATCATTGCAGTTGTGCATTTTACGCTTACCATAGGAAGTTTACAAGGTGAAGGACTATTCGATTATCATTATATAAATTCTTTTTCAAACACTAAATTACTTCACAGCCACTGACTTTCGGGTTATCTGTTATCTATGGTGAGTACTAATTCTTGAGCATCCAATAACAGGGGAGATGGTAAACCTGAGAGAAGAATTAGGATTCCCATTTTTTTTTCTTTTTTTTGAGTAAAAATGTGTAACACCAGTATTTTTTGGAGTAAAAAGGTGTAACACCAGTATTCATTACTATTTGTGTCTAATCACTCATAGCACAAGAAATTCATACACAGCTTTTGTCACTAAACTTATCAGACACAATAATCTTTTCATGAGAATAACATATATCAAAGAGCCACAAAGGAAAACAAAAATACACTACTTTAAAGTATATTCACACTGACTTTCACTAAGAAATTGGCTAACATTTTCTAATCCTCCAAGAGTGGTTCCCTATTCATTATTTGCCAATATGTATTTGTATCAGCATCCTCTTCACTTCCATCTTGCATAGCAAGATCATCATCCCCTCCCCAGAAGGCTGTGGTTATATCATCACAAGCAGAGTGAAATCTTTCGTCATCATCATCGTCATCGTCATTGTCTGTATATCCAAAAAGACACTGAATATTTTCCATCATAAATGTGGGATTATCATTTATTTCTATATTACCATCTACTTCATCTTCACTCTGCTCTTCTTCCACTTCATCGTCATCATCATCGTCGTCATCATCATCCTCCTCCTCCTCCTCCTCATCCTCAGCCTCATCCTCCTCTTCTTCCCCTTCCTCCTCAGGTTCGTCTTCATCATCATCCTCATCCTCCTCCTCCTCCTCCTCGTTATCATCATCATCACCTAACAATTTATGTACATTTTCTATACAGAACGATGGATTCCCACTATCATCCCCATTACTATTGTCACTGCTGTCATTCTGGTGTACTTCATCCTGTGCAACTTGATTCACATGAACTCCACTGGCTCCAATTTCTTCACCATTTACAGATGTCACATCCTGACTCACTCTAAGAGAATCCAAAATTCCTTGGAAAAGCTGGCTTTGACAATCATTCCTGAAAACAAAATAAAGTTATTTGGATATATGACCAGGAAAATCTAAATAACTTCATTCCCAAATACAATATATTATACATGAAATTAGTGGATATAATACTTCCATAGGGCATAATTAAAAGGCATACAACTGACTTAACAGAAAGTAGATGAGATAAAATCAAAGATACTCCACTCTACTACTCACAAAACTGCAGGAAATGAAAAAAATAAACTTACTAATAAATTCTATCAACCCAAAATACTGTTCATTTCCTTAGCAAGTAAAGATTAACAGAATGAAAGTATTTCATCATAACTAACAGCCAAAAACTCAATTATTTTTTTATTTTCAGGCAGAAAATCATTGAGGGAAAAAGATCAAACACTCTAGTAGTGGGTGTGAACCAACATAACCTAATCAAAATTGATGATGCATGTTCACCTAGGTAGAATATCACTTCATTACATTCAACAATGCAAGATATTGTATAGTGAATCATGGCAATGTACAGTAAATTCCATTAGTACTGTACTTGCATAGCAGCATGGTCAAAACAGAATTGTGTGCATGGGCTCCTTAAGCTCCACTCAGTGGGATAGTGTAACATGCTGCCATAGCCCTTTTTTATTGCCACTGTTCTCTCATTGGTCCTTAATATGATGTGCTACCCATCTGCAACTGCTTTCTGATACTGACCACCAACATAAGGCATAAACAAAGGCTTTGTAGAGATCCAAGTTTACCCAATACTACACACCAACAACAACAAGGAAGAGAAAGAGGCAATTTACATATAAAAAAAATATTCATACAAATTATGAAGAAATCTTCTAAGGAATCATGAAAATTCTTTATATTTATATATGCAAAATCACTTACCAACACTAAATACCAATCCCAATAACATGTAGCCTTCAGCTGTGTGCAATTAGGTAGTGGTCAAATACCCACTACAGTGGTTATATACTTCTAGTGTTGTAAGTGGTCATATACTACATAACTTCTATTGTTGTAATATAGTGTATACGTACAGTAGTATCATTATGCTTCCCCCCCACCCTCACTCAGCATGACTTTTTTGTGCTTTATACACTGCATGGCTTTTGTCTTTTATGCTTTAAACACTGCATGACTTTTGTGCCTTATAATGTTTCAATGCCCACATAGATGAAGCAATAGATACCAGATTTTCAATATGTTTAGAAATAAATATACAACTACAGTACATGTAGTAGACAATGCAAGAAAATAAATATATTTCTTTTAGGCTCAAATACTTATTTGTTTGTTAAAACAGCAGTAAGGAACCAAAAAATACATTGATTATCTACACTATACCCATGGCTGCAATGTTTCAGGGATCTGGTACATATATGCATTTACACATAGTACTACTGAATTGCACAAGTGCATATGCTTACTGGGTCACTGGAAAGGTAGTCTGCTGATTGGCTTAATGATCTTGAAGGGGTGGACAAGAAAGGGCCATTATTATTATCAATAAGTAAGTAATACTGAAGTCTAGTGACTGGTTACGGCTGAGCATTTAAAGAGCGGGAACTGAACTCCAGTGTGATGAGAGTTTAAGCTGCTGTTCCTTAAACTTAGCTAGGGATCATGTTTGTGGTGTGGATTTTTGTGTGCTACTGTCATTGCCACCTCCCTAACAGCATAGGAAAGCAAAGTTACTTAAGATACTTAAATGCCCCAACAAGGAGAAAACACCACCTCATAAGATGATGCATTTGAAGGACAAACTACAGTCTTACATAAAGTTGATGGACAACAAACCAGTAAGCTTAGCATTAGTGTTACAAAAGTAAGGTCAAGGCAAATATGTTTAGAGGATCAATGCTATAAATGATATCCAACATTGCATAGCTACAATGTCTAAAAAATTTAAATAAAGCATTATTGGTTTTTTGTACAGTTCCCTCCAGGAATTTCGATACAGCTACCTTCACCCATTAGTTCCTATTGTATAAGAATGTTATGGTAATACTGCAAGTGTCTCTTTACCTGTTCCCATATGAATGCGTCTTCATATTGTAACAACGTTGTGATTGGCTAGAGCAATTTATATGCCCAGTTTCTTCATTAGCATTTTATTTATTTGCATAAATTGCTGTATATAGTAATAGGTTCACGATAATGTGGATATATTTATAAAGAAATGAGTTACAAAAACATAAGACTAAGTTATTTGACACTAGCTCTAAATTAACAGGCAAAATAAAAATGGTATTCTGTCTTTAGTAATACATTGCCAAGTTCCACCCACACAGGGGCTTGACTAAGTCATTAACTCTTTACAAATTACTCTGTCTTAATTCTCGGCAGTTTGAACTCACAGAACACCAGAAATATTCAGCTTCAGCGCTTTCATAGTGAGCTTGCTGGAGGTTTCTTACACAGTGAATTAAAATAATATGGATAATTCGATATAAAAATGATAATTCATTTATTATAAGCTATCACAGCAATTTAACGTTATGGCACATCCATATAGTTTACATAAATATGCATACTCATTCTTACCTAATTCATGAATAAAACCAAGACATTAACTTGCAAAATTGCATGATGAATTTCTTGCAACATTTACCATTACAGCCTTAACCCTTAAACGCCGAAGCGGTATTTTAAAAATCGTCTCCCGTATGCTGGCAAGTGAGCGCCGAAGCGGAAAAAATGTTTTTTTCAAAAAATCACAGCACGCTTAGTTTTCAAGATTAAGAGTTCATTTTTTGTCATTGCCTGAAGTTTAGTATGCAACCATCAGAAATGAAAAAAAAATATCATTATCATATATAAATATTGGGATATATGACAGCGCAAAAAAAGAATTTCATATATAATTGTATACAAATCGCGCTGTGAGCAAAACGGTTAAAGCTAACGAGTTAATTTTTGTTGTTGTATTGTACACTAAATTGCGATCATTTTGATATATAACACATTGTAAAACGATCAAGGCAACACAGAGAAAATATTATCACAAAATTATGCATAAATTTGTAACATGCGGACGTAAAAAAAAGCAGTTTTCAAAAATTCACCATAAATCTAAATATTGTGCTAGAGACTTCCTGTTTGTTGCAAAATGAAAGTAATTGATTGAATATTACTAAAATGTAAGTGTTGTAGCTTACAATTACAGTTTTTGACCATTTCAGTCTAGTTAGATTTGACCGAAGGACGAATTTTTTCTATTTATCGTTATTAATGTGAAAATATTTTAAAACTGATAAAAGCTACAATCATAGGTTGTTTTTTGTTGTATTCTACATGAAATTGCACACATTTTCATACATAAAACTTTATGTAACGGATAATTTAAAATGGTGCAAACATTACGACAATCGGACAAAAAAATGTGATTTTTTCGGAAGTTACCGCGCGGACGTAAGGAAAAAGTTTATTTCATAAATTCATCATAAATCAAAATATTGTGCTAGAGACTTCCAATTTGTTGCAAAATAAAGGTAAATGATGGAATATTACTAGAATGTAATATTTTTAGCTTACAATTGCGTTTTTTTACCATTTTGGTCGAGTCAAAGTTGACTGAAGGTTGAAATTTTGGCACTTATCGTTATTCATATGAAAATATTTCAAAACTGATAAAAGCTACAACCATGGGTTGTTTTTAGTTGTATTCTACATGAAATTGCACACATTTCCATATATAAAACTTTATGTAACGGCTAATTTAAAATGGTGCAAACATTACGACAATCGGGAGAAAAAATTTATGATTTTTTCGGAAGAGTTACCGAGCGGACTTAAGGAAAAAGTTTTTTTTCCATAAATTCACCATAAATTGAAATATTGTGCTAGAGACTTCCAATTTGTTGCAAATTGAAGTTAATTGATTGAATATTACTAGAATATAAGAGTTTTACCTTCCAATTGCGTTTTTCGACCATTTCGGTAGTCAAAGTTGACCGAAGGTTGAAATTTGGCACTTATCGTTATTTATATGAAAATATTTCAAAACTGATAAGAGCTACAACCATGAGTTGTTTTTTTTGTATTCTACATGAAATTGTGCAAATTTTCATATATAATACTCCATGTAACAGCTAATATAAAATGGTGGAAAAATTATGTCAAAGTTACGAAATAATTTCCAAGATGTGTCGCTGATACTTTTTAGTGTGAGAAAGAAAGAAATTCGCGCTTGCGCGCCTGAGTAACGATTGTAAACAAAACAACGCCTTGATCCATGAGCTCCCAGCATCCCCCAAGGCGGGTGATTCAAAAGTTTTCGCCTAGTAGGCCTATAACTATTTTTCTGCGAATTTAAAAAAAAACTTTTTTTATATCGACGTACCAAACGTCCAATCGGCACCCAACAGACAATTTATATCGACGTTTAATACGTCCAATCGGCGTTAAAGGGTTAAGGGACCTACAAGAATATATGTCGAGGCACGTGTCATATGATTACCTCAAAACGAAATTGCCTCCTGAACCACCTATTAAAATCACCCTACAATTGGATACACTGACTTCATAGCCATGCGATTTTGAATATGCACCAATATTTTCATGACTTATGCATAGTGACAGCATATTAATATCAGAGGTCTGAGTGGTATTTGATGTACGTAATGGCTTACCAATGTTATACCTATTTGCCTTAATTTCTTAAGAAAGCTGATAGGGGTTTGTTTTGATAATTTACATAGTTTTGTATAATAATTTGACTTTGTGATAAGTCTTCTTATGTTATCAATTCTTCATTGATGACTACATCATTTTTATCTGTCAGTGGGACTGTTAGATTTGAAAACTATCCTGACAAAATCTGAGTATTGTAGACAGAAGATATATTGGCATTTGATTTGACTCTAGTAACCTAGTTGCTTTGATGAAGGAAAAATGAATAGAATAAACAAATGATGTGTTGTATGTATTGTGAATTTTGTATGAACCCCATATATCAATAGGAGTGCAACGTTGTATGTATAAATTCAGGGGGAACTATGGTTCAAGGATAACATGAAATTGGAAATCTCTCAAATTCTGTGCCAGAAAAATCCGTCATCAACCCCTTCAGTAGCCTAATGACAATAGATTATTTTCAGTGGGAACTATTGTATAAACAATGAGAAATAATTCCTTTGTTGCATAGGCATTATTTTGGGCTTTTGTATCCTTTTCTAAAAATAAAAGATTAATTCATGCGTAAAATACAGATAATTTGCTTGAAACATGCTATCTTTACATGGAGGTGGGGAGGGAAGAATGGGGACTCATGGAGTTCAAGACTATTATGCAACTTGAATTCCCCTTTTAATAAAAAAAAAAATATTACAAGTCTAATGGATGATGAAAAATGTGGCACACTGCTTGACAATACTGCAAGACCAGCGAGCAAACAAGAAAACATTGCAGAAAATTTTATTTTCTGGCTTAGACTTGGGTTATTGACGAGTCCATAACCTTCTGATTAAAGTTCTTCCAGGAGGTAGGTAAAATGATATTGTTATGATACAATAAAGTTTTATACATACTTACCTGGCAGATATATACATAGCTATTGACTCCGTCGCGCCGACAGAATTTCGAATTTCGCACACACGCTACAGGTAGGTCAGGTGATCCACCGCGCCGCCGCTGGGTGGCGGGAATAGGAACCCATTCCCGTTTTCCATCAGATTTTTTCTACACCATCTGTCTCCTGAGGGGAGGCTGGGTGGGTAGTTTAATTATATATATCTGCCAGGTAAGTATGTATAAAACTTTATTGTATCATAACAATATCATTTTTATACATTCAACTTACCTGTCAGATATATACATAGCTGATTCACACCCATTGGAGGAGGGTAAAGACAGCTAATAACTGATTTAACAGGAAACACAACAAATCGTTGTAGGTATTAATAACATAAAACCTTGGTTCCTACCTGTTTAGACTGAAGACTTCATGGTTAATGCCCAGGAGTCTGCTTAGTCTCAAGAGCCTCAGTGAGATATTGATCTATTGCTAAGAGTTCTTGTAGGTCTGCGCCAAAGGGGTCTTATCCCAATTACTTGGCCGATCCTATAAGGCTATGTCAAAGGTTTTCAATCCAGTTATATGACAAGAACCTTTTTTCTAAGGAGCACAATCCCGATCCTGATCACCTTAACCTAACCAAATGTTGTATCTAAGATTGCAAGAAGTCATCCCGGACTCCTTGCAAACAACCAAAAACTCAATCACAATTATTTTACACCTAATTCTTTATGAAAAATAAATAAAAATAAAAATAAACAAATATAATTTCAATTTGTACTACCTCGCTTGTAAGACCTATGCACATTCTCATACTGTCAAAAGCACCAAAAAGCCGCCTGTGCTAGCCCAAGCACTCTTGTCAGCAGAAAATCCTGATACTGTCTTAAAAAGGAGAGGTCCATGTAAGAATTTAGACAATGTCTTTAATCCTACTCCGTTTAAAAGGCACATTTCTATTTCCTCACTAGCAAGGGCTATGGCCGCCTGTGCGACACCAAGCACTTTTACCAATAGTAACACAAAAAACTGCCTCAAATAGTGGAGATCTCCGTAATCAAAGACACCGTTTTTATCCAAGCCTATCCTGTCAAGATAAACTTCAAAGTTCCTTACCTCAAACAAGGCCATGGCCGCCTGTGCAACAACTAGCCGTCAGGTAAGAAAGTTAGAGCCCATCCCACCAGTATGGTATGGAAGTATTAGACTTTCATAAAAGTTTAAGGATCGGTATGTGTCCTCAGTCCCAGCACTGTATCCGCAGACACAAAAGGACCTAGAGAGAAGCACTTGTCGTAGGTAATTTTAACATCTCTAAGATAGTGGGATGCAAATACCGAGTTGCATCTCCAATAGGTCGCATTAATAATGTCCTTCATGATATATTCTTTTGGAATGATAATGATGTTGCCACTGCTCTTACCTCATGAGCTTTAACTCGTAATAATTTAAAGGAATCCTCTGCACAATCGCTATGAGCTTCCATAATCACACTTCTAATAAAATACGCTAGCGCATTCTTGGACATTGGTCTTTTCGTGTCCCGAACTGCGCACCATAGACTTTGTTTACATGCCTTCAACTCTTCTTTCTTTTAAGATAGAACCTAAGAGCTCTAACGGGCATAAAGTTCTTTCAATTTCGTCTCCCATTAAGTTTGAAAGACTTTTCACCTCAAAACTCCTTGGCCATGGTTTCGAAGGGTTCTCATTTTTTGCCAAAAACAGAGTTTGAAAAGAACAGATGGCTGCGTCTTTCTTAAAACCCACCCGAGAATCTAGGGCATGGATTCACTTATTCTCTTAGCCTCGCTAAGGCTATGAGAAAAACACACTTTCTCGTCCAATCCCTGAACGAGGCACGGTCGGGAGGTTCAAATTTTTCCGATGTAAGGAATTTGAGCACAACATCCAGATTCCAACTTGGCGGAGTAGAGGATATAGATTTTGACGTCTCGAACGATCTTATGAGATCGTGCAAATCTCTATCCTCTGCCAAGTTTAAGCCTCTATTTCTAAATACCGCTGAGAGCATACTTCGGTATCCCTTTATTGTAGCTACGGACATATTGGATTCCTCTCTCAGGAATAACCAGAAAATCTGCTATATTGGTCACAGAGGTATCGGAGGACAGCTTATTCTTCCTACACCATCTCTAAACACATCCCATTCGATTGATAGACCCGGATAGTTGACGATCTCCGGGCTCTAGCAATTGCTTTCGAAGCCTTGCTTGAAAAGCCTCTCGCTCTGACCAATCTTTCGATAGTCGAAAGGCAGTCAGAGCGAGAGCGGGGAGGTTTTGATGGAACCTCTTGAAGTGGGGTTGTCTGAGAAGATCTATCCTGTTTGGAAGAGATCTTGGGTAGTCTACTGTCCATTCCTGTACCTCTGTGAACCAATCTTGGGATGGCCAAAACGGGGCGATGAGAGTTAATCTCGTCCCTGTTGATGCTACGACTTCTTCATCACTACTCCTAGCAACTTGAATGGAGGGAAAGCGTAAGCGTCGAGTCCCGACCACTCCAGTAGCATGGCATCCACCGCTATCGCTCTCGGGTCTTCTACTAAGGAGCAGAAGTTCTCTATCCTCTTTGACAGGAACGTCGCAAACAAATCTATCTGCGGCCTTCCCCACAGGTTCCACAGACTTTGGCAGACTTGCTCGTGCAGAGTCCACTCCGTGGGGAGAACTTGTTTCGTCCTGCTGAGCCTGTCTGCTCTGATATTTCTTTCCCTTTCACAAATCTGGTCAGGAGGGTAATATTCCTCTCCTCCGTCCATGACAACAGATCCTTCGTTATCTCGAATAGGGAAAACGAGTGCGTCCCCCCGTTTTTATATATAAGGACCAACGCCGTGGTGTTGTCTGCGTTGACTTGAATCACTTGATTTCTTACTTCTGACTCGAAGAATTTTAATGCCAGAAACATTGCATATAGTTCTTTGGCATTTATATGCCAATCTCTTTGTTCTTTCTTCCATTTGCCAGAGACTTCTCTTGCCCCTAGAGTCGCTCCCCATCCCGTTTCTGAAGCGTCTGAGAACAAGATTTGGTTTGGGTTCCGAACCTCTAGGGACACTCCCTTGTTCTCTTTGAGTGGAGCAGCCACCACTTTAGGTGTTTCTTACCTCTAATGTTACCGGAAAAGTGTGACCGACAGATGGATTCTTCCAAGTCCAAGATCTCTTTAGGAAGAATTGTAGAGGCCTTAGATGAAGTCTTCCTAGAGATACAAATTGTTCCAGGGAAGAAAGAGTCCCTAGAAGGCTCAGCCACTCCCTGGCTGAACTCCTGTCTTTCTTTAGGAAGGATGTAATTTAACTTTCTGAATCCCCCGAAGAATCCTTTCTTGGGACGGAAAAACCCGAAAATCCCGAGAATTCATCTGAATCCCCAAATAGACTATGTCCTGACTGGGGGTCATCTGCGATTTCTCGAGATTCACGAGAAGTCCTAATTCCTTTGTCAATTCTAATGTTTTTCTTCAGATCCTCCAAACATTGTTCCTGGGATTTTGCTCTTATCAGCCAATCGTCTAGGTACAGAGAGACGCTTATGCCTTCCAGGTGTAGCCATCTGGCTACGTTCCGCATCAGGTACGTAATACCTGTGGAGCCGTGGAAAGGCCGAAGCACAAGGCCCTGAACTGGTAGACTTTCCCTTGAATCACAAACCTGAGATACTTCTTTGATGACGGGTGAATAGGAACGTGGAAATATGCATCCTGCAGGTCTAGAGAGACCATCCAGTCTCCTCTTCGCAGGCTGAAAGTACCGAGGCAGAAGTCTCCATCGAGAACTTTTTCTTTTCCACATATTTGTTCAGAAGCTCACGTCCAAGACTGGCCTCCTCCCCGGATGACTTTGGGAACTAAAAACAGGCGGTTGTAAAACCCTGGAGAGGAAGGATCCTGAACCTCTTCTATTGCCTCTTTGTCCTTCATTCCTATCACCATCTGAAGAAGTGTCTTCCTCAGAACAGGGTCCTTGTACTTCGCCGACAGTTCCTTTGGGGAATTCGACAAAGGTGGTCTGTCCTGAAAAGGTATAATGTAACCTTTCCCCAAGACTGCTAGCGTCCAAGGATCGGCTTTCCCCTTATCTTCCATGCCCTACGAAGTTTAGGAGCCTGGCCCCTACAGATGTTTGGAGGACCTCGCTGCTACTTTGATTTCTTGAAAGATCTAAAGGAGGACCTTCCTCGCTTTTCTGCTGTCTTCCTTTTCGTTGGAGGACGAGAGGTGGAACCTCTCCGAAAGGGCACTACCGGAGTATGAGTAGTCTTCTTCGCTACTGGTATTGTTGGTCTTGATTTCTTGGAGGATTGTACTAATAAGTCTTGGGTTGCCTTTTCAGCAAGAGACTTTGAAATCTCCTTCACCAAGTGCGAAGGGAAAAGGTGATCCGAGAGAGGAGCGTATAAGCAGGGCTGACCTTTGTGAAGGAGAAACCACTTTGGTTAGAAATGAACCAAATAATGATCTCTTCTTCACTACTCCTGCTCCAAATAGAGATGACAATTCTCCCGATCCATCCTGAACCGCCTTATCCATACAGGATAAAATGCAATGTAAAACTTCAGGTTCTAAAACATCTGGTTCATTTGCCTTCTTGGCCAGCACTCCAAGGGACCAATCCAAGAAGTTAAAAACTTCTAGTACATGGAAAAGTCCCTTGAGGTGTTGATCCAATTCTGACATGCTCCAATATGCTTTAGCTGTATTCAAAGCATGTCTTCTCGATGCTTCAACCAAGCTTGAAAAATCCACCTCCGCGGAAGATGGAAGCATAAGCCCCATCGCTTCCTCTGTCCTGTACCATATTCCCCTCCTACCTCCGAGCTTACATGGAGGAGTGCAAAAAACTGTCTTCTGAGCTTCCTTCTTCACCTTCATCCAATTATTTAAAGATTGAATAGCCTTCTTCATTGATATGGCTGGTTTCATTTTTAAATACGAAGACGATTTAGGAACCTTCGTACTGGAGAACAGAGATCTCGGGGAAGGAGGAGCTGCAGGGCTTAGAGAGTCTCCAAATTCTTGCAGGAGAAGAGAGGCTAACACTTTGTAGTTAGATACCCCCTCATTGTTCGGGGTTTCTTCCTCCGACACCTCATCCAACTCCATCCTAGAAGGAGAGCGAGCTCTTTTATTAGATTCTTTGTCCGTAGACATATTCCCTATAGGAGAAATACTCCTAGAAGGAGAGAGACTGACAGATCTAGAAGTTCTCCCTTTCTTATCCACCAAAACATCCTGAGACATGGAGGTTGAAACCGTAACCTTCGATGTACCAGGTTGCTTCCTTGCATTAGGGTTTCTACTTGTAGGAGACTCGCTATCCGAAGACATTACATGAAAAGATCTTCTATTACCCCTTATAACTTCTCGCTCTTGCCGCTCTTCATGATCAGCTGGCGCCTTGCGCCTGACTGGCACTTCGCGCTTGGTTGAATCTTCTCGCGCGGTTGGCGCCTCACGCTCGGCTAGCGCTTCGCGCCTCGCTGGCTCCTCTTGCGCGGCTGGCGCCTCGCGCTCGACTCGCGCTTCACGCCTGGTTGGCGCTTCGCGGCCGTCTATCGCGTCGCGTCTGGCTGGCGCTTCGCGCCTGTATGTCTCTTCGCGGCCGCCTGGCGCCTGGCTAGCGCTTCTCGGCAGTCTGGCGCATCGCGCCTGGCTGGCGCTACGCTCCTGGATGGCGCCTCGCGCCTGATTGTCTCTTCCTGCTTGTAGGAATTCTCACGCGCGGCTGGCTCCTCGCGCCTGGCCAGCTTCTCGCGCCTAGTCGTCTCCTGCGATATCGGATAGGGCCTGGTTGCCGCGTCGCGCCTGATTGGAGCCTCGTGCTTACGTGTTAGTTCTTTGCGGCTGACTTGGCGCTCCGCGCCTGGCTGGCGCTTCGCGCTCGGCTGGCGCTTCACGCCTGGCTGGCGCCTCGCGCCCCCGAACTCGCGGGTCTGTGAAAAATAGACCCTTCATCCGAAGAAGAATCTTCTTTTCTGGGAGGTTGATAGTAAGGGTTTTTTGACTTCTTCACAGGAAGATTAACATCCTTTCTTCTTGGAGGATCTCTCGAAAGAACCCCGACTAGAGAAGCAATAGACTCTTGCATATCCTTTAATATCTTCGTCGTTTCTTCTCTCTGGTCTAAACGAGAGGAAGGAGAGCCTTCTTTCTCCATTCCCCACAACTTATCGGGAGAAGCCAAAACCTTTGCTTTCTTCCTCTGTCGGGGAGTCCTCCGAAAAACGTTCCGGACTCGAGTTTATGCCCGATTCTTCCCAGATCCTCTTCAAGGGACGAGAACGATCCGCTGATCTCCATCCTCTTTTAGGTGAGGAATTCTCCGATGACGAAAAACATTCACGTAGAACGCTTTTTCTAATGCGTTCTCTGGCAGTCTGTGACGTTACAGATTCTGCCGAAGAGACGTCTGACTGGTGGGATCCTCCATAACCTCCGTAAGGCTTTCGACATTCCTCCTCCTCTGGGCTTGGGAGCTTGAAAGAGGTCTAGGCCTGGGAGCGTTGTGAAGCCAATCAGACGCCTCCTCCACTTCACTGGGGAAATTCACATCACTTTCCCACAGCACTACTTGCTTACCTTTTATGGCAGCCATTTTACGCTCCATTTTCATAAGCGCAGCTTTAAGGCTTGCTATCTCCGAAGCAGAGTCCGAGGATCTGCATTCGGAGAAGGACCTGAAATATTACAAGGAGCGTTCATAATGTTAGAGGAGGGTACAATATTACTCACCAAACCACTTGAAGATTGAGAGCTAGGCTTGGTTTTGGAAGATGACTTCCTTAACCGGTCTTTCTCTAATTTCCTTAAATAAGAAGTTAGAGACTTCCACCCTTCAGCACTCAAACTCTCACATTCATGACAAGTGTTATCCATCGAGCATTCATACTTCCTGCATCTTTTACATACAGTGTGAGGATCAACCGAAGCTTTCGGCATTCTCACCTTGCACCCTTCATTCACACACATTCTCACCACACTTCCAGAATCAGACATCATGATGAAAATTCCAAGCCAAAATCCAAATAACGATCCACAAAAGCGTATGCCAGTACAACGATCCAAATACGTCACCAAAGGGTCCAAAACGAAGATCAATTGTATCCAAAAACGAAATCCAGCCGGAGATACCAACAACGATGTTGCCAGTATGGCCGACAGAAAAAATCTGATGGAAAACGGGAATGGGTTCCTATTCCCGCACCCAGCGGCGGCGTGGATCACCTGACCTACCTGTAGCGTGTGCGCAAAATTAGAAATTCTGTCGGCGCAACGGAGTCAATAGCTATGTATATATCTGACAGGTAAGTTGAATGTATAAAACAAAACTTCCTTACTTCCTGAACAATATTTTTAACGAAGAGATGGACGAAGCTCCACTGACAGGTGGTATTGGCAATGTGTGTTCCGTATTTATTATTTCTGCAATCATAACTATGCTAAGCCATTTACGTATATGATCTCTCCACAACATTCAACAGATGATTACAAAAAAACAATTATTACTCAAACTAATAGATATAATTCAATGAAATCAAATACTACAGGATAGTCACAAAGACTTCTTATGAAAATATTGCTACACTAATTCATTAATTTCTTTCTTCCTTGGTCATGGGAAAACTACAAAAATCTACACTGATAGACCCAGAAAAGCTGCAGGAATACTGAGAAGGGAAACATGAGGATTAACGAAGAGTAGAATCAGCAAGATATGAGTGAGGGGGACAAGATGCATGTAACAAGCGATTAACTGATGAATACAAGATCAGAGAAGATATAACAGCTCCTTGCAAAGGTCCAAGACAGTTACAGAAAGTGGCTGTTGCACTCTCTGCCAACTATGAATACATTAGAACAGTTCGGGAAGGCACTATGAATCAGGTTATGCAAAGAAATACGTAAACGGACACTCTCCCAACCTGTTTATAACTGCCAACGTTCAAATAACTGAATTTCACAGCGGCAGTCAGCAGAAAACTAAATTTGTTCAAAGAATTTGTAGGTTCTGAAACAGACTGATTTATCTGCTTAATGTTACTGGTCATGGTAATGGGGATATAATCATGGTAGAGCTGTAATATGGTATGAGATATCTATGGAATTTAGGCTATTTGGCCTGGTGCTGGGGCAATATGCAGTCATTGAGTTATCTACCTGAAAGTGAATTTCTATCAAGGGAAATTGATTTCGCTGACCCCTCGACTCAGGTCTACCAAGCAATATGCGGGAGACAAAACAACTTAGGCCACCAAACAGCTATTATAATATATTGGCCATCTTTTGTTATTATAAACTTTTATCTTGGGCTAAGTTATTTATATATTATCAATTAGAAAGTCCAAGGCATAGGGGAATACAGTAGGACTAGAACCTGCCAACAGAAGCCGAATGATTCTGTGTACATTACAACATCCGAGATGGAGTTGAGACATTTATACCTGACTTTTGAAGGGTGATATACTGAAGATCCATGCAAATTGCCTATCCTCTTCGCCAATACTGGAGAGAGACGAGATGTGGTCTTGAAAAATGACAAATTCATTCATCAATTTGTATTTTTCATATCTAAAAAACCTGAGGTCTTAACACTAGGATAATATACTAGAACCAACTGGAAACCGGTTAAAAGCAATCAAAGATTGTAAAGCAAGGAATCTGTGGCATCTAGCAACTCATGCATATATACAAAGTGGATGTTGGTCACTGACCAGGCTTGAAACCTCGTGACGCTCTAGTGTTGCTTTGCTCTACTTCCCCCAAGCCGGTGTTTTTATCGGAGCCTATACATTGTTTCATATTTATTCAGCCAGAAGTTCCGGGGAAATCAAAGTTTTTAAGACAGCCTTCCTTGTTTTCCATGTTGACCTGCCTTGGGACATTCAAATTGCAGTAGATGTGCCTTTTTATTCTGCTTTGTCATCACACATGTTATGAGTATGCTGGTCCATCTCCCCTTCAGGGAGAGAGGGCCCAGCTACTTTCTTTTCTTTAGTATTTTACTTTTGTTACATTGAAGATAATTTAAAAACATTTGTATTGACATTAACGTTTTATGTATCTTCTTTTTATCTTCTAACACATTTTCTGGGAACTTAGTATGTAATGTTTTGTCTTTCAGAATGTGTGTGTTTCGGGATGTTCAAGACTTTGCTGTCAAGTTTTTAAGCTAGGATTCAGATGTCTAGCATAGGAGTACATTCCCACACTTCTTTAACGTAAATTTTATAGCGTACGATTGCGATCTTCCCGTCTGCTTGCAGGGCCAGTGGGATTGTCATCTCGTCTCTTTCCATCATTTTGGTGGGAGTGGGGAGTGGGCTGTATGGCTCACTCCCGTCTTTCTCTCCATCCTCACATAAATATGATTCTTTTACCCTCTCTTGGGATAGAAATCTTCATTCCTGAAGGAGAGAGCATATTTAGTTTCTTTACAGGCTCTTCAGCTGTCAACCCCTGCTTCTCGTCTCGAAGTCTGGCAGTGGCGGCAGTCGCTCAGTACTTGGGGCCCCTCTGCTTCTCTTCCCTCTGACAGAGATGCCACTTCACTCATTTTTTATTTGTGTGTTTGTGCTGTGAAGAAAGTGAGACTTTGGAAGCAGTCAGTATTGTCAGCAGTCTGTTCCTTGCTGTCATCGGAGCCCTTTGCTTGCCAATAAGGCGTCGTCATGCGGGGACACCAACCTTATGGATTGCTTTGAATATCATCTACCTATGATGTTCGACTTGGTACCCTTTTGTCTTATGATATAATTGTACTAATGTTTTATTTTAATGCTTTTCTGCACTACAGACAATGTTCTCTCTTCCTTGATAACAGTAATCTGCTGTGTGAGGTCACAAATGGGCCTGTGATGTCATGGCTTTTGCCAACTGCATAGTTGATGTTGCTGCGTTCGACTGGTGAGTGATATCTTTTCCTTTTCTTCAACGATGGATTTTCTTGGAAATTCTTCGCTATCCATCACGTGTATGTGTTCTGGGGAGGCCCTCTGATTGCTGTAGGTGGTGGCAGAAGGCCTTGTTCGCCATCTTCGCTGTCACCAAAACCCTTGACTTGGGCTACCAGTCTGAATGCTGTGATGTCATTCTCAATTCATCTCTGCCTCTGATGTCCGCTTTGGTGACATCTCCCCTCCGCCTGTTGCTGTGGCGTAGCTTCCATCATCGTCCATGACGCCATCGCAGTTGGTTGTCAATCCATCATAAGTGCTCTCCCCTTCAAGTACATGTGTTTCTCCATTTTCCCAGTGAGGATGTGACTCTCCACTTCAAGTACATGAATGTGTTCCAGTCTGTGGAATTTCTACATCTTCCCAGCACGGACCCTTTACGTACATAAATGTGCTCCAGTCCGAGTTGATCTCCACTTGCATCAGAGTTCTCAAGCTGGTTCTTAACACCCGCAGGTTTGTTCCGCATATGAACAAACAAAACTATGTCTGGCGAATCTCGCATAAACAAGTCAAATGCTGTCTAGAGACCTAAGATCCTTGTGATGGCAAGACAGAGAGAAGAAACAATACTACTTCTGTGAAAGACTAGGGTGAATGTGGACCTCAGTCTTTCACAACTGAATCTGAGAGAAGAAACTCACGAATCTGACCAGAGAAAAAAAATCATGTCAATGACACCAACCAGCGAAGACTGAAAGAGCCCTTCAACCATGAATACACAGGGATTATACTGCTCTTGTGTCACTGGTGCTGAAGGCTGGGTCAAGGAGGAACTCCTCTCATTACCTTGGAAGCAGAGTAGGCAGGTTGGGTGACAGGCGAAGTCTTCCATCATTAATTTTCAACTTGGGGTGAACAATGTTTGTTGAACCCCTTACGAACTAAAAAACGTAGAGAAGCCAAATAATAGTCAAGTTTGTCTGAAAAAGTCATTCTGAGTCATTGCAGTGGCACGTGTCAAGTGAATTGGAGTGTCCTACTCTCGACTTCCAAAGAAATCAAGGAGGAACCAGGCATAGAACCAGTTCTGTCTTAGATGCAAGCATATAAAAACTGGATTGAGAGTGAGACTCCTATAGATCGCTCACTCGAGGCTCCCAAAAATGCGAGATCCCATAGGAGAATGCAAATTGGATCCCATCCCAGGCAGGAAGAGCTACAGAGAGAACCACTGCCTCCACGGAGAGAGGCACTCCCTTAAAAGTTCTATAGAAATTTCAAAGGGAGCCTCCTCCCCATTTCTCCAGGTATTCAAATCCTCAGAATCAAGACACCAGGTGGGAACCTGCTGAGCACTGATGGGCACTCAGCAAGTGCTAACGGTAGTGCTGGCAAGATGAGATGAAACCCATGAATGTTTTGCCCTTCTCTTACCCTGTGCCTGAACTGGGATGGTGAGAGGTCTCTCTGTCAGCAGCTTGGGATGCTTGCAATTCATTGGAAACAAAAGCACTCGGAGCGACTTGAGAACGAGCGCCCGACGCAGAACCTGTTTATAGAGGCGGAACCCCTAGACCAGTGATAGGAATGCAAACTGAAGCTTGCGCTCCCAAAACAAAAAACCCAGGGGCATGCGAATTGGTTAATAACCCAAAGGTTGGGAAGAGCCGACGAGAGGTCCTGCAGGAAGAAACAGCCTCTTCTTTGGCTGAAGGAGGATGATCCAGTTTCCTAAGAAGTCATCAAGTCTCAGAAAAAGAAGAGAAGGTCAGAGGAGGATGACGTTCTTTCCACATGACTTTTTCTACTGGGTGGTGATTGGAATCGTCGACAGTAGTGGCAGGAGTCACAGGACAGCTGGGGCCAGAGCCAGAGTAGAAGCTGCCCAGTGACTGGTTGTCAGGGCAACAGTAGCAATCTAACAGAAGGCACAGCAGGGGAACTACACATGTCCAGAGGCAGTCATGCAGCATGGAAGTGTCACAGGTACACTCCCTAAGATTAGGATAACCAACTCAGTGAGATATGCAACCATCTACTGCTGTGTCCTATGACTGCTCACTGTCAATCTGAAAAAAAGAAAAAAAAGATAATGAATAAAATAAGACTATTCTTGTTCCGAAGGGCACTGCCCTCCAATGCGAGTGGAGACCCCTGAGAATAAGTCACCCAATCGCCAACACACATCCTCCTCCTCGCCTGACAAGCGAGCGGAGAGGGTGACAGAGACATATCTCCTGAAGGAGGAAATGCCACAAGGAAAGAATACCGGGAGAGAAAAACTGAGGGCGAGTGCCCCGAAGTTTTCTACAGCAGAAGTGACAAGAGGGAAAAAAAGACAAAGCATATATACTGTCGTGCCCTTATAGTCAAAGGGCGTGCTGATGTGATAAGGGTGAATATTACACCCTTGCCACCGATCCTGAAACACACGCTGGGAGAAGGCAGCCAGCGAGGCTATCACAAACCCCTGTATTTGCATTCTCAAGATTTGTGGACTCACCTATTCGCAGATTTTTCTATGGGACCTACCTAAAAGTTATTTGCGGGAGGACTTGCTCATTTGCAGGTTTTACCATTGATAAATATACACTAATTAGTGTATTTTGTTCTTATTTTTATGACTACATAAATACATTTTTATGATACAATAATGATTTACTAATTTTCAAATGTTAATATTCATTGTTTAATAAGATTAAATTATATCAAATAAGCAAAATAATTATCTCTCATACTGAGAGGTATGCTTTTTTTGTATGATAAATAAATGATTTACAATTTTTTAATATGTAATATTAATGTAAACAGCAAAATAATATCAATTTATTAAAGAAAATTCCACAGTGAATTAGTAAGATTATAGTTTATAAATTATAAAAATTATGTAAGAATGAAGGAAACCCGTCTTTTAGCATAGTAGAGATTTGGAGAGAAGGGTGAGGGTGGAGCTGTTCAAATTTCAAGAAACCTGACTGTAAGGGTAGAGGGGAGTGTCGCGATCTTAGTAAGTCTCTAATAATTGCTGCCATCTTGGGGTCAACGGATACATGCTACACTGAAAAATCTCTCTCTCTCTCTCTGGGAAAGACTCTTTAACCACCTGGTATTAACACATATTTATCCATCGATAAATATTCACCAATTATTGTATTATGATGTTATTTTCATGACTACATATATTTTTATGATACAAAAATGATTTACTAATTTTTAAATATGTATTAATATTGATTAATACTGTATTAAGTTTAATAAGATTAAATTATATTAAATAAAAATAACAATTCTCTATCTGTCTCTTTGTTTTTGTATAATAAATAAATGATTTACCTAACGCAAAGTAAGTACCAGAACTAATTTTCAAATATTAGTGAGACTAAATAATACTAATAACAATAATATACTTTTATTACAATATTTATGCATTTCTAAAGTAAGTTATTCAAAATAAATTAAAGAACAGATGTTTTCCTATCTTTTGCCTTTTAAATTGTGAAGTGGAGGGGAAAGGCCGGCCTGTCAGAATTATCACATTACTTAACCAAGAGTGACTGAGGGTCCAAATTGTTGCCAATGCCTAATCATGTCATTTCTATTTCTTCATATTTTATCTCTCTCTCTCTCTCTCTCTCTCTCTCTCTCTCTCTCTCTCTCTCTCTCTCTCTCTCTCTCTCTCCTACCAAAGGATAGAATGAGAAATGGATCGAGACACAAATATTTACTTAGTTCAGCCCCACCCCCCCCCCTCTCTCTCTCTCTCTTCTCTCTCTCTTCTCTCTCTCTCTGTCTCTCTATCTCTCCTCTCTCTCTCTCTCTCTCTCTCTCTCTCTGGAAAAGATATACGCATGGCGGAGGGGAAGAAGTGTTGCCTATAGAGGTTCATTCCAATCTTTTGATATCATTTCAAAAATTAATACAGTAATAGAATGATAATTTAAGGTATATTTGATGTAGGATGATACTTTAAATATACATTTGGTATTTGAACTTTCCAGATAGGCAGTTCTAAGCATTTGGGGGGGGGGGGGGGGGGGGAAGGGGGGGGGGGGGTTAGTATCAGCAGATTCTAGCTATTCCCAAGGGGGTCTGGTATGCATTCCCTGTGAATACAGGGGTTCACTGTATCAAACACAGTATATAATCAATAAATATAACAACAATAAAAGAAAAGATCCTACCAGAAAAAGCAAGTTTAACGACAGTTAGGCAAGAGCTCACGAAAACACGTCTGCATCGCATGACAGCCGAAAGCAAAGTGGAATGTTTACATCCAGGCAGGCAGGTCTCCTCGCCTACCAAACAGTAGTTACTGCCTAACCTCTTTGTTCAAGAGTTTTAACAGTCATGTTTCATTGTAAAGGACTGAGGGTTTGTATATTGTGTAGGTAGAAACATTGATTGCTATATTTGTGTTTGTATTTTAAAATACAATAGTAATATGAAAATACATGCTACAATATTATTGGACACAGTGAAATAAAGCATAACTTTTTAAAAGATCCATGGAAAAGATGCATATTAATTGTTTGTATTTTATAATACAATAGTAATATGTGATTATTTTATATCTGTATAAGCTGTCTTAAAATTAACTTCAAAATTGGCATGATATGCAAGTATATACGGTATTCAAATTTCAAAATGTATGAACAAAAACAGCTTTACGATGGTTACTAATGCTGCACAGCTTCAGGAAAATGTTGGTAACACTGCTTACACTCATCAACAGACTGAGAAAGGGTTTTGAGGGGTGGGGGATACCTGGAGAAGTTTCCAAGGTTGAGGGGTAGGTCAGATGGCTGAACACCATGGGAGATGAGGAGCAGTAAGACTGTGTAGAGAAATTCACTCAGAGAAGAGGGTGTTCTGGAGGGTAAGTGGAGCTGGGGGAGTAGTTACCGTGGCTTCTCTTGTGTATTATATGTGTAATAATCATAATTAGAGTCAACTAAACTTAAACCTTGGGGAATTCCCAATAGTAATTGGTGTTCAAGGGCAACTTCATATCATTCTTCACCTAACTTTGTCAATACCACAGTAGTAAATACTCAATATGCTTATAATCAATGAACATCACTCTAAACTGAAATCTTTATACAAAAGGCAATTAGTATCTACCTTTTTCCACAATATTAGTTACAAAATACATTGAATACCCTCTGAAAAAATGCAACCCTCTCTCTCTCTCTCTCATTCTCTATAGTAAAAGAAAATTTAGTAGATATTTAGTCTACCTGTGTTTACCCACAGCCAACCATGGTTTCATCATCATTAATGTATTTTCATAAAGCAACTTTCTTATTGGTTGTTATCATACTATAATACCATACATGATACAAAAATATATATGTGAATTATTAGCCTAGGCTGGGTGTTACTCACAGTATCCATTTGCTTAAAATCAAATAGGCTATTATAACTGTATTTAAGACAAAGGTAATGGCATTATCAAGTTATATCACCATCGTGAAATGTATAAAAAACCAATCACCCACCACAAGCATTTACGGCTATGTTAATGTTTACATTCTCAGCATCAACATTCTAAGCCTACTAGTGAATGAATTAGGAGAATCATTTTTAGTTGCTAAAAGAAACAAATTAGAGGCATTCCATGGTTATCAGCAGGCTTGGTTATCAGTGACCCAGTTATACATGGTTTATCTAGTGATGAAAATCAGCAATTTTCGGCAACATTATGCACCGATTTCTGCTTATCAGTACCGATAATTGGGTATTGGCTCCAATAGTACTACATAGCTAACAGAGAGCTGATAACCAAAAATCAGCTAACAGAGGCACTGATTTTTGGCTATCAGAGATTTTCAATTATCGTCACACCGTCTGAACAGAATCCCCGCCAGTAACTGGGGACTGCCTGTATTACTGGAATTATTACTTTTATTTTTGTACATAAATGCCAAACTGGTATAAAGATGTTTACTAATATACAGGTAGTGTTCGAGTTACAATAATTCGCCTTACGATAATCTGATTTTACGATAGGGCTAGCAATTAATACTGATACGACAGTATTTTGAAAATATTTTTAAATTTGCTCGTAACAGGTGCAGCCCTGCAGTGTACAACCAGGCAAGAGACAGACCAAATTACAATAGCCTAACTTTATCACATCTAGTTAAATAAGTCAAAAAAGAAACAAAAACAGCAAAAGAGAATTATGAAAGTTTTGTTTTAACTTTTTACTTGTTTGGTAAATGTGTACAGCCATGAACAACTGAACGAGAAACAATGTTTTGCTAAGTACAATTCAATAAAAACATTCATTTGGCTTGTGTTTCAACCATCGTACAATAGTAAACAATTATCGCAGTTATGTTATGATGACATTATGTATAATAGGACTGATATATTTTTAGGTAATAACTTTGTTTCCTATAGATCAAAGATCAGCAAGGAAACATACCGTTAAATTTAAACAAAGTTGTAGCTAAAGCTGAGAACACTTTTCGAGCTGCTAATGACTCTTATTGTGCATCGGTAACAAAGATAAAACTCCCGTAAACTTCTTCGATCAAACGCAACCGTAGATAAAGTTGAGAGAGAAACATTTAAATCAAAACTTCAGGTCTTTAAAGAATACAGTTTACTGCTGTTTTCACACTGATAAAAGATAAATAACGTAACGGTAAACCTCTTACTACGAAGAAATCACGTGGAAATAGCGAACATAATCATGTAATTTTCCTTATATAATAAACATGCCCACAAAGCAATCTGTTAACAAAAAAAAAATAATTTAGTTCCCAATGAGACGTATTAAATTCATATTTTGACTTAAAATTAACAAGTCTTATAACAAAAAGATGACCTTGTCTCATATAAGTAAAGTATCTAGATATGTTAACTACTGGAAGCAAAACAATTCTCTACGAATTGAGTTAAATATGACAAAATAAACTCATCTTTGCCATTAGCTGATTTCCAAACCAAAACATTGACCACTTTGTTAGTATTTTATGATACAATACGTAATATGAGATTACATACAATATAATAGGATAGAGTAATGTATAATTTTTGAAAGATTCACGGAAAAGATGCATATTAGTTATGTTTTTATTCCATAATTATATGTTGGCGTCAGCAGCCTGATAAGTATCGCTCAATTATGCCGATATCCGTCCGAATCTGAGTCTGATTTACCATGGTATCTATCATTGTATACGCAGAGCTAACTTGTTAATGTTACTCAATTTCTCTCAGTACTGAATTATCATGAGCCAATATGCACTGAACTTAAGAGAATTCGCTGAAATTAATATTTACTATACCGGATATGTATAAGTATACAGGCGGTCCCCGGGTTACGACGGTGCCGGCTTACGACGCTTTTTCTTAAATATTCAATGGAAAAATCCGTCCTGGGTTACGACACTTGTTCCGAGGTTACGACGCTGACACTTCTGACGCTCCGAGTTAACGACGCTTTTAAAAAACGCATACTATGATAAAAATCCTTTATAGTTTAGCACAGTATATTAATAAAAATAAGTTTCTGGTTAGATTACAACAAAAATTTTGAGGTTATGATGATTTTTGACACTTTTTATGTCGTATTTTTCAGTGTTTTTTAGTGACGCCTTGTATGCGGAACTAGTTTCCGAGCAAATGAATACATACTAGCTTGCGGTGCGCAAAGTTTACATATAATAGTCCAAAAGCGCAAATAATGAAAAAATCATTGCTTGTTTCCAGTAATAATAACAAAATGAAGTTTCTGGTTAGATTACAACGCAAATTCCAAGTATCCAAAGAGAGACATTATCCAGTAATTTGATCAGAGAGAGAGAGAGAGAGAGAGAGAGAGACCGAGAGAGACGAGAGAGAGAGAGAGAGAGAGAGAGAGAGAGAGAAGAGAGAGAGAGAGAGAGAGAGAGGCGTCTTCCGACGCTCCGAGTTAAGGACAGAGAAGTGTTCGTTTCATTAAACAGCCTCTGACTCATGCCAGTAAATGTTTTGTTGATACTAATAATATAAGCCTATTTAAAGATATGTTTACTTTAATTAGTCTATATGATACGTAAATAGTAATCAACTGTTCTTGTAGCCCTCAAGATTTGGCAAAATCGAAGTATCCAAAGAGAGACATTATCCAGTACACTGGAACCTTGACATACGAATTTAATTTGTTCTGTTACCATCGTCGTATATCAAAACAGTTGTATCTCAAAGCATTTTTCCCTATTTAAAAGTAATGTAAATGTATTAATCCGTTCTAGCGGTATGAAACCACACCTAAACACAGCTAAATTACATATAATATACACAATTTATACACAAATAAATGAGTAATAACACAATGATAAAATAACATAGCAATGTGATAAATGATAATAAATGTTAATAAAATCAATTAAAAAAAAGAAAGGAATTTTACTTACCACAACGAAAGATGACGTGAGGCCAGCAGGGGGAGGAGGTAGGGAAGGGTGGCAGGGAACGATTTGTTCTCTTTTTATTAACGTATATACACTAATAACTACGTAATAAACACAAATGAAATAACATTGCTAAACTAATTTTTTTTTTTAATCAGTTCGTAGTTTAGAAATAATGGTGATGCCTTTGGAAGGTTTTTATAGCTTCCTTCTGCTTGATGATCGTGGATATTGTAGAAGGATTTTGACCATACTCGTTTGCCAAATCGACGATACGAACACCACGTTCATGCTTTGCTATAATTTCATGTTTTGCTTCCATCGAAATCATTTTCTTGGGTTTTTTCTTATCACCTGCTTTGTCTTTAGCTTTGAAACCCATGGATAATAATAAAATAGACAAAATAACACGAAAAATAGGCGCAAATACAACGAACTAAACAATGACGTGTTAACATGCAGCACCAACAAACAAACAGACTGAACGCCATTTATCGGTCACCTATACAACTAACACTCATCGCAAAATCGTATCTCAAATATTTCGTTGTATATCAAAGCTTATATTTTCGCAAATTTTCTGTTGTATCTCGAAACATTCGTATATTAGGGCAATCGTATGTCAAGGTTCCAATGTAATTTGATCAGAGAGAGAGAGAGAGAGAGAGAGAGACGCTTTGGCAACAATGGTCTCAGGGATTGACGTAACGTTTATTTTCTGAACAGATAGGACAGAGAAGTGTTCGTTTCATTAAACGGCCTCTGACTCATGGCAGGAAATGTTTTGTTGATAGAAGCTTATTTAAAGATACGTTTACTTTAATTAGTCTATATGATACGTAAATAGTAATCAGCTGTTCTTGTAGCCCTCAAGATTTGGCAAAATCACTCCAGGTTGTACATAAAACTTCAAGAATGTAGTGTCACCAGAGGATTACAATAGTTTTTACCTTCAAGAACCAGCATTCTTTTATGAAATAACTCCCAGGTTGTACATAAAAACTACAGGAAACAACATGTAGTGTAATCAAAGGATTACAAGTAAGGTTTTTATAACTTTTTATTAGTTTACGACATATTTCCAAGCGTCGTTCCGGCTTACGACGCGTCTCAAGAACGGAACCCCCGTCGTAACCCGGGGACTGCCTGTACTGTGTAGTGTAGGGTAAGCTACCCTATATGCAAAGATGGTATTGATTACCCAGTGTAAGCAAGGCTATATTCGAGAAATTATTTTTTCAACATACGATGGGTTTTTCGAAACATAACCCCATTGTAAGTAGGAGAAAACCTGTACTACATTCTGTTAAAATCCCTCAAAATAGCAAAACAGCTGTCTTCCAATTCATTTGCTGTCATATTCAATGTTAAGTCAGTTCTTTGGTAAGTGATTATTAATTACAAGAGATGGTGATGAATTGTTGCATAAGCCAAAACTCTGATAATCTTGTTTGAAAGCTTAGCCTAGTGCAATTTACAGAAACGTTCTTTGATGTTACAGTTCTTGTTGATTCTTTGTATGTACGTATCTATACCAAGTTTTAAAGAGGCAACATATCTGATGTTCAGCCTCTGTAATCTTAATGCTTAAATCTTAAAAAAAAAAAATTAAATAAATAAATAAAATGTACAAGTTATCTTAAATACATTAATAATGTTATTTCAATCATTTTTTGCTAGTTGGCTGAAGGGTAACAATATTACCATTGCTTCAGGCAGGAGACTAAATATAATTTGGGGAACATGCTTCTGAATAGAAAGTGAGCTTAATGAGGAAGGGGAATAAAAATCCAACTGAACTGTCCCCTTCTTATCCCCCTCAAATCTGGAAGAAAAATTTCATATCTAACACACTGAAACTAATCAATAACTTGAGGGTAAAATAACAATTTCTAAAACAAAATCCCTAAAAACACATGAAATATAGATACACCGCAATAAATCTGGCAAAAATTATATCATAGGTACTTGTCTTAGTGACATCTATAATAGCAATTTAGTGGAGATAGGTATTTCACAAAAATAAACTGCACTGCACACAAAAACTATACACGTCCACTTATTCAATTAAACTCTTGCTTCTAAAGACCCGACTAGTAAAATGCCAACAGGTTTATCATAAATCTGGAGTTCTGAAGTCATGAATAGTAATGACATTGATTAATGCTGTACAGAAGAATAACAACCTACTGACATCAAGCACCTTCGTAAAGAAAAGACTGCTGGGAAAAACGTGCAATAGTATAATATTCACCATACTGCAGGCACAGCCTCATAATCAATGCATTGCATTTCTACAAAGATGGCTTCAAAAAATCTGTGAAAACTACTCTGCACAGTGATAGAAACATCCATGCTGTATATTCTATCATAATGAGAAAAATAAAAATAAAAAATCATAAAAAACAAAATTAATATCAAAATAAGTGGGCTACGTATTTAATTTATCACAGCGGCAGTTCCCTTGTTTAAGAAAAAAAAATTATTTACAGCCATAAAAGTTGCTCATAGCCAACCACAACTAACACACTTGACAGCGTCTGAGTATGAAAATTGCCCTGAAATAATTCCATACACAGTCAATTTAGCCTGGAAATACATGATAAAATTTCCCTTATGTCCTAATAATGTTCATGATACAAAATATTTTGCCCATGTAGCCCTACATGAATGTCAGAAGAGCTGAAGATAGGGGAAAATGCAATTAGTTTTGTGATAGCAAAGGAAAACTAGTACTGGCAGTCTCCAGTTATCAGCAGGGGTTCCATTCCAACAGCTTGATGATAAGCAAAAATGGCTGATAAGCAAAAATCAATGATAACTGAAAAATCAGTAATTTTTGGTGCTTATTAGCACCAATAACCGGATTTTGGCGCCAATAACTGGTTAATGGCACCTCTGTTAGGCATGTATCGGTGCCAATATTCTATTATCGGCACTGATAGATAGAAATCAGTGCATTCCTGTGCCGAAAATTGCAGATTTTCTGTGCCCGACAAACATCATAACACTGGGTCGCCAATAACCGGTGACTGCCAGTATTACTTGTGACCACCTCCAAAAATCTAATCAAGAAAGGCCTAGTATTTCTTAATAATATTATACACACGTATAAATTCCCCTATAATAGGCAAAAGGACTGCATCTTTTAAACCAAGAGGCCAAATCCATATCCCCAAAAGTTAAATATAAAGCTACAAACATGCTTCTATAACTAAATCTGCCCATATGCAACATTCAGATCAAATAATCAGGAAGAAAATTCATGCCCTTATAATAACAAACATGAATAAAATACTATATACAGTACTACCGTACAGGCATTGGCTACAGCAAGAATACTACAATCATTTAAAATACCAAACTTCCCACAGTCCTGTGCTATTCTGTAACAAGAGAATTCATCCTTTACCGGAAGAAAGCAAAGTAAGTGTTAGTATGATACAATTATTAGTACAAAGCTCAGAACACAAATGCTAAGTGATGAGATAAGTCGTCCAGCCCAAAAACAAGTATCTATTCAATATAGTAATAATAAAGAGGAATACTAAGGCACCATTGTGCAGCAGAGGCTTTGTGGAGTAGTGTGCATGAAGGGGGGTTGTCACTACCTCTTCCATCTTCTTTTACTTACAGTAGACAGATAGGAGGATCCTGAATCAGAAGAGGAAGTATCAGACTCAGACTCTGATTCTGAATCAGAGTCTAAGCTGCACACAGAATCAGATTCGTCATCTAATGACTCAAACTCTGATTCGGACTTCGATTCATCTTGACTGGACACATTTATCCCCCTGTACAGATGAGATCAAGCTCATTGAAGCAGGACATACTTAAAACCTTTACATCTACATTTTTAACAAATGAGGTTCACAGACAGCTAGGAAACAAAATCAAACAAACATGCTAAAGTACAATAAAATAACCGAGACAGCGAATACCTTACTGCTCTAAACTTACAACCTATTCGAATATATTACAAGTTATAATTACAGAAAAGCAGAAAAAGTCAAATGTATTCTTATGGGGAATCCATTTATCATCAAAATATATAAAGTATGAAATGCAAAAAAAAAAAACCCAAAAAAAAAAAAAAAAAAAAAAAAAAAAAAAAAAAAGACAAATTTTTAATTACTTTGTATTTTTCATAGCTAACAAACCTGCAGTAGTATGCATTACTGTACCTACATTGTACAAAACATATGTCTATGCAAATATTAGCAGCATATATAATAATTTTTATTCATCTATGTATATAAAAGGACCATTAAATGTCATGCATACTTTCAGTCATCTTACTATTTACTGATAATTTACTGTCAATATAAAGTTGACCTTTAACTAATACCTTAAAAAAAGACAATACACTTCTCATAGAAATATGAGATAATATGAAATAGTACATACTATCATACCTGAAACTGAAAAATATAAATTATAATTATTACTATTTATTTAATACACTTGAATTCTTATGGAAAATACCAAAGGGTCAAGTAGTTGCCCAGCAAGAGTTTAGAGAGCTGAATCTATATACAGCACATCATACCTTGGTCTTAGGACTTAATATATTTCAGAAGGCTGTCCTTTAACTGAACTGTTCTTAAGCAGCAAATTTTTCTCATAGGTAGTATTGGGGACAGGATTAATCCATTCCAGGCCTCCAAAATATAAAAAACAAAAAGTATTTTAACTTGAATTTAACAGTCTAGCAGGCAAATTACAAGAAAAATAAAACACATTAAACAGATGAAATAGATGCACATTTCTCACTTTACCTGTACGTAATTAAAAGAGATGATGGCCTATTTGAAAGGTGACAAGGAAGGTGAAGGGGAAGATATATGTTATTGTTTGACAGGGGAGTCCCCTTCCATAAAAACAGCAGGCAACTGTGCCTCTGGGGTTAGTATATTCTTTTCAGGAGATTCACATTGTTTCTTTCTTACTAAAAACCTAACCAGTAAGTTTGTTTTTGCCTACCTTAAAATGCCCCTAAAGTGAGAGATAGAGTTGTCATTCAGCAGGTTTATACAAGTTTTGCTTCAGCTTTGTCTAGGTGACATGTTTCAAGGAAATTTTTAGCTTTTCTCCATTTTAAACACATTTCTTTTATTAACCCTCTTACGCCGATTGGGCGTATTAAACGTCGAGATAAATTGTCTCCCGGGTGCCGACTGGACATATTAAAAGTCGACATAAAAAAGTTTTTTTTAAAATTCGCGGAACAATACTTATAGGCCTACCAGCTGAAAACTTTTGAATCACGCGCCTTGGGGGATGCTGGGAGCTCACGGATCAAGGCGTTGTTTTGTTTACAATCGTTACCCAGGCGCACAAGCGCGAATTTCTTTCTTATCGCACTAAAAAGTATCAGTGACACATCTCAGAAATTATTTCGTCACTTTGACATCATTTTTGCACCATTTTAAATTAGCAGTTACATGGAGTATATGAAAATGTGTGCAATTTCATGTAGAATACAACTAAAAAATACTCATGATTGTAGCTTTTATCAGTTTTGAAATATTTTCACATATAAATAATGATAAGTGCCAAAATTTCAACCTTCGGTCAACTTTGACTCTACTGAAATGGTCGAAAAATGCAATTATAAGCTAAAAATCTTATATTCTAGTAATATTCAATCATTTACCTTCATTTTGCAACAAATTGGACGTCTCTAGCACAATATTTCGATTTATGGTGAATTTATGAAAAAAACTTTTTCCTTACGTCCGCGCGGTAATTCTTCCGATTAATTTTTTTCGTGCGAGTGTTAACAATAATTTGTGTTACAAAAGTTTTATATATGGAAATGTGCGCAATTTCATGCACAATACAACTAAAAACAACTCATGGTTGTAGCTTTTATCAGTTTTGAAATATTTTCATATGAATAACGATAAGTGCCAAATTTCAACCTTCGGTCAACTTTGACTATCGAAATGGTCGAAAAACGCAATTGTAAGCTAAACCTCGTATATTCTAGTAATATTCAATCATTTACCTTCATTTTGCAACAAATTGGAAGTCTCTAGCACAATATTTTGATTTATGGTGAATTTATGGAAAAAAAAAATTCCTTACGTCCGCGCAGTAACTCTTCCGAAAAAAAATCAGACTTTTTTTTGTGCGATTGTCGTAATGTTTACACCATTTTAAATTAGCCGTTACATAAAGTTTTATATATGAAAATGTGGGAAATTTCATGTGTAAAATACAACAAAAAATGATTGAAGGTTGTAGCTTTTCTCATTATTGAAATATTTGCATATAAATCACGATAAATAGAAAAAAAACCACGTTTGGTCAACTTTGACTCTACCGAAATAGTCGAAAAACGCGATTGTAAGCTAAAACTCTTACAGTCTATTAATATTCAGTCATTTATCTTCATTTTGAAACATATTTGAAGTCTCTAGTACAATATTTAGATTTATGGTGAATTTAAAAAAAAACTTTCCTTCGCTCCGCGCGCGGATTCTCCGCCACAAATCTCCGAAATGCATATGTCGCATTTTTGTTATATTTGCTCCGTTTCATATTAGGTGTTTCATAGAGTTTTATATAAGAAAATGTGTGCAATTTCATTTAGAATACAACAAAAAATAATTGAAGGTTGTAGCTTTTCTCATTTTCAAAATATTTGCCTATAAAAAAATATATAAAAAAAATTCGACATTCGGTCAACTTTAACTCGTCCGAAATGGTCGAAAACTGCAATTGTAAGCTAAAACTCTTACAGTGTAGTAATATTCAATCATTTATCTTCATTTTGAAAGAAATTGGAAGTCTCTAGAACAATATTTAGTTTCATACAATCAACTTACCTGTCAGATATATACTTAGCTAAGACTCCGTCGTCCCCGACAGAAATTCAAATTTCGCGCCGCTCGCTACAGGTAGGTCAGGTGATCTACCTGCCTGCCCTGGGCGGCAGGACTAGGAACCATTCCCGGTTTTCTATCATATTTTCTCTGTCGCGTGGTATCAAACATGTTGTTATTACCTCCTGACTTAGATTCTTATTTCAACCTTTTGATCATCGTTTCTCGGCTTTTTGGTGACGTATCTGGATCGTGGTTTTTTGGCATTCGCTACTGTGGACTGAATTTGGACTTGCTTTTTTTTGTTTTTTTATTTTTCTCAGTATGTCTGACTCAAATGTGAGTGTGAGAATGTGTGTGAATGTAGGCTGCAGGGTGAGGATACCGAAGGCTTCGGTTGATCCTCACACTGTATGTCGTAAATGTAGGGGTTTTGAATGTTCTGCTACTAATACCTGTCATGAATGTGAGGGATTAAATGCAGAAGAATGGAAGACTCTAACTTCTTATTTGAGGAAGTTAGAGAGGGATAGGGTTAGACGTTTGAAGAGTGTGAGTACAAGGCCTATTGAGCCTTTTATTGACCCTATATCTAACCTTGATGATTTAGATTCTCCCTCTATGTCGACTTCACAAGCTTTACTTTCAGAATCGGCCTCTGAAATCACCGATCTGAAGGCTACTATCCATAAGATGAAGTCCAAAATGGCGGTCTTACAAGGTAAATATAGTGAAAGTGAAATGTTCAGTGAAGTGTGCTCCCAGTGTTGTGGAGGGGGCGTTTGATCGTCCCTGCGACGCTCCCAGGCCTAGACCTCTTCCAAGCTCCCATTGCCCAGAGGAGAAGGAAAGTCGAAAGCCTTAAGGAGGTCGTTGGGGAATCCCCAACGGTCAGACGTCCCTTCAGCAGACTCTATTTCGATTCAGGGCTGGCGCCATGGGCCGGCTATAGAAAAAGCGTCCTGCGAGAGTGTTTCTCTTCCTCTCCCTCTCCTTCACCTAAATGAGGGTGGAAGGATTCGGACCTTTCTAGGCCATTGAAACGGCATTTGAGAGAACCTGATTTGTATTCAAGCCCGGAGCGCTTCTCAGATGAAGCTCCCTCTTCTATCGAAAAGACGAAGGTTACGTCAACGTCTCCCTACATGGAGGTAGCGGACCGCTTGCCTTCGACTTCTCCCCCGATTGAGGATGACGTGGAGAAGCTTCGAGGAAAATTCTCCTTGCTGTACAAGAACAGCTAGCCTCATTGGTGGGAGTTTTGGCGAGAGATCCTCCTCGTAAGAAGGACGTTTCGCTTCCGATCAAAAAGTCTCGTCCTCTCTTTTCTGCCAAACGCGAGGCGTCTTGCAGACATGAAGCTTCGTCTCCCAAACATGCTGAAGAAGTTTCGCTATCGAGATCGAGAGAGCCTTATGTTAGAGACGTGACGCCAGATAGACATGAGGCGTCTTACAGGCGCGAAGCGTCATACAGAGCGTCATATAAGCGCGAGGCGCCAGCCAGGACAACAGTTGAGAGCGAGACGTCTTCCAGGCGCGAGGCGTCATCCAGACGTCAGGAGTCAGCCAAGCGCGAGGCGTCAGCCAGGACGCTCGGCGGACGAGAGGCGTCATCCTTTTATGGGGAGAAGCCTAGGCTTTTGGCGCCAACTAAGAAGGAAGCTTCTCACAAAACTTTGAAAAGGAGGGATTATCATTCCCTTGGTCCCTCTCCTATCAGGAGTTTGTCTCCCCCAGAGGAAAGACGTCCTGATTTGTCTAAGGAGTCTCCTCTAGACCCCGAGTTGGAGGAAAACTCGGAGGACGAGTATCGTGGAAGAGAAGGACTATCGAACTACAAAGTATTGACAGCCCTGCTTCTTGAAGAATACGGAGACGATTTAACCCCTGCCGCTCCTCCTTCTCCGCGCTCTCTCTTCTCGAGCGCAAAGGCGAAGAAGTCTTCATCTTTTTTAAGAATGAAGCCCACTATTTCTATGAAGAGGGCTCTTCAGTCTTTGAATTCGTGGATGGATTCGAAGAAGGAGTTGGTCAGAACAGTCTTCTGCATGCCCCCAGCGAGACTCGCTGGCAAACGGGGCATTTGGTATCGACGGGAGAGAATATGGGTATTTCTCTTCCGTCTTCGGCAGAAGCGGACTTTTCGACTTTAGTCGATGCATCACGAAGGCAAGGATTGAACTCTGCCCGTGTGACTTGGGGCATTTCAGAACTGGATCATCTCCTCAAGGGACTCTTCCATGTATTAGAAGTTTTCAACTTCTTAGATTGGTCTCTTGGGGTGATGTCCAAAAAGGCCCATGATTCAGAAGGACTCGACCCAGAAGTTCTCCTGTGTATTCTGTCATGTATTGATAAAGCGGTACAGGATGGCTCGTTTGAGATCTCCTCTTTATTTGGAGCGGGACTTCTTAAGAAGAGGACAGTCTTCAGTGCTTTTTTGACCAAAGCAGTCTCCCACTCTCAAAGGGCAGCACTATTGTACTCTCCATTATCGGACTTTTTGTTCCCTTCTCAGTTAGTGAAAGACATTTCTCGTTCATTAACTGAGAAGGCGACTCAAGACCTTCTTACCCAGTCATCAAGGAAGAAGAAACCTGCGACTGAGGTGGAAAAGAAAGGGACCGGCTTACGTCGGTTCCAGCCCTTTCGAGGTGGCTCTACCTCCAGAGCACCCTCAAGAAAGAAGGCTCCTGAGAAGAGAGGTAAGTCTGCCTTCCGTCCCTTTAAGAAGGGAAAGTGATTCTTCTCTCCTCCAAACACCAGTAGGTGCCAGACTCCTGGGATTTGTGGAGTCCTGGGCATGTATCAACACAGACGCTTCATCAATGTCTGTGATAAGGAAAGGATATCTTATCCCTTTCCTGGACAGTCCTCCCTTGACTTCAACTCCGCGGGAACTGTCAGCCAAGTACAAGGATCCTGTGCTGAGGGATACTCTTCAACTGATGGTGGATCAGATGTGGGACAAGAGAGCGATACATCTAGTACTGGATCAAAACTCCCCGGGGTTTTACAATCGCCTTTTTCTGGTTGCGAAGGCCTCGGGAGGCTGGAGACCGGTACTAGACGTCAGCGCTCTGAACAAATTTGTTTAGAAGAAGTTCTCTATGGAGACTTCGGCCTCAGTCCTTGCGGCTATGCGACAAGGAGATTGGATGGTGTCTCTGGATCTCCAGGACACCTATTTTCACGTCCCGATCCACCCTTCATCGAAGAAGTTCCTCCGTTTCATGACGGGGGGAAGGATCTTTCAGTTCAGAGCCTTGTGTTTCGGCCTTTCCACAGCTCCTCAGGTCTTCACAAGCCTGATGAAGAATGTGGCGAGGTTTCTTCACCTCAAAGGTGTAAATATCTCTCTGTATCTGGACGACTGGCTCATCAGGGCCAGATCAGAGAGACAGTGTTTGGAGGACCTTACGTTGACACTGAACCTGATCAAATAGTTGGGATTACTCGTAAACCTCGAGAAGTCACAGCTGACCCCCAGACAGAACTTAGTCTATCTGGGGATTCAGATGGATTCTCGGGGTTTTCGAGTATTTCCTTCGCAAGAGAGAATCGCAAAAGGCTTGCAGAAAGTCTCTCTCTTCTTAGGGAAAGAACAGACTTCGGCGAGGGAATGGCTGAGCCTTCTAGGGACTCTTTCCTCGCTCGAACAGTTCTTCCCCCTAGGAAGACTTCATTTACATCCACTTCAATTCTTCCTCAAGAGGTCTTGGAGTTGGAAGACCGGACATCTTTCAGACGCCTTTCCCATTCCAGTGGAGATGAGACCGCACTTGGAATGGTGGTTGCCCCCTCTGAAGGAGAACAAAGGAATCTCCTTGAAATTCCAGAACCCAAGCCTAGTATTGTACTCCGACACGTCGGAGAAAGGTTGGGGAGCATTAGGCTCGAAAGAAGTGTCAGGCACCTGGGAAGCAGCGCAGGTGTCTTGGCACATAAACTGCAAAGAGCTCTTCGCCGTACACCTGGCTCTGAAGAGTCTAGAACCTCTTGTTTCAAACAAAGTAGTTCAAGTAAATGTGGACAACACCACAGCACTTGCCTACATTCGGAAACAAGGAGGGACTCACTCCTTGTTCCTATACGAACTTGCAAGAGATCTTCTGCTTTGGACGTCCCAGAGGAACATCTCCCTGCTTACAAGGTTCGTTCAGGGAGAAAGGAATGTAAGGGCGGACAGGCTCAGCAGGAGGAACCAGGTCCTTCACACAGAGTGAACCCACTACAAAGATGTGTGTCAGATCTCTGGTCTCTTTGGGGGACTCCTCATGTGGTCTCTTCGCCACGTTCCTCTCCAAAAGGCTGGCAGTCTTTTGCTCGGTTGTGGAAGACCCCAGAGCTCTGATAGTCGACGCCTTCCTGCTAGATTGGTCTCACGTAGACGTCTACGCTTTTCCTCTTTTCAAAATCCTGGGACTAGTTCTGAAAAAATTTGTGGCTTCAAAGGGGACGAGGATGACATTGATAGCCCCCTTTTGGCCGGCACAAGACTGGTTCACGGAGGTGGTGGAGTGGTTGGTAGATTTTCCCAGATCCCTACCAAGAAGGATGGATCTTCTCAAACAACCACACTTCCAGAGGTATCATCAAAACCTCCCCGCTCTTGCTCTGACTGCCTTTCGACTATCGAAAGACTCGTCAGAGCGAGAGGGTTTTCTCGTAAAGTTGCAAGCGCGATCGCGAGAGCCCGAAGAACCTCCACTAGACAAGTATATCAGTCCAAGTGGGAGGTTTTTAGAAGGTGGTGCAGATCTAAGAAGTTGTCCTCCTCCACTACCTCTGTAGCGGAAATTGCTGATTTCCTGCTGTTCCTGAGAGAAGAATCTCATCTATCTAGTATCCACAATACAAATGGGATACAGAAGTATGCTTTCGGCAGTCTTCAGGAATAGAGGATTAGATCTGGCAGATACAGGATCTCCACGATCTCATAAGATCCTTTGAGACTACGAAGTCTAAGGAACCGGTTCCTCCTAACTGGAACCTAGATGTAGTACTCAAGTTCCTGTCATCCGAAAGGTTCGAACCTCCTCATCTGGCGTCGTTTCGAGACATCACTAGGAAATGCTTATTCCTATTATCTTTAGCTACGGCAAAGAGAATTAGTGAAATACATGCTCTGGATGATAGAGTAGGTTTCAAGGGAGACTCGGCTATTTGCTCGTTTAAAACCATGTTTTTAGCTAAAAACGAGAATCCCACGAATCCCTGGCCTAAGTCCTTCGAGGTTAAAGGCTTATCGAGTCTCGTAGGCAGAGAAGCAGAGAGGTCTCTATGTCCTGTAAGAGCTCTAAAGTTCTACCTTCAGAGAAAACACCAGATGGGGGCTCTAGACAAGGTCTTTGTGTGCCTTTATGACCCCACAAGACTGATGTCCAAGAATGCCTCTTGCATTCTTTGTGAGAAACGTCATTACAGACGCGCATAAGATCTGTCCTGGCGAAGAGTTTCGACTATTGAGAGTGAAAGCTCATGAAGTGAGAGCAGTAGCGACGTCTCTCTCGTTTCAAAAGAATATGTCTCTTAAAAATATCTTAGATAAGACATTTTGGAGATGCAACTCAGTATTTGCATCTCATTACTTGAGAGACATTCATGTGACCTATGAGAAATGTTTTTCTCTGGGTCCTTTCGTGTCGGCGGATACGATCCTGGGTATGGGAGCCAACACCAATCCTTAATTTATACATACTGTCTATTAGATATGTTCTAGACTTTCTGCTGGCAAAGTGCAGATGTCGCACTGGCGGCCAGTCACTATTGTTCAGTAAGGAACTCTTGTGATATCTTATTAGATGAGTATCATTTTTTTTTTTTTTTTTTTTTTTTTTTTTGAAAATTGTGTGCGCACGTAATGTGTTTTTGAGTTATGGTTGTTGTGAAGAGTTTGGGATAACTGGAACAATTTTTAATACTAACACGGGTGGTTAGGTTCAGGTGGTCGGGATTGGTTGTGTGCTCCTTCATAAGGTGTAATTGTCATATAAGTGGATCAGCACCCATTGACAAGTCCTTTCAGGGCTCTGCCGTGTAAGCGGATAAGACCCCATCGGCAGACCCACAAGAACTCTTGGCCTTAGATCATATATCTCGCTAAAGTGTCTTGAGGTGATGCAGGAACTACTGGGGCAAACACCCACGAAGTCTACCACCTATCAGGTAGGAACCAAGGTTTGGTTTATATACCTACAACATATGTTGTTTACCTGTCTATTCCAGAAGTAGCTGTCTCTTACCCTCCACCAAAGGGTGCCAATCAGCTAAGTATATATCTGACAGGTAAGTTGATTGTATGAAAATGATATTGTTATGATACAATAAAGTTTCATACATACTTACCTGGCAGATATATACGATTATGGCCCACCCAGCCTCCCCGCAGGAGACAGGTGGAAGAGAGAAAATATGATAGAAAACGGGAATGGTTCCTAGTCCTGCCGCCCAGGGCAGGCAGGTAGATCACCTGACCTACCTGTAGCGAGTGGCGCGAAATTTGAATTTCTGTCGGGGACGACGGAGTCTTAGCTAAGTATATATCTGCCAGGTAAGTATGTATGAAACTTTATTGTATCATAACAATATCATATTTATGGTGAATTTTTGAAAAAAACATTTTTTTACGTCCGAGAGTTACGAATTCATGCATCATTTTGTGATTATATTTTCTCTGTGTTGCTTTGATCATTTTACAATGTGTTATATACCAAAATTATTGCAATTTAGTGTACAATACATTAACTTGAAAAAAAAAAAAAATTAGCTTCTTAGCTTCAACAAAACCGTTTTGCTCACAGCGCGATTTGAATACAATTATATATGAAATTTTGTTTTCGTGCTATCATATATCGCATTATTTATATATGATGATATTTTTTTTCATTTCTGATGGTTGCATACTAAACTTCAGGCAATGACAAAAGAAAAAAAAAAGCCAAAAATGAACTCTTAATCTTGAAAACTAAGCGCGCTGTGATTTTTTGAAAAAATATTTTTTCCGCTTCGGCACTCACTCCGAGACCGCCTCCGCATAAGGGAGACGCTTTTTATTATACCCCTTCGGCGTAAGAGGGTTAATGAACTAAGGACATACTCCCTTTCTTCCTCCTCTGAAGAAAATTCCTCAGCTACTGTCTGTTACTGCTCTCTATGAAGGTCTTGCAGTTCTGTGGTAAGCTCTTCTATGCACTCCTTCACTAGCTCTTAAATCATAATCATTCACCTCCTAGCCCTTGGACTTGCTCAAAGACACAATATCCTCTAAAGCAAGTGTGTTCAAGCCTTCAGAGACACTTTCCACTACACCATTGGGCCACTGTCTCCTCAAGGAAGTGTTCACGGTCATGTAATGCAAGTGGTTCTCAAGAATTCTTGTATATAGTCATCTCTGTATCAGAAGTCACTTCAAAGCACCCCTGGCATAGTGTTTTGGTTTACAGTTTCCTGAAATTATAAATGACCTCCTGGTCTATGGGCTAGGTGAGAGGAGTTATGTAAGGAGCAAGGATTTCACCTTCATAAAGGTAAACTCCTACAGCAACTCTACCTCCAAGTCTGGAGGATGAGCAGGAACACTGTCCATCACAAATAGGGCCTTCAGACAATTATTTCTCCTCGAGGTATTTCTTGCTGGTAAAGCCAGCCACTGAATTCATCCACTCAATAAAATTTTAGGTGTAATCCAACCTCCAGCTTACTCCAGAAGTGTGCAAGATTTTCCCTAACGCATAAGTTGTCAACATTATATACATATTTCTAACTTTTAACGTAAATAAAAAGTGCTAAAATCTACGGTCAAATGGAGCCTTGTTGCACCAATGAAAATAAAAACAAATACACTACATTTTATTAGAAATAATTTCTCTGTACTGTTTAATATACACATTATTTTCTACATTTTCATTCTAATAAATAAATCATAATGTCCTATCCTAAAATTCCTGTATCTTTAACTCAATGTGAAACACTTCTTCAGACCTTTTTAGATCCACAGACTTTTCCTATCCCCCAACAAGAACGACCACAATAAAAGCAACAACAAAGTAGTTTGTAGGCTTACTCCCCAAGTAAGCAAAAACTGCTTGGTTACCCAAGCCTTACTGTTAGCCCTCCACATCACATTTAAATAATTTTTCATTAAATTATTTATCTTAAAACCCTTGGATTTTCTGGTAATGGAAGAGCAAAGACTTCAGTTTTAGGTCCATACTTGCATCCTTATTGAGCAAATGTTAAATGTCCTTCACTGGCTTGTGCCTTAGCAGTTACTTCTCTTGGGTGGTATAGGTCCAAATTGACATTTTCTTCTAAAATAGGTCTGTCTCATCACAACTGGACACTCACTGAAAACTATATGTACCTTCAGCCTTTATATAGTGCTTGAACTCACTCTTCAAATTGCTTCTCAGCAGTGTCTCTGGCAGAACTAGCAGCTTCTCTATGACTCACCACACTGTGTATGCCATTTCATTAATTTCTCAAACCACATGACTGGCTTCGAACTCTTGCATGCTACCTATATTAGCACTTGTTCCAAAGGTGGTTTTCAAGGGATCAGCATGTAAATGTCTTCCTTCTTCATAAAAGATGGCCTTATAAACATTATCACTGGGAACTCTTTTCATTTATCCAAACTAATACCTCAATCTCTTCAATTATCTGAAACCTTTGTTTCATGAATTATTTCATTCCCTTTGCAACACCAACTCCCCTCATGGACTACATTTTAGCACCAAAGACATTGTTTAGCCAACCAATACTCCTTCAACAGATCAACTACTCAGACAAAGCTTTCACATTTCTTTATTATTTCCTTTTGAATCAATACAGACTTACAGCACAATTAAACTACTTAGCACTCAATTACAAAAAAAGGAAAGATAATTTTACAGATGTGCACTGAGCAGGTTAGGAACCACACAACCTAATACGTACATGTTCTAGCTGTCCTTAAACTGGGCAAACATCCATTAACTGACAGGACTTTTGCTTGGACAAAATGTCCTGAAACTGAATTGTCAATTAAGCATCTGTAAACCTAAATATGACTGTACTTTAGGTGAAAAAATGCAAGAATTTAACTAATCAGAAATGAATATAGTAAAGATCTGTCACAAATGAAAATAAATTCCAGTAGCCCTTAACACTCATTGAATTTGTTACTTATCAGAAAGTTTCAAATACTGATAGTCCCCGGTTATCGGTAATCCAGTTTTATGTGGCTCATCTAACGCCGCATTGTGCCAATTTCCAGTTATTGGCACCGATAATAGAGTACATATTGGTGCTGATACATACCTAACAGAGGCACCATTAACCAGTAATTGGCACCAAATTCAGATATTAGAACTGATAAGCACCAAAAATTGTAGATTTATGGTTATCAGTGATTTTCACTTATCATCAAGCCGTCGGGATGGAACCTCCCCCACACCCCCCTCCAAATACCCAGGGACTGTCTGTACCTACTAAATTGCGAGAGAAAAAATTTTATGATTTAAAAAAAAATCAGGTAAGCATGTAAAGCTTAACAGATCTTGAAATGTATACAACAGACACTCACCTATCCAAAGCTGTAAGAGCAGGTCCCTTTGCTTCCCTGGTAAATATGCCATCACGTCCTTCAAAATGCTTTACCTACTCCTTTCAAGTTATTTTCTGTGTTATCTTCAGCATAGTGAACTCTCACCACATTTTCATAGTACAATCCCTTGTTTCAGCATTTTTTAAATCAGCTTTGGTGTCTCTCCAAGATTTTTTCTCCAATTACTACAACTTGTGTTGAACAATTTAAAATAAAAATGCATATATAGTGGTACTTCTGTTCATGAACTTAATTCATTCGAGAATGCTGTTCGTGACTTGAAAAATTCATAGCCTGATTCAGCTTTCCCCATTTAAAATAATGTAAAAACAAATAATTCGTTCATACCACAGAAACAAGATTTTCTTTCCATTTTTTCATGGTCTTCTGGTACAAAGTTATGCTTTACTTCACTGCACCCAATATTATTGTATGTATGTTCACATTATTATTGTACTATAAAATACAAACATCAATGTTTTCGTTTGGAAATCAGTGGAGGGCCATTGCAAGGTAAGTTTATTTTGCTGTATTGATCTCAAATTCGAGCGATTTACTTCCTTCTAGTTAGCGTAAATGAACCTCTAGATACAGTGCCTGCCCCCGGGCCCCATATTCGCAGGGGATGCATACCAGACCCCCCACAAATAGTTAGAATCCACGAATAGTTGGAACACCTATAAAAATGGTGAAAACAGCCTATTTTGTTATTTAAAACTCAAGACAAACCCAAAAATTTTTATATTTGGTATTTCAATAGTTTTATCACAAAAAGTGCATTTTATGGTGAAATTGATAAAAAAAAAACAGGAATTTCTGGATATTTCTCATAGAGAGAATACTGCGAATAGGTGAATTTTCAGCGAATAATACAGGGAAATGTTCCTGAGAGAAATCAGCAAATGTGCGAGTCTGCGAATCCAGAGAACATGAATATGGGGGTCCACTATACTCTATTGATATGGGACAAGGTTATTTTACTTTATACACTGTTTTGAAGTTGAAACATCACTCGAATACGTATTGTTGTCAACCAAATTTAGCCATTTTTTTCGCTAGTAGATGACACTGAGGGCTTGTTTATTGCGTAAAAAATCAAGAGCCTGCGTTCTATATTTTTGCTTGATTTCATCACAATACTACGAGCTTTACATATTTATCTTTTATCAGAGTGAAAACAGTAAAAATGATATTGTTATGATACAATAAAGTTTGTTCATACTTACCTGGCAGATATATATATAGCTGTATTTTCTGAAGTCCGACAGAATTTAAAAACTTCCGGCACACGCAGTGGTCCGCCAGGTGGTTAGTACCCATTCCCGCTGCTGGGTAGAAATAGCTAGGGAAAACTTAGTTAGGAAAACCACTGGTAGAATATATAATGAAAGTAGAGTGATGAAGGATCTACCAGAAGTTAAGGTAGAAAAGGGAGTAGATGTGTACAGCATAAGTCTGCACGAATAGCAGTTTCGTACACCAGACCAAAACAATTGGCACTTGTTTTGGAATCAGACGAATCTAGAGGTGGCACCGGAAGTAATGAAAGCCATTCATGAAGAAGTAGGAGGTGTCCTAAAGGACATTTGAGGAGGAGCTAATTGAAGTAGTGAGGTCGAAACTTCATTCGAAGTGCCAGAGAAAACCAGTCAAGAACCAGACCTTATACGAGGAGGCTGTGTTCCTTCTCACTCTGTTCCAGTGTAGTGTAGTAGTGTGTAAACTGTGTTTATTCCAATTATAAGTAATTTTTATGAAGAGGTGTTTAACTTGCCCAGTTTCCCAAAGATATCCAACCCCTGTTTTTAACATATAAATTACCTCCTGAGAGACTTAGTGAAGAATAAATAAACTAAATGTTCCTACGAGAGAAGAAACTCAACCGTAACTAGTGATAGATGAAGGTTAGCCCATATGACAAATAACCTTTCAAACATTACCCGTAACAACGAAAAGAAGAAGAAGAAGAGAGAGAATAAGAACTCGTAAGTACGCCACGCAACATAACAAAGAGAATAAAAATAAAGACCAGCACAACACGGTATCAGGAACCTTCCTTCCCATTTTCTATCATAATTTTATTTCCACTGCTTCCCCTGAGGGGAGGGGGTGGGTACTTAATATATATATCTGCCAAGGTAAGTATGAACAAAAACTTTATGTCCCATAAAAAAAAAACAATAACCATTATTATTTTGTTCATGAAACTTACCTGTCAGATATATATATAGCTGAATCCCACCGTTGGAGGTGGGAAGAGACAGAATAGAAGGATTTTGGGAAACAAATGCATGCAGATGATTTACATCTTGGTTCCACCTGTTAGCATAGCTGGCTTCGTGTTACTGCCACGTAAGTCTTGCTTGTGCTACTAGAGTTGCCAGCGAGGTAGAGACCTATATAGCTGGTGCACTCCAGATGATCTGTCAACAGAGGCGAGACCACGACGTGACTAGACCATACTGACCATACATGAGGGCTAAGAAGTAAAATATATATATAATATATATATATATATATATATATATATATATATATATATATATATATATATATATATCACCACCTGACCAACCTAGCCAAAGTTAAGGTGTTTTTAACTAAGGCTTAAGAGTTAAGAAGTCGCCTTGGCGGCGACTCAACAACTAAATTAAGAGCTCTTCCTAACCATTTTCTACATGATAGGATGAGTGGTACTTACTTTGCTTTGCCCCCAAGATTGTGTCTGCAGACACGTATGGCCTAGCGAGCAGCAGATCTCATATGCCACTTCATTATCCGCAGGGAGTGTGAAGTGAACACAGAGTTGCTTCGCTAAAACATGGTACTCTGGTGTTGCTGAGTGCCATGATATGTTGAAATGCTTCCGAGGCCGCGCCCTCACCTCGTGAGCATTCAAATCAAAAAGATTTCAAATTTTTGTGCAAACACAATGAAGGAGTCTTTTTGAAAGAACTCCTTAACACTAAAGCCAGGGTGTTCTTCGATATGGGCAAGTCTGGTCTTTTTCGGAACACTGCAGATTGCCCGAATGACCTCGACTTTCTTGAGTTTTATGAAGATAAAACTGGAGAGACCCGACAGGGCACAGGACTCTCTCTGGCTCCTGCCCACTAACTTGTGCCATCCTTGATTCCAAGCTCCTGGCCCAAGGACAAGACGGGTTTCCATTCTTAGGCCAGAACGGAAGGCCTTGTGTTCTCTAAAGCCAAAACTTCTGACGATGGCTTAAAACCTCACTAACCCTCTTTGTCGTATCTAGGGTGGTTAGAAGAAGGCCTTCCTGATCACATGCAAGAAGTCAACAGGAAGGAGAGGTTCGAATGCTTTGACATCAAGAACTTCAGACTACGTCTAAGTTCCATATTGAAAGCTTCGATCTGGACATGCACAGTCAGTCCGTCTGTACTAAAGTCAGGTGACTGACCAGTTGACCAGTCAGACGAGTCAAGGACAGCAAGGCTGTACCCTGAAGACCATAAAGCACTATTCTTCGCTGAAGGATGAGTGTCTGGACTGCCTGGGCGATTCAAGCTAAGCAAACCTTGGGGGGTGTATCAACGCAACCCAACGTCGTCAGCGAATCAACTCCTGACTTGAGCTTCTGGTGCCAGGAGAAAGGAGCGAGGAGCAAAAAGGCGATTCAGTCCCGAAGGACGAATGCCTGACAGTCCAACCTGGTCTCATGTTACACGATCATCGGGGGTGTATAAACGCAACCGACTTCGTCAACAAGAAACTCGGGGCTACTATATGTCGCCTGATCTCGCACCAGTGTCTGACTCCGAGAAAACAGGTGAGACAAAAAGTAGATGGTGAGCGAGTTTCGAGATTCCACAGAACTCAAAGATCGTGAAGGGCTTTGTTGTTTGACAGAAGCAAATCTCTGAGCCCAAAGGCCGTCAACAACATATTTGCGTATTCTTTAATAGTTGTGACTGCCAGCTTATCCCATTCTTCAGACGGAAAGGGAAGACGGTAATCTTATTCCTGTCAAAATCTCGATAGTCTGAACGTAGTCAGACCCAGAGCGGAGAGTTTATAGGTACCTTTCGTGTTAGAGTAGACCGACTCTCTCGGAAAAAGTCCTTGGAAAATGAACTAGGAAGGACGTGACCTCTGTGAATCTAGGATTTTGAAGGCCAACATGGGGCGATCAGCGTCATTGTCACTCCCTGTGACGTCATAAATCATCTTATTACATTTCCTAAGCGTTTGAAAAAAGGGGAAAAGAGACTAAACATCCATCCCCGTTCAATATCATAGGATGGCGTTTAATGGTACGGCTCCCGGATCGAGAATAAGGGAGCAGAGAAGAAGAAGCCTCTTCGTCCTCAACATAGCGAAGAGATGAATGAAAGGACGTCCCTAAAGTCTCCACAACTCTCAACATACTTCTAAAGAAAGATTCGAATCGGAAGCCAGTAGCTGCTGCCGTCGATTGAGACGTTGTAATAATAGGCTCTTTCTCGTAAACTCGAACAGGGACCAAGAGAGGATACTACTTAAGATATGAGAGAGCTGTGGAATATCAGAGTTGATCTGGACCACTGGTTACAAAAACTCGTTTCAAGGACTGGAGGGACGACCGAATTGCTTCCACTTCTTTCAGATTATGATCAAGGACATCTGAAACCCTCTCCAGATGTCCGGCACCTTCTCTCTATCACCTCAGGTGATACTTGACGCACTGAGAGATGTTCAGAATCATTCCTAGATCTTGAATAAAATTTCAGTTTCCCAGTAGGAAAAAACTGTAGAGGTCTGAATTGCAGTCTTATCAGGGAAACAAACTTCTTTAGGAAGGAAATGGTCCCCAGCAGGCTCATCCATTCCCTCACCATTATATGCAGGAGAGCATATAATGGTGCAATGTTGAGGTAGACTCGTAGTCCTATACCGTGCGGTAACGAGCACCGAAAGGATTAAGAGATATCTCTGTTGAACATAGTAAGGCAAAACAAATGCAATGTTTAATCATTCATGCAAGAAATCCCTTCAATCTTAGGCTAAAGTCCGTGATTGTGGGGCAGAGATACAGTTAGTCAGTCAATCCCGCAGGAGAGAGAAACGTAACCGCCAGCACAGAGATACGATTAGTCAGTCAATCCCGCAGGAGAGAGAGACGTACCCAACCGCGCATGACAGCGAACGCGCTGATACTGGCTGGGTTGGACTGCGTCACTGCAGGACAGTGACAGCAGCAGCTTACATTCGTCATCTCTTACCGTTATACCTGGGTTGCCAGCTACTTTATTCTACGAAGAAATAGGTCCGTTATTTTTGAGCAAAACGAGACTCTCAAGCTGGAATATTTAAGCGAAACAGAAGGCGCTAAATATAGAAGTGCGTTTGTGTCGTCATAACACTATCATACAACGGTAAAAGAAAAATCGGAAACTCCTGGAAGGCTGCAGGGAGTAACGATTAAATGTCCTTAAAATAATAGACAATAGACCTCTTGGTTGTCATCCAAAGAGGTAACTACAGCAACCGTATATGACTTGAACCAACCAGTAGTAAAATAACGCAAAGCAAAATATGATACTGTTATGATACAATAAAAGTTTGTTCATACTTACCTAGCAGACATACCTATAGCTGAATTCGGAAATACAGTTACATATATATCTGACAGGCAAGTTTCATGAACAAAACTTAGAGAATCGAAGCGGAAAGCTCAAGCTTATTATGTTACTGGAAATAAGCGTTCATTGACGTAGTCTACAAGTCTATTTCTTGTACGAGTCTGCGAATGATGAATGAGAGCTCTTCCGAATCTTTTCAATAAGAGCTTATCCGCTTACGCAATATAAAGTTATTGAGATGTTTGTCAATGCGAACTAACCCATTTACGGGACAGAGAGATATTTTGTCAATGAGGGGATACCCACTTACTTGACAAAACGATAGTATATTGTCAATGGGGGAAAGTCACTGAATTGACAAAACGTAATCCAGGAAGTCGAGCATATTATTTTTCCGATTCCCGTATCAATCGAGGAAGGGGCAAGAATCCTGTTAAGAGACTGGGCTTACGGCAGGTAGGACCCCGATGTTCAACTTCGGCAGCATAGTCCCGACTAGGAACTAACAAAATCTATCAACTGAAAAGCCCCTTCAGATGGACTAAAAAGCTTGCAACCTTAATTTTATTGGCAGTATGGCAAAGGAAGTCGTGTCTTGCGCTTTCCTGAAGAGCGTCCTCTTGATGAGTGCCTTTGCAAGATTCCTACCAAACGTTTTCGAGCATCATGACGTGGAGGACGTCGAGCTTTTACATAACCCGTAACTGCCTTGTCGCAAAGTCTTGACTGCGGTAGAGCAAACGAGATCTTCCCTTGAGCTTTCCTTAACTCCATCCACCTTTGCGAAAAGCAATATTAATTGACAGAGACCCTTGAATTTAAGAAACCCGAGGTCTTGCTGGGTTTCGAAGACGAAGTTATCTGTTCACTTTAAGCTTCCTCCAAAGCACTGCTTACTTCACATTCTTTGCAGGTAGGGTAGAAGGTATCACCAAAGGTAGAGGTAAAAATTCTTTAGGCCCAAATCGTAAACAAGAGCTTGAAGAGTTCAACAGAAACGTTCAGCCAGGCGAAACACCTGGCGTGCGCTCGGCGTCCACTGGCGCATGCGCTCGGCGTCTACTGGCGCGCACGCTCGGCGTCTACTGGTGCGCGCTCGGCGTTCACTGGTGCGCGCTTGCTGTGCACCGCGCGCGCCTGGCGTCCATCCGAGCGTTCCGTCCAAGCCGAGCGTCAAAAGAAGCGTGAAGAAAAGCGTCACGCTCCTGACAGGCGTCAAAACAAGCGAGAGAAACTGCCTTCAGGGAAGAGCGAGATACATCTCGGAGAGAAATCCGACTGCATGAAGCAGTCTCAGGAGAAGGGCTGATCGTGTGAGAATACGAGGGGCGAGGGAACGCCTTCTTATTCTCACAGAAACAAAGCTCGGACGTCCGCTCTCAAAAGCGTCCTGCTACTATGACTTCTTTTTTGTATTTCTCGGTGGAAAGACGTACACGTGATCAGGCGACGTTCGCCTTCTTACTTCTCACTGAAACGCATAATGAGAGAGAGAGAGAGATAGAGGACGTGAAGCGTCCTCTTCTATAAAGCTTCTATTTAGAGGGCGCGAGTCCTTCCGAAAGCTCCAACCCCTGCGCGGGGAGGACGCTTCGGAGGACGAGAAGCAATCCTTCAGGATTCGTGCACGTGCACGCACTTTGGCAGCCTGAGGAGTTTCATCAGATACTGCCGAAGGCACGCCAGATCGGTGGGGGTTCCTCGTAACCCTCCTTCGGCTTTCGACATGCTCTCTCCCCGGGTCCTGGGAGTCAAGCAGAGGTCCCGGCCTAGAGGCCGATCTGACGCACCCTTCACTACACAAGGGGCACTGTCACTGCACTTAGCCACTTCACTTTTGCTCTCTAAAGCAAGCACTTTCGATTCTAAGTTACAAATCGATAGAGTATCAGAGAAAGGGCAATACCCTCTACAGACACTGACTAAGGCCCGAAGGCAACCATACAGGGTTAGGAGTAACAATTACAGAAGAAGCACTCTTCACAACAATGAAGGAGAGCGAGCACCTCTCGCAGACATATTCATAGCCCGTAGGCCATACTACAGGGTTAGGCAAAATAAAGTCTACAGGAAGGTTAGCAGGTTCACAACCCTGACTTTTGTTTACTGATTAAATTGCGTACATACGAATCATACGTCTTCCTTACGGAATTAGACAAAGTCTCACACTCCTTACATGACAAATCTCAACAAAGAAGCAAAACCCATACCCCTCGTGCATACCAAGTGCGGATCTACCGAAGCTTTCGGTAGCCACACCCTATCTTTGCAGACAACACCCTCTGAAACTAGCCTAACTAGATTCAGATATCTTGTGCAAAAATGAATCAAATTCAAAACAATTTAAGATAGCGTATACCTAGCCACAAATCCAAGTAAATAAATCAAAAGACAATTAGGATACTTAGCAGCAATGAAGTTTCCAAAATCCTAAGACGGAGGTACTGAAAACAGGTGTTTCCAGCACCGGCAGAACAGAAAAAAATTATGAATAGAAAATGGGAATGGTTCCTGATACCCGCCTCCCAGCGGGCCGACCACTGCGTGTGCCGGAAGTTTTTAAATTCTGTCGGACTTCAGAAAATACAACTATATATATATCTGACAGGTAAGTTTCATGAACAAATGTGTTCTTTCATGCCAAATACTTTTGATTAAGACATTTCTCAAATTTTGTTTACGGTTGAGTTTGATGGTTGCGGCAGTTTCATCCATGTTGCCAATACACGATAACAGTCATTAGTAGATGAACATTCTTTCCTCAGCTTCAGCTACACCTTGCAGTTTAGATTTAGCAGTACTATATGCCCTTGCCAATCTTTTCTCCATAGCAAATAAGGATATAGTAAAAAAAAAACATATTAGTCCTATTGTACTTAACGTCATTTGTAACATAACTACAGTAATTTTTTACTATCGTATGATGGTTGAAATACAAGCAACCCTCTGTTGTTATCAGATTTGGTGGTTCATAGAAAATCAGCTGTTTCTGGCTGTATGCGCTAACACAAGTAATATAATATTCCTTTTTTCAATATACTATTTCTTCAGTAAGAGTAAATAATTAACATTAAAAAGACCGAGTAACAGTCCACAAAAATTTTAAAAAGCGTTGTGCTTCCAATAAACCCTCTCTGGGGATGTGTGTGTTCAAGGCTTGAAGCACGGTTCGCGAAGCAGAACAAAATTTTTTTGAACATCTGGTTTGTAACCCGATTTGTTCGTGAGCCGAGGTACCACTGTGTGTAGTCTTGTATCAACAGCAAATGTTGTTACATATGAAAATTAATTCCTGATTACATATGAAAATTAACTCCTGGTTAAAGTGAATGCCTCATTCTTTATCTTTAAAGCATGTATTCTGAAATTCTCACTACATATTAAGTAAAAATCACCCTGTGGAGGGGGTGTATGACTAATACCACTGTAGTCCTGAATGTTGCAAAAAGGCAACTAAAAAGACAACTGAAAGAGTACATATGCTGATGTAAAAACTTTAGCTGAACCTTAAAACCATAAACAGATGTGTTAAGGAATAAGAATAGGGCTAGGGCATTCTTCATTTGCAACATGTATCAAGATTCCCCTACTGATATGGTAAATGGACAAGGGGTATAACAAAGAATCACAACTGTGGTTATAAAAGCTAGTGAAGAAATGGACAAGGGGTATAACAAAGAATCACAACTGTGGTTATAAAAGCTAGTGAAGGAGTGAAAGATTATAGTAAGATCATGGAATGTTGGTATCCTGACAAGAAACTTGAGAGAAACAGTTGATGTGATGGTAATGCAGATGATAAATGTTCTATGTGTACAAGAGTGAAGGTAAACAGGAAACCAAAAAGGTAGGTAATGTGTTTATGCTTGATTGTGCGTTACATTTAAGAATAAGCAGGTACAAGTTCTAGTCAGTGGCGAGTAAAAATGAAAAACCAATAGAAGTGGAACTCATTACTGATACCCTTATAATAATTGTATTATTAGTAAGGGAAGATATTGTTACTACAGTCAGCCCCTGGTTATCAGAGGACTTGGTTATGGGTGATCTGGTTTAATGGCACTTATAAATTTGGCGATTTATGGCACCATAATGGGCTGAGTTCTGATTATCGGCACTATGGCGGTGCTTATGGTGCTGATACAAAAGCGTTTTGGTTAATGGCAGTTTTCGCTTATCGGCGGCACACCCCCAGGAACAGAACCCCCACCAATAACTGGGGACTGCCTGTATAACCATAGGAGAATGATGGAAATACAGACAAACAGACTATCTTATGATTAAGAAAAAAGGCAGAAACAGTGTAGTGAATTGTAAAATAAATTTTGATATGGCAGGTGGGAAACAAAAGGTTGCTAGTGATGGAAATTTAAGATAAGGAGCAGAAAACCACAGAAGAGAATGAAAAAATAAAGAATCAAAATATAGGATATTAACAAATAATGTAAGAGAAAGACATACAGTGGTCCCCCCGTATTCGCGGGGAATGCGTACCAGACAACCCCCCCCCCCCCCGAACAGTTAGAATCCGCAAATGTTTGGAACCCCTATAAAAACGCTAAAAACAGCCTATTATGTTAGTTAAAACTTAAGAAAAACCACTAAAAATTTTCACACTTGGTTTTTTAAATAGTTTTATCACAAAAAGTGCATTTTATGATGAAATTGATAACAAAAACCAGGAATTTGTGGATATTTCTCATAGAAAAATACCGCGAATGCGCGAATGTTCCGCGAATAATGCAGGGAAACGTTCCCGAGAGAAATCCGCGAATGTGTGAGTCCGCGAATCTGGAGAACGAGAGTACGGGGGGTCCACTGTATTATTGGAATACATTTATGAGAAGAGGGAGTTGTAGAGTAGAAAATATTTGGAATGATATTAAAACACATGTGAAAGGTGCACAGGAAGCAACTGGCAACTGGGCAAACAAGAGGAAATGAAGGGTGGTGGAACAAAGAAGTACTCAGTTATGTAGAAGTACATACATGCCTTCACAGAATAGAAAGCATGATATGCAAGGTGCCAAAGAACAACAGAAAAATGAAAAGAGAAATAAAGATGATATTAAGTAGGCTATTAGAAGAGCTGCAGAGTTGAGTACATAAAGTATGTGCTTATAAACATGGGAAGGTGAAAACGATATTATCTGATTATCAAACTAAGAAAAATGCAAAGATATGATGTGGATCTGTCAGCCAACACCAAAGATAAAGAAAAAAATATTCTCCATAAGAATGATGGAATGATGACAAAACAAAGATGGTCAAATTAATATATACACATCTTTTAAATACATAATTTGAAAAAAAGTATTTGAGGGAAGTTGGGAGGGTGGAGGGCCTGGTAATAGAGATGCTATACACTTGTAAAAATACTGGTCAGAAAGTCTAACGATAAATATGTTTAAACAGAAGGAAGATATGGTGTGTGGTAATTATACCAGAATGAACTACAGAACATTTCTTGAAGATTATAAGCTATGTGATAATTGGTGGATAGCATTGCTGTTGCATCAGAGAAAGATGTACAGTTGAAAATGTCTTTACAATAAGACTGTTACAGGAAAAGAAGCGGGAAGGTACATAATCAGAAGCTCTTCTGTGCACCGATTTAGTTGATTTAGAATGTGCAAGAGCTTGGCACTAGGCTAAGCCTAGGCTTTGGATTTCCCATCAATAGACAAATATAAATGTTGTTTTACTTATTTGAGAATCTTTTATTATTGTTTTGCTGTCTCTATATTGAAAATGTGTAAACTTTAGGGACTAAGCTAAGCCTACCATATCTCTGGATTTCCTGACAACGATGTCAACAAAGTAGCATTTCTTTCCACAGAAGTTGACAAACTTTTACTTTCTTATAATAACCACAATAATAAATACAAATGTTGTTTTACTTATCTGAGAATCTTTGATTCTTTTTATGTTGTTTTTTATTTATGGCTGTTCTAGACTTTTAATAAGCGCAACCTTTATTTCCTGAATGAAAACAAAGTAGCCACTATTTGTATTTCGTCAGCTGATAACTCTTCATTTACGATACACAAAGAATCGTGTATTTTTTTATTCTATTGGTAAAATGATGCTGTAAATTGAAAAACTTAGTCATACAACACATTTAATGAAAAAAAAAATGTGTGAATCAAATATCATAAAATAGGAAATTCATCAAAGACTACTCTCATCGAAGCTAGCAAACATTTTATAGAATTCTTCTTCAGTTATAATGTCATTGTATGTTTCATTATAGCTGTTGGTATCTCCAATAGGTAAAGATAGATTAAAGAATAGAAATGAATAGTTATTATACTGTTCAGTAGTTCAAGTGGTTGAAGAGAGATAATAAAAATGTATGATACTATAGTGTGCACTAGTTAAAAGTGGTTGCTTGGCAATCTATCAGCACTCAGTAGTGTTGACAAAATGACTATAAACAAAGCAGGTCAGGAGCTTTTGTTTTCTTTTGTTTATTATTGTTAATTAATAATCATATGAAATGAGTATATACTGATTATTTACATATTTTATGGGCATATTCTAAGCTTTTAGCTTTTTAGTTTTAGATGTCAGAATCTTAGACTAGGCTACAGTAGCACCTACTAACATAGGCTAGGCTTATTGCCAGAATCAAAACTCAACATTATAAGGGATATATGCTGAAGTCCTAATATATGCAGTAAAAATGGCGTTGAACATTACATGCAGTCGAATATTACTCAAGTATGTACAGTATTTTGCCTTTATGGAGTCAAATTTTTTCCTTCGGATTGGTGTCGTACCCCAAGAACATGTTTGTAAACCTGGAAATAATTTCTGAAGAATATAATTGAAAAGTGTCACAAACTTGGGACGTTATAAGCCACAGACTGCCTGAATATAAATTATATTATATATAAGAGGGTTGTCTGTAAAATAACGTTCCCAAGGAGCTGCAGTCGTGAGGAATGCTGTTACGCGGGATCTGGTGAACTGGCATGTAGCTTGGTCCACCCCCCACCCAGAGCTGTCTGCGACGCCCAGTCTTGGCTTGTCAGCCGTTACAGATGGAGCTCCCACTCACTTCTCCTGCCAGGTGCAAATTATGCTCTGTGATTAATTTTTGTGTGTGCAAAAAACACTGCACCGGTGGACATTCATTCCCAAATGTGTGAAGTCTACAGAGAAAAGTGTATGAGCATACAACACATGCACAAATGGTGCAGAGAATTCAAAGACAGATGTACAGACGTCCATTACGAACAGCGTTCTGGATGGACATCGGTTTCGGATGAAACAATTGCGAAAGTGAAAGAAACAACGCTAAAAAATTGAAGGGTGATGGTTTGTGAACTCTGCGAGATGATCAATGATGTCAGCAAGACCTGCATTGACAAAATTCTGACAGACAGCCCCAAGTGACTACCATCTCTCACCTGAATTAAAGAAACTCCTGGGTGGGATGCATTTCAGAACCGGAGAGGAGCTGAAAGAAGAGGTTTTAAGCTACCTTTGCGGTGCAGCGGGAGTTCTACGATTCAGGCATAAAGAAGATGGTACACCGCATGCAAAAATGCACTGATCTCAACGGCGATTATGTCGAAAAATAGGAAAAAGTCTAAGATTTCCAAAAATGTAATATTCAATTCCAATAAACATATTTTTCATATATCTATACATATACCTATATCTATATTATATATATATATATATATATATATATATATATATATATATATATATATACGTATATATATATATACGTATATATATATATATATATATATATACGTATATAATATATATATATATATATATATATATATATAGAGAGAGAGAGAGAGAGAGAGAGAGAGAGAGAGAGAGAGAGAGAGAGAGAGAGATATATATATATATATATACAGGCGGCCCGCGGTTAACGGCGCAATCACTCAACGGCGAATCGGTTTTACGGCGGTCGTCAAAAATATTCATTAAAAAAATAAGGCATTTTAAAGGTATCTTTACGGCACAAATTTCAGTTAACAGCGCCGCTAGCGCCGTTGTCTAACGAGTTCATACATATGTAGAAATGCCGTTCCAGACCATAAAGGTTATGCAAATTATATTAAACAAATTTTATGGAGAGTTATTACGTAGGTATTAGGGTAAAATATATGCCTCTGACGCTGTTCTATGCCGAAAATATCGAGTTTACATAAGTGCAAATTTAGCTATGGATGTGTCGATTCATAATTGTTCATGCTCGTTTTAAAATGTGTGTGACAAATGTATACGTGAAAGGCATTTTTATTTCTGTACAGAAATATGATACAAAGGCAGCTTTTGAAACTGCCCTTCACGATAGCAAATACGATGTTTTTTCATGTTCTTTCTTGTAAGCCGCCGCTGCCGCTCTTCCGAAAATATCGATTTAAAAAAAGTGCAAATTAGCGATCGATGTGTCGATTTTATAAAGTGTTTATGCTTTATGTTTAAAATGTGTATGAAATGTATTACGAATAGGTATTTTTATTTCTGTGCAGAAATATGATAAAAAGGCAGCTTTTGAAACTCCCCTTCAAGTTATCGACTACGATGTGTTTTTCAAGTTCGTTCTTGTATGCCGCCGCAGCACTTTTTTTGCCGCCGTCTGCCGCTCCTCCAAAAATATCGAGTTAAAGAGAGAGAGAGAGAGAGAGAGAGAGAGAGAGAGAGAGAGAGAGAGAGAGAAAGTGTGCAAATTTAGCGATCGATGTGTCGATTTTCAAATGTTTATGCTTTTATGTTTAAAAATGTGTATGAAAATATATTGCGTAAAGGTATTTTCATTTTTGTACAGAAATAAGATACAAATTAAGGCAGCCTTTGTAACTACGCTCCACGTTGTCAGGGGATGGTTTTTCATGTTCGTTCTTGTCCGCCAGTTCCGAAAAATGCATTGTGTTATTTTATTAATTATGCATCTTTTCCATAAATCCTTTAAAAAGTTATACATTATTTCACTGTATCCAAGAATATTGTATGTATTCTCATATTATTGTATTTTAAAATACTACAGCAAACTTAAGCCCGTATTCCGCGGAGTGGCCAATGTTGTGGTTTGAAATCAGCTGATGAATACGAGTCTGTTTCACCATAACGCAATTCTGAGCGAATGCTCTTGCTTCTAGGTTAGCATAACGAATATCTAGATACTTGACTTATATGAGACAAAGTTATTTTTCCTTATACAGCGTGTTTTTTAGGTGGAAAATTTATTGAATATGTCTCGTTGTGAATGTGAACTACTATTTTTTTTCGTTAACAGATTACGGTTTGGCGGCATGTTTATTTGCGTAACAAATTACGTGATTCCGATCGCAATACGTACTCCATTTATATCATCCGTAATACGAACTTTACGTTATTTAGCTTATATCGGCGTGAAACAACAGTAAAATGTGTTCTTTCAAGCACAGTATTTTGTTTAAAATTATTTTTCCAATTTTATCTATGGTTTGTGTGTGATGGCAGACGTTTACTGCAGTTTTATCCTTGTTGCCGATGTACAGATAATAGTCATTAGCAGCTTGAACAGTTTTTCTCAGCTTCAGTATAATTAGGTTTAATTTAACGGTATATTTCCCGATTGATCTTTAACTATATTGATCTCTGATCTATAGCGAATAAAGTTATTACATTAAGATATCTCAGTTCTATTCTATACATAACGCCATTTATAACAAATACGGTAATGTTGCACTGGTAGATACGATTGATCGAAATACAAGCCAACATTTTTTAATCAGTTCGGTTGTACTTAGAAAAAAAAAAAAAAAAAAAAAAGTCGTTTCTCGTTCGTTGTTCATGGTTGTATACGTTCACGCAACGAGTATAAAACGTTAAAACCATACTTTCACCATTCTCTTTTGCTGTTATTGAACTTATGTACTAGAAGATTGGATAAAGTTAGGCCATTGTAATTTGATCTCTCATAAAATCGAACTATCAAAGACTAATGATCGTAACCTGAACACTACACATACCTGTACACTGTATAAAACTTTTATTATATCTTTACATACTCTAGACACCCCCACATGTACTGTACAGTAAATTTCTATAGTCCTATACTTGCATAAATATAATTTTACTTATTGGCGCCGTTGTGGGATACGGCGCCTTTGACTGTCTAGAGTTTCGAAAGAAGGTGTGTTCCCGGCGGCCGTAGGCTTTAAAATCGCTCAGCGTCGAAAATCGCTTGGCGGCGTCGGTGGCCAGGAACGAACCCCCTGCCGCTAACCGAGGGGCCGCCTGTATATATCATATATATATATATATTATATATATGTATGTAATGTATATATAGTATTATATATGTATATATATGTATATATATGTATGTAATATATATATATATATATATATATATATATATATTATATATATATATATATATATAGATATATATAGGTTTTATGAATAACTTGAACACAAAGTATATAAAACGTGATGCTCATGTATAAATAAAAGGTTTTTTGCCACGAAGGAAAAAATGAAAAAGCGAGATAGCCAAAGTACTTTCGGTCCCTATTCGGACCCTTTACTGAGCAAAACTGATTTTACAAAAAAGAAGCAGCATCGTCAAAAGAAGGCTTTAAATATTCAAACTGTGACTACCATTATTCCATCCAGGGCGATTTTCACTCTACAAAGGAGAGGGGAGTCGCCAGAGGCTAGCCACACCTTGGAAGGATACCTGCAGTAAATAAGTGATCTTCCAGAAAACAGTACATTTTGAGAAAAACACGGGAGCATATACAATTTTAATGTCATGAATTTTTACACAATTTTCCCAACAAAAATTATTATTAATGAAAAGACAAAAGAAAATATAAATATATATATATCGAGCAAGAGAAAGAAGGAGAGAAAATTTCGAACCAGAGAGAGAGAGAGAGAGAGAGAGAGAGAGAGAGATAGAGAGAGAGAGAGAGAGAGAGAGAGAGAGAGGAGAAATAATAACTATATGCATGTGGGACTAATTTAATTAGTTTTTGTTCATTTATTTTGAGGTCCTTCATAACTTCTTGCAAATATATGGGTCCAAATGGTACATTCCCAGATAAAGATTTAGGTTGTTTTTATTAGTGATTTGTATAATTGCCGATTCCAGTAAATTTCTTGAAAAACATAATCATTAGATCTAGCAATTACCAAGGTAATCACCCCATTCCCCAATACAAATGAGATTTTTTCACTCAGATGGATAAACAGTGCATTTGAAAGTCTGGCTGTTCTAACTGAATACATATGCTGCTTAATCCGAACACAATAAATTTTTACTAGACTGACCAACGTAAAACGATGGGCAATCCATACAAGGAATTTTTGTAAATGATGTTATTATTTGTTAGGACTATTCTTAATAGCATATCTTTAATGGTATTGTTATAAGAAAACACTACGTTAACATTAAACGATTTAAAATATTGATTTAATGGTTTAAAATCCACAAAAATAAGGTAAGCTAAGTCATTTTTAGGCATTTCTTTTCTTTAATAGCAACATTATAAAACTTTTTGTGAGCTTTTTTGATAAAAAAACATAAAATCAATTAAATGAGGTGGGTATGCAGAGATCGTTTCCTATCTTTTTTTTACGTATTCTATTCTTGGTCCAGATATTGTGGACTCGTGATACGCAAAGCGTGTAGAACATAGAAGAAAAAATTGAAATTTTAATATTAAGATGGTGGCCAGAATAAAAATGTACATATATCAAATTATTTGTTGTTTTCTATAAATACTGAATTTGCATTGGAAAGATTCTCTATGTATTCAAATACATCTAGGAAGGGATGACATTGTTATTTTCAATTTCAAACAGTGAATTTTATGGATGGGCCACTAAATTATTCAATTTAGACAGTAAATCATTTACATCGATACCACCATGTAAGACTACTAAGATTATCATCGACATATCGGTACCATTTTTAGGGATAAGTGTGATATTTGGAGGAGTGTTGTCTCTCAAAAATTCCATATATAAGTTTGAAAGGGAGAAGGTGATAAAGGGTTTACCCATGGCCATACCAAATATTTTGTTTGTGGTATATTCTCCATTAAAAATAAATCTGCAATCACAAATACATAAAACTTAATAAGGAAATTATGTACTAACGACATAGGCATTCATGCAGTACAAGTTCATTACTTAAATATCCTAAGCACAGAGTCAATAGGGACTTTTTGTAAACAAAAAAAGAACATACATCAAAACTGACAAAATATCGCTAGGGTTTAGTAAAAGTTTAGTTTAATTTTCCACAAGATCAAGAGAATTCCGGATGTGTGAATTAGATACAGTTCCTAGTAGTGGGGATAACAGTTAGTAAAGATATAGATAGTTTATAAAGCAATTGATCCTACAGTACTAATAAATTGGGCGCATAGGTTTGTTTTCCTTATGAGTTTTGACTAGGCCATAGGTTTGTTTTCCCTATGAGTTTTGACTAGGCCATAAGGAAAACAAACCTATGCGCCCAATTATTAGTACTGTAGGATCAATTGCTTATCAAACTATCTAAATTCTTACTAAAACTGTTATCCCCACTACTAGGAACTGTTATCTAATTCAAACATCCGGAAATTCTCTTGATCTTGTGGAAAAATTAAATAACATTTGTACTAAACCCTAGCGATATTTTTGTCAGTTTTGATGTATGTTCTTTGTTTACAAAAAGTCCCTATTGACTCTGTGCTAGAATATTTAAGTAATGAACTTTGTACTGCATGAATTGCCTATGTCGTTAGTCACATAATTTCCTTAATTAAGTTATGTATTTTGTGATTGCAGATTTATTTTTAATGGAGATATTACCAACAAATATTTGGTATGGCCATGGGTAACCCTTATCACCTCTCCTTCAAACTTATATATGGAATTTTTTGAGAGACAACACCTCCCGAATATCACACTATCCCCTTAAAATTGGGTACCGATATGTCGATGATATCTTAGTAGTCTTACCGGGTGGTATCGATGTAAAAATATTTACTGTCTAAATTGAATAATTTAGCCATCCATAAAATTCACTGTTGAAATTGAAAATAACAATGTCATCCCTTTCCTAGATGTATTAATACATAGAGAATCTTTCCATGCAAAATTCAGTTATTTATAGAAAACCCCAAAACCCCCAAATAATTTAACAAATATGTACATTTTTATTCTGGCCACCATCTTAATATTAAAATTTCAATTTTTCTTCTAGTTTCCTACGCGCTTTGCGTATCACGAGGCCACAATATCTGGACCAAGAAATAAAGAATACATAAAAAAGATAGGAAACGATCTCTGCTACCCACCTCATTTAATTGATTTATGTAGCCAAAAAGCTCACAAAAACGTTTATAATGTTGCTATTAAAGAAAAAGAAATGCCGACAAATGTACTTAGCTTACCTTATTTTCGTGGATTTGAAACCATAAAAATCAATATTTAAACAAATCGTTTAATGTTAATGTAGTGTTCTCTTATAACAATAAACCATTAAGATATGCTATTAAAAATAGTCCCGTAACAAATAATAACATCATTTACAAAACAAAATTCCCTTGTAAGGATTGCCCATCGTTTTACGTTGGTCAGTCTAGTAAAATTTATGTGTTTCGGATTAAGCAGCACATGTATTCAGTTTAGAACAGCCCAGACTTCAATGCACTGTTTACCATCTGAGTGAAAAATCTCATTGTATTAATTGGGGTGATAACCTCGGTAATTGCTAGATCTAATGATTACGTTCAAGATATTTACTGGAATCGGCAATATACAAATCACTAATAAACAACAACCTAAAACTTAGTCTGGAATGTACCATTTGGACCCATATATTTTTGCAAGATGTTTATGAAGGACCTCAAAATAATGAACAACTAATAAATTAGTCCCACATGTATATAGTTATTATTTCTCTCTCTCTCTCTCTCTCTCTCTCTCTCTCTCTCTCTCTCTCTCTCTCTCTCTCTCTTCTCTGGTTCGATATCTCTCCCTCTTTCTCTTGCTCGATATTATATATTTATATTTCTTTTGTCTTTTCATTAATAATAATTTTTGTTGGGAAAATTTGTGTAATAATTCATGATATTAAATTGGATATGCTCCCCGTGTTTTTTTCAAATGTACTGTTTTCTGAATCACTTGTTTACTGTGGGTATCCTTCAAGGTGTGGCTAGCCTCTGGCGACTCCTCCTTTCTGTAGAGTGAAAATCGCCCTTTATGGCTAATCTGGTAGTGTCAGTTTGTATATTAAGCCTTCTTTTGACTATGCTGTTCTTTGTAAAATCAGTTTAGCCTCAGTAAAGGGTCCGAATAGGACTTAAAGTACTTGGCTATCTTGCTTTTTCATTTTTTTCCTTCGGGGCAAAAAACCTTTATATATATATATATATATATATATATATATATATATATATATATATATATATATATGTATATATATATATATATATATATATATATATGTATATGTATATATATGTATATATATATATATATATATGTAATTTATATATATATGGTATAGTATATATGTATATATAGTATATATATATATATATATATATATATAGATGTATATATTATATATATATATATATATATATATATATATATATATATATATATATATATATGGGGATGGGTATATATATGTATATATGTATATATATATATATATATATATATATATATATATATATGTATATGTCTATATGTAAATGTATATATGTATCTATATATATATCTATATATATATATATATAATATATATATATATACTATATATATATATATATATATATATATATATATATTATATATGTATGTAATATACAGGCGTCCCCGGGTTACGACGGGTCCGGCTTACGACGTTCCGAGGTTACGACGCTTAATTCTTAAATATTCATTGAAAAATCTGCCCTGGACGACGCTTGTTCCGAGGTTACGACGCTGACGCTTCCGACGCTCCGAGTTTACGACGCTTTTAAAAAACACTACTATGATAAGATAAGAATCCTTATAGTTTAGCACAGTTTGCTCTCTCTCTCTCTCTCTCTCTCTTGGTGTTTTCCAATGAAAATAATCACTATAATCTCTCTCTCTCTCTCTCGTCTCTCTCTCTCTCTCTATCTCTCTCTCTCTCTCTCTCTCTCTATACTACAAAGATGTATGTTTTTAGTATGATACAAATAAATGATTTACTAGTTTTCAATATTTAATATTAATTTTTTTTTTTTTTTTATACAGCAATAATATCAATTCATTAAAGAAAATACCATAGTGAATTAGTAAGATTTTAGCTTATATTTAAAAAATTATGGAAGAATGAAGGAAATCCCAGTCTTCTTGAAGTAACTTCCAGTAACCTTTTCTCGAGATGCAGGTACTAAAACTGTCAGCTATATATCAAGTTCTGTGACAGCCATGAGGGGGAAGAGCTGGGAGAGCTGCAGTGTTGCATCACGTGGTCCTGACATTTCCCCCCCCCCTCCCCCCCCCCCCCCTCTCTCTCTCTCTCTCTCTCTCCTCTCTCTCTCTCTCTCTCTCTCTCTCTCCTTTACTGAGACTCGAGATTTTTTTATGTACTTGTACTATTTGTTTTTTAAATACTTTCAAATAATAATAATAATAATAATCCGATAATCAATAATAACTAATAATAATAATAATAATATAACTGTAATTACAAAATTCATATGTGATAGCATTTTAAAGAAATACAATATGTACTAATCTATCCATGTCACTTTTAATTAAGGTTAACTCTCTCTCTCTCTCTCTCTCTCTCCTCTCTCTCTCTCTCTCTCTCTCTTTTGCCACACAAGATAATAATGTGTCATCATAGTGGTAACTCCCGTCCCTCTCTTTCGCTGGAAGCGTATAAAACAGAGAGAGATAAAACACTCTCTCTCGTCTCTCTAATTTTACCGAGATGAAAAGAATTTTTTATGGTACTAGTATGTAAAATGTTTATTGATAGGTTTTCAGTTATTTTTAATAATTTTAAAATAATAATAATAATAATAATAATAATAATAATATAATAATAAAACTTTAATTACAAAATTCATAATGGTCGTATTTTAAAGAGATGAAAATGACCTTTCCATTTCACTTTGTAAGGATAATTCCTCTTTCTTACTGAGATGAGAGAATTTTTATGGTAGATGCATGTGTTTATTATTATTTTTCAATAATAATAATAATAATAATAATAATAATAATAATAATATAATAATAATAAGAAACACCGACGAAGTACAGAGAGGACGGAAATGGGTTAGAAAAGATTAGACATGGATGGAGCAGATACAGAGAGAACAAAGATCCCCCTCCATGAAAGCCTACAACACCAAGAAATTAAGGGGGAGAAAACAAGTGAGGTCCAATGAAATATGGATAATACAGACCACCAGTATCACAGAAACAAAAAATAACTTGACGTATGCAGGAGCAAGATTAGTAGCAGAACTGATGGGAATCGAACACCAACACCACCAGCACAACCAACCCAACAGAAAACCAAAACACAACCTCCTTGGAAAAGGCGACTGGAAAAGCAAATCATGGTGATGAGATCTGACTTGAGTAAACTGAAAGAGATGGCAGAAAAAGGCTAAGAAGCAAGAAAACAAGGGAGGCAACTCAACGAGGAAATACAAAGTACAAGAGAGGGGATTAAACAACACAATAGAAGATGTAAAACAGAGGCTTAAGGCAAGCACATAAGATCCAACGATACATGAACAGGAATAAGGGATACCAACAGAACAAACTATTCGGAACCAACCAGAAAAGACTATACAGCCAACTAAGAGGGGAAGAACACACCACCCAGAAATTCCTGAAGCCGAACCAAGTAAGAGACTCTGGGAAAACAAAAAATATGGAGCAATCCGTATCACCCACAACAAACATGCAACATGGCTCAGGAAGTCAAGGAGAAGAAACAGGGAGAATAAAACAAAGATTCACAAAGACATCACGACAGAACACATCAGACACCAACTAAGCAAAAATGCCAACTGGAAAGCCCCAGGTCCCGATGAAGTCCATGGATACTGCTCAAAAACTTCAAGCCCTACAAACCCACGAATAGCAGAACAACTCCAGCATTGTATCTCAAATCACCAAGCACCCAAATGGATGACCACAGAAGAACATCCTTAGTACAAAAAGACAAGAGTAAGGAAAATATAGCCCAGTAACTACAGGCCTATCACCTGCCTACCAATAATGTGGAAGGTACTAACAGGTATCATCAGTGAAAGGCTATACAAATACCTAGAGGAAAACAACACCACCCACACAGAAAGCTGCAGAAGGAAGTGTAGGGGCACAAAGACCAGCTCCTGATAGACAAATAAAATGGTAATGAAGAACAGTAGGAGAAGGAAAACCAACCTAAGCATGGCATGGATAGACTATAAGAAAAAGCTTCGACATGATACCACACATGGCTAATAGAATGCCTGAAAATATATGAGGGCAGAGGAAAATACCATTCAGCTTCCTCAAAAATACAATGCGCAAACTGGAATACAATCCTTACAAGCTCTGGAATAAGACTAGCAGAGGTTAATATCAGGAGAGGGATTTCCAGGGCGACTCCCACTGTCCCCCACTACTCTTCGTAGTAGCCATGATTCCCATGACAAAAGTACTACAGAAGATGGATGTCGGGTACCAACTCAACAAAAAGAGCAAACAGAATCAAACCATCGATGTTCATGGACGACATCAAGCTGTATGGTAAGAGCATCAAGGAAAATAGATACCCTAATCCAGACTGTAAGGATTGTATCTGAGGACATCAGGATGGAGTTTGGAATAGGAAAAATGCGCCTTAGTCCAACATACAAAAAGGCAAAGTAAGAGAACTGAAGGAATAAGCTACCAGATGGGTAACAAACAATCAAAACATAGAGAGAACAGGATACAAATACCTGGGGAATATGGAAGGAGGAGATATAAAACCACCAAGAGTGAAGGACAACGATCAGGAAAGAATATATGCAGAGACTCAAGGCGATACTCAAGTCAAAACTCAACGCCGGTAAATATGATAAAGCCATAAACACATGGGGCAGTGCAGTAATCAGATACAGCGCAGAATAGTCGATGGACGAAGGCAGAACTCCGCCCCCAGCATAGATCAGAAAACCCAGGAAACATATGACAATACACAAAGCACTACAACCAGCAATACGGACAGACTATACATAACACGAAGGAAGGAGGGAGAGGACTACTAAGTATAGGAGGACTGCGTCAACATCGAAAACAGAGCACTCAATATCTGAAAACCAGTGAAGAACGAGTGGCTAAAAGAGTGCATGGGAAGAAGGACTAATAAAAAAAGCAGACGAAGACCCAGAAATATACAGAGACAGGAGAAGACAGAAAGAACAGAGGACTGGCACAACAAACCAATGCATGGACAATACATGAGACAGACTAAAGAGACTAGCCAGCGATGACATTGGCAATGGCTACAGAGGGGAGAGCTAAAGAAGGAACTGAAGGAATGATAACAAGCGGCACAAGATCAGGCCCTAAGAAACACCATATGTTCAAAGTACGATAGACGGAATAACATCTCTCCATAGTAGGAAGTGCAATACGAAAAGTGAAACCTAAAAACCACATAGCAAGTGAATGCCGGCACTTGCACAGAACCAGTACAAAAAGAGGCATGATTCAGTAGCAAAAGCCCTCCACTGGAGCCTGTGCAAGAAACATCAGCTACCTTGCAGTAATAGTGGTACGAGCACCAACCTGAAGGAGTGATAGAAAACGATCAGCAAAGATCCTCTGGGACTATGGTATCAGAACGGATAGGGTGATACGTGCAAAACAGACCAAGGGAAACGTGACTTTGATTGACAAGGTCAAGAAGAAAGTATCACTCATTGATGTCGCAATACCTGGGACACCAGATTTGAAGAGAAAGAGAGGAAAATTGGATAAGTATCACAGATCTGAAAATAGAAATGATAAGGATATGGGATATGCCAGTGGAAATCGTACCCATATCATAGGGCACTAGGCACGATCCCAAAATCCTGAAAGGAATCTAGAAAAAACTAGAGGCTGAAGTAGCTCCAGGACTCATGCAGAAGAGTGTGATCCTAGAAAACGGCACACATAGTAAGAAGAGTGATGGACTCTAAGGAGGCAGGATGCAACCCGGACCGGACCCCACACTATAAATACCACCCCGTCGAATTGGAAGGCTGTGATAAAGCAAAAAAAAAAAAAAAAAAAAAAAAAAAAAAAAAAAAAAAAATAAAAAAAAAAAAAAAAAAAAAAAAAAAAAAAAAAAAATAATAATAATAATAATAAGAATAGAAGTAGTAAAATAATACAATAACTAATTCAAAGAAAATTCTTCCTTTGTCTTTTTCTGTATCATTCCCCACCTCAACTCGAGTGACACTCAAGCTTAACAATGCCATACAAAATGGTCAACGAATTTAATGGTTTTTTATGTAATCTCTCTCTCTCTCTCCTCTCTCTTACTGAGATAGATCATTTTCATGGACGTGTATGTAATAAGTTTATCATTAATATTTTCCAATAATAATAATATAAGTACAAATTCATATCTGAGTATTTTAAATACAATAATCATTCCATTTCTCTCTTTTAAATACTGTAAGGACAACTCTCTCTCTCTCTCTCTCTCTCTCTCCACAAGATACTTGTCATACATTTGGTGTTTCTATTTCTTCCTTTTATCTCTCTCGCTCTCAGCAAAAGAATTGATAGACAGAAAACAAACATAATTGCACAGTCCTCTCTCTCTCTTCTCTGGAGGAAAATATATGTATTTATGGGAGGGGGAAAAAGTTGCCTACAGACGTTCATTTCAATCTATTGAAACCTAAGGAGTTATTTCTCTCTCTCTCTCTCTCTCCGCTTGTTTTTTAATTAAAATATACAGTAATTTGTGAATACACAGTGTTGCACATGAAAAAAAGTAAATTAGTGATAATTTTAGAGATACGGCCCTAAGAAAAATTGCAAATTAGTAGTGAAATTTTCCCTGTGGACATGTTTTCAAGAAAGTCGTTCCGGCTTATGACGATTTTCGGGTTACGACGCGTCTTAAGAACGGAACCCCCGTCGTAACCCGGGGACCGCCTGTATATATATATATATAAATCACCAATTTCATGGCACTAGACAATTGCCATGAAACCGGTTCGCCAATAACAGAGTCCGCTGATAACCGAGTACTGCTTGTATATATACTTGTATGGCCAAAAATCATCGTAAACCAAATCATCAAAAATTGTAAAAAATCCTAAGAAAACCTTACTTTTAATACTTTAGGTGTACTGCTGAAAACAATGTATGTCAACTGCATTTTCATTTTGAATTTTTCATTAAAAAAAACCTCCAAATTTTGACTATTCTGCTGTTTTGGAGATATATTTAGTCCATCAGCTCGGCATCGTAAGCCCAGAATGTGTTGTAAACCAGGAAATAATAATTTATAATGAATATTTTCAAGAAGCACTGTTAACTCAGAATGTCGTAAACTGGACCTGTCGTAAACCAAGGGCTGCCTGTATATATTTTATATATAATATAATATAATATAATATAATATAATATATATATATATTATGCAAGGAGAGACAAACCACAAATCTTATTGTGCCCAATATTTTCACAAAATTTGCTTCAAACTCAGGAATGCATTATCAAAGCAGGTGAAAGTTAGAGCACCTTTACTGCCAACTCTTAAGCACCCAGTACATGCATCAGTGCCTTCCAGTACTTCTTTACAGTGCAGGTGACAAGTTCTTGCTATCAGCAGTGATAAATCTGTGCAAAGCTGGTACAAAAGTTAGTGAAATAGTGCATATCATTGGCATTTGCCATGGTTCAGTTTACCACTTCACTCAGCGTTTCAAGGACGACAGTTTACCACTTCACTCAGTGTTTCAAGGACGAACGGGAAACTTGTTTTCCTGCCTCTGAGCTGAAGACAGGAAAGCCTCCGAAGACAACTGAGTGGACTCAGAACTTAATAAGGTTCCTGGTCCTCTCAGTTATAATGATGAGGTAAGCATAACACCCACAATGGACAGACCAACTAACGAAATAAAAAAATTAATGGAAACTAAAGACCCCTGACTACATCAGTACAGTAGTGGAATTATCATACTGAATTTGACCTCTCTGTAGGAAAAGTGTGATAACAAGGCCAGTGTGAAAGATACCAATGCAATGACAGACAAGATGCTCTCCCTTTATGCCTAACTATGAATAGTGGTCTACCTTGGCATCAAGTTCAACTAAAATCCCTTCAATCATATACGTAGTAGCATCTAATTGTACTGACATTGAGAATTATTCTTGCCAACAATGAAACTGCTTGTATCATCAACTGCATTCATGTACAGTATTACTACCAAAATTTCCAATAGGTACTAGCATTCTCTAAGACAAATAAGACTTGCATCAAATTACAAACTTCCTGTCTAAATAAACCATTTACAAAGCAAAGCATGTGATAGGAACTGAAAGAAAACAATGGTGTAAATTGACAAAACAACACAACAAAACATAAAAGTAGACTGGAAGACTACATGCAGCAATATATATTAAGTGTAATTACTTTTAAATAAAATGGAGAGAGAGAGAGAGAGAGAGAGAGAGAGAGAGAGAGAGAGAGAGAGAGAGAGAGAGAGAGAGAGAGAGAGAGAGAGAGAGAAATTTAAACTTCCCAATACACATTGTCATTCCTCTGAATGAAACAAGTAAATGTTAACACAACATACCTTTCATTAACTTCCACCTCCTCCTCATCCTCTTGAAGATCATCCATATTAGAAATCCTTGGACTATTTTCTTCTGGTATTATCAAGTCTGTCTCATCTGTCTCAATATTTTCGTCTGTTGACTCCAAAAACTCAATTCTACCAGAAAATTCATCTCTCTCATCATGCTCCTCTAAAATAGCATTATTTTCTGCCACAATAACTGGACTCCTGAAAAAAAAAGAAGTAAACAAGTCACAATGCCTGACTTCAGCGTAACATTATTAATAAGAGAAAATTTATGTTTCTATTTTTTGTTATATACATTAGTACACACTTTCACAGATGGATAACAAAACTCTGCTCTTAGCTTATGATACATCCATCATCTTCAGTGATATGAAAAAGAAACAAATTTCTTATTATTACAGTAATACCTTAAACTTACACGAGGTTAGGTTCCAGACCCAGTTGCGTAAGGGGAACTTTCACATAAGTTTGGGACACTCTAAAAATGCTAATAAATTCTTGCTTCTAGACTTTGAACACTAAATATGATCCTAATCATGCTCCCTAAGTATTAAGCTAACTTTTAAATGAAATTCAAGTTACTGTAATTTGATTTAAAAGTTAGTTTGATACATTACCCTTAAAAACGAAATAACTGGTTGGCGTAAAAATAGTTACAATATTACGTACTACGTACATACATATCCATTTTCATACGTATACTAACGTTACCCCTAATTTGTGGGATGTCATTTTCTTTTTCCCTCAGAGTAAAAGAAGTTTTTCTTGCATCACTGGGTGAACTTCATAAGTCTGTTATAACGAATGTACTAGTACGTACTTCAGAAATTAAACAAAGTTTCTGAAGGCATATCATCTTTGAAAAGTTCTTTAACTTTGTGAATGGGTATTGCATCTTGTAAAAGTACATAGTATATGCACTAACTGTAGGTGCTGTTATTACCTTTGTATCATATTTATGCATATACAAAAATAAAAATAATATATTTTTAATAAATATTTTATACAGAAGTTTTAAAACTTAAAAATTTACATAAAAAATTAAACAAACACTTTTGCAGGGTTTTGCAGTGTTTCTGGAGGATTCACAAATGTTCGCGCTATTGTGAAGAACTCGTGTATAATTAGTTAGGTTCCAATGAAAAGTTTGTGCTATTGTGAATTCGCACAACTCGAATCACATAAGTTTCAGGTATTACTGTAACACTAAACCTGGGGATGTGTAGAATAAACTATATACGAAGTGAATTATATACTCTGGAAGATCTAAATGCCAAGATCAGAAAAATGAAAAATCTTATAAGTATAAGCAATGAAGTAAGCAAGCAAGAGGGCTACATGTTAACAAAATCTAGAATAATAATTTAATGAGAGTCAAGCTTTATCCAATAATTTAAAACTGTCTCTATCTGCCTACCTACCTACTTATATATACGTATCTATAAATTTTCCCATTCTGTCATTTTGAGTTTTGCCATTTTCTATATGAATGGGTTTTTACAAAATAATGGGCGAAAATAAAAGCTTACATCAGTTTACCCATCTTTACACTGGTAAGCAACATATGTTGAATGCCAGAAGAACATAAGTCAATACATAATAAGTAACAAATTACTTAAAAACAAATGTTGAACTATACAAAATAATATACAGTGGGGCATCACTTATTCACGGATCAGTATTCACGGATCCAGTTAATCACGGGTTTTTTCTTGGACCGTTTCTCATGTTACATCACTGGTATGAATCGCTGCATCACGGGTTTGTTGTGTTGCGTATGCGATGTTTTTCGGTAGGCTAACCCTCGGCCGTGGTCCGATAACTACCAACATTCATTTAAAGACTCATATAATGATATTAACTGACAATAAAGGTAATAAAACCATTCTCACCTAATATATTATTGTCCTATCTTCGAAATAAATAGCCTATTCAAGGTTTATGTACGACGTTCATAGGCTAAGCGTAGTTGCAGTGTGATACCACCAACGTACACAAACGTTCACATTATGATATTAACTGACAATAAAGGTAATAAAACCATTCTTACCATATATATTATAGTCATATCTTCATAATAAATAGCCTATTCGAAGAATAATTCCACATCATTGCACTCAACTTATCGTCGGAGTGGCCAGCCACAAAATGTAAGCATATACCTTTACGTACAAAAATGGTTTATGTATACGGTTGCGTTCAAAGCGACATTTTTTGTTTGATAAACTTTTAGAAATTTTAATAGTAGTGTAGTGTAATTACAGTAGTAATAACATTAAGGCTAAAATTTAATTCGAACTTCATTATTATTTTGGCAGTATTCGTATATAACTTCTCTGAACAATGAAGTCATACAAACGCTATTTGGTCATAGATTATCGTAAGTATTGCTGTTTGTTATGGCGACGAAGCGTAACGAAATACATAAAAGCATTTTTTACCTTATATATTATCGTCATATCTTCATAATAAAAAGGCTATTCGTGGAGTAATTCCATATCAGTGAAATCAATTTTATCTATGCGAGGCAGCCAGCTGGACAAAATGTACGTACGTATATGAAAATCAAATTATGGTAGCGTTCACAGCAAGATTATCTTTCGAAATTTTTATAGTACTATTCATGCTACGTCGTAGTAATGTTTGGAATATACGTAATATTAATTTTCAATACAAAATATCATCGTTATTTTGGTAGTGAATAATAGTTTAGAATTATCATACATACACTGCATTGTTATGGGTTTGTGGCAGTGATAACCAAAATAACGTTCTCCTTTAAGTCGTCATATCTTCATAATAAAAAGGCTATTCGTGAAGTAATTCCATATCAGTGAAATCAATTTTATCTATGCGAGGCCAGCCAGCTGACAAAATGTAAGTACGTATATGAAAATCAAATTATGGTAGCGTTCACAGCAAGATTATCTTTCGAAATATTTATAGTACTATTCATGCTACGTAGTAATAATGTTTGGAATATATGTAACATTAATTTTCAATACAAAATATCATCGTTATTTGGTAGTGAATAATAGTTTAGAATTATCATACATACACTGTATTGTTATGGGTTTCTGGCAGTGATAAAACAACCAAAATAACGTTCTCCTTTAAGTCAACGCGTTTAGGAAAAACATGACATAGAATCGACTTTGCGACTTCGTTCACTTTGATATTTTTAACGATACAATAACTATCATTTGTACTACTAAAACCATCTCACAAGTAATTTTGTTTTTCGTAAGATATGTGTTGTTACAAAAGCTAGCTTATAGATAAAGGCTTTTATAATTTAAGTCATCTTAGATATACATATGTACCAAACTCATTATGGGGAAATTTACTACTGTTTCCTCGGATATTGAAATACTTTAGCATCATTCAAACACTTTAATAATATAATGCATAAATACTAGGCTATACATATTTACATCGTATACAAATACTACATACAGTTATATACACATACTTTTATATACAAAGTTAACAGTTATATACACATACTTTTATATACAAAATTAATCATATGAGTAGTGATCAGACGACAGCTGTGCACTGGACTACGTACGTACTACTTGGAAGATAAAACGAACAAAAATTTTGTTGTTGATTAGTCGCTGGGATAGATTAACATTTTTTCCAGAGATTAAAAAGCTGAATTTTGTTTTGAAGGTATGTCAAACCGCGTTAGTAAATAGGTATCATCTTCTAAGGAAGTTTTTTTTTTCTCTTCTTTTTGCGGAGGAAGAATCTTCAAGCCATTTTGCATTCAAAGTAATGAGAAGGAATCATTCTATTCTTCATGAAATCAGTAAATACTTACACTAATATAAAACTAAAACTAAAATACGTACTGTATGCAAACACATACATCATCGTTAGCTTCGTGTGTGTAAACGTTCATTCTAAGAAATTACAGAGTAGTATAACTAACACCTGATTGGTTGGTTGGTAGCCATGGAGATCTGTTATCCAATGACTGCCCTCTGCTTCTGTTCTATTATAGACATATGCCATGGATGGCACTAGTTTGAACGTTTACCATGTTCGTGATTTTGCTGACTGCTGACGGCAAAAATTACTCAATAATTTATTTATATAATTATTCCTTCGTGAAAACAATAATATAATAACGCGGTTGACATACCTTCAAAACAAAATTCAGCTTTTTAATCTCTGGAAAAATGTTAATCTATCCCGGCGACTAACAACAACAAAATTTTTGTTCGTTTTATCTTCCAAGTAGTACATACGTAGTCCAGTGCACAGCTGTCGTCTGATCACTACTCATATGATTAACTTTGTATAAAAGTAAAAGATGTGTATATAACTGTTAACTTTGTATATCAAAGTATGTATATAATTGTATGTAGTATTTGTATACGATGAAATATGTATAGCCTAGTATATGCATTATTATTGATATTGTCATGTTACAATAAAGTTTTATACATACTTACCTGACAGATATATACTTAGCTATAGACTCCGTCGTCTCCGACAGAATTTCAAATTTCGCGGCACACGCTACCGGTAGGTCAGGTGATCTACCGCCCTGCCCTGGGTGGCAGGACTAGGAACCATTCCCGTTTTCTAATCAGAATTCTTCTCTTCACCTGTCTCCTGGGCGAGGCTGGGTGGGCCATTAATCGTATATATCTGTCAGGTAAGTATGTATAAAACTTTATTGTAACATGACATATCATTTTTATACATTCACTTCCCTGCCAGATATATACTTAGCTGATTAGCACCCATTGGTGGTGGATAAGAGACAGCTAACTACTGAAATAGACAGGCAAACAACATATGTTGTAGGTATTAATAAACCTTGGTTCCTACCTTATTAGGCTGAAGACTTCGCGGCTACTGCCTTGGAGTCTGCTTAGCCTCAAGAGCCTCAGCGAGATATTGATCTATGGCTAAGAGTTCTTGTGGGTCTGCCAATGGGGTCTTATCCACTTACTCGGCAGAGCCTAAAGGCCTTTGTCATTGGGTGCTATTCCACTAACATGACAATACACCTTGTTCAAGGAGCACAAAAACCGATCCCGATCACCTGATCCTAACATCCATGTTAGTTTCTAAGATTGTAAGGAGTTATCCCCGAACTCCTTACAAACAACCAAAAACTCGAAACATAAATACACTTTCATTACAAAATATACAAAAAAAAAAAACAAATTTTGTACTCCCCTACTAGCCATACATACCCTTGATCCCCTACCAGCAATGACACTATGCTCCCGTGCGACATTAGTGAGCTTGCTAATAGAAAACCAAGCACATATCTGACAAGAGGGTTTATGTACGATAAAAACACAAAATTAAGGATCAGTCTTTGCTCCAAGACCCAGTACTGTATCTGCTGATACAAAAGGACCTAGCAAGAAGCACTTCTCATAGGTCACTCTCACATCCTTCAGATAATGAGATGCAAACACTGTATTGCACCTCCAATATGTAGTCTCAATGATATTCTTTAGAGACATATTCTTTTGGAACGCCAAAGACGTGCTACTGCCCTCACTTCATGTGTCTTGACCTTTAGAAGACCGAAGGATTCCTCCGAGCAGTTCTTGTGAGCGTCCGTAATAACGCTTCTACAAAGAAAGCCAAGGCGTTCTTGGACAGAGTCTTTTGGGGTTCTTCACCGCACACCAAAGACCTTGTTGACAAGCTCCCATCTGTCTCTTCCTCTCTAAATAATATTTAAGAGCTCTCACTGGACAGAGAGACTCTATCTCTCTGCCTACAAGGTTAGATAAGCCTTTTACACCTCAAAACTTCTGGGCCACTGGTTTTGACGGGTTTTCGTTCTTTGCCAGAAACATTGTCTGGAAAGAACAGATGGCAGCATCTCCTTTGAACCCCACCGTGGAATCCAGAGCGTGCAATTCGCTCGTCCTCTTGGCTGTAGCGAGAGCCACCAGGAACAAGCATTTCCTAGTGACGTCGCGGAAGGAAGCCAGATGTAAAGGCTCGAATTTATCCGATGAAAGGAATTTCAGGACACGTCTAGATTCCAACTAGGTGTTCTAGGAGTAGCTGCCTTTGAAGTCTCAAAAGATCTAATTAGATCGTGTAGATCTTGTTGCTTGCAATGTCTAGGCCTCGATTCCTAAATACGAAGACAGCATGCTTCTGTATCCCTTTATTGTTGAGACAGATAGGTGTGATTCCTCTCTCAGAGAGGAGGAAATCGGCAATATTCACTATAGAGGTACTGGAGGAGGACAGCTTCTGACCCTTACACCACCTCCTAAAGACTTCCCACTTTGATTGGTATACTCTTCTCTTCGAAGCTCTGCGGGCTCTAGCGATAGAGCCCGCAGCCTTGCGAGAAAAGCCCCTCGCTCTGACAAGTCTTTTCGATAGTCGAAAGGCAGTCAGAGCGAGACCTGGGAGGTTGTGATGAAAACCTCTCGAAGTGGGGTTGTCTGAGTAGATCTGGTCTGTTTGGAAGCGATCTGGGGAAGTCCACTATCCACTCCAGTACCTCCGTGAACCATTCCTGGGCTGGCCAAAATGGCTATCAGCGTCAACTTCGTGCTCTTCGAAGCTACGAACTTCCTGAGCACTTCCCCCAGGATCTTGAACGGGGGAAAAGGAAAACGTATGCGTCCACACCCGACCAATCCAGGAGAAACGCGTCTATTGCGAAAGGCTCTCGGATCTTCCACTAGAGAGCAAAATATCTCTATTCTTTTGAGAGGGAAACGTCGCAAACAGGTCTATGTGAGGTTCTCCCCCACAGGGACCAAAGACTTCGACACACTTCTTCGTGTAGAGTCCATTCTGTGGGAAGGACCTGATTCCTCCTGCTCAGTCTGTCCGCTCTCACATTCTTGATCCCTTGAACAAAAAAAAAACTTGTGAGGAGAGTTATGCCTCTTTCTTCCATCCAGGTTAACAGGTGTCTTGTTAACTGATAGAGGGAGAAAGAAAGGAGTGCGTGCCTCCTTGCTTGCGTATGTAAGCCAGAGCCGTGTGTTGTCGAGTTTATCTGTATCACGTCTCTGACTATCTCTTCGAAGAACTTTAAGGCAGGTGTATGGCCACTAGTTCCTTGCAATTGATGTGCCAGGACACCTGTTCCTTTGTCCAGGTGCCTGACACCTCCCTTGCTCCTAGCGTCGCTCCCCATCCCGACTCCGAAGCGTCGGTAAATAACACTTGGTCTGGGTTCTGCAGGGCAAGCGATACGCCCTCGTTCTTTTGAAGAGGAGGGATTCACCACTTCAAATGATCTTTTACCTCTGTGGAAGTTGGAAGATGTCCGAGAGTTGTCCCGTCTTCCAACTCCACACCTCTTTGAGGAAAAACTGAAGAGGGCGAAGGTGAAGTCTCCCCAGAGAGAAGAACTTTTCTAGTGAGGACAGGGTCCCTAAAAGGCTCAGGTAATCCCTCGCTGAGCTGTTCTTTCTCTCTAAGAAGCTCGAGATTCTCGACAAACTACTGAGTGATTCTTTCTCGCGAAGGATATACTCGAAAACCCGAGAATCCATCTGAATCCCCAGATAGACCAAGTTCTGGCTGGGGATCAGCTGTGAACTTCTCAAGGTTGACGAGCAATCCTAGCGAATCTATCATGTTCCTTGTTACTGATAAGTCCTCCAAGCAACTGAATCTCGACTTGGCCCTGATCAGCCAGTCGTCCAAGTAGAGGGAGATGTTTATTCCCTCTAGGTGAAGCCATCTTGCCACATTCGCCATCAGGTTGGTGAATACTTGCGGAGCTGTAGACAGACCGAAGCACATAGCCCTGAACTGAAAGATCTTGTCTCCTATTACAAAACGAAGATATTTCTTTGACAAAGGTGAATGGGAACGTGGAAATATGCGTCTTGCAAGTCCAGAGAGACCATCCAATCTACTGGACGAAGAGCCGACATTACTGAGGCGGACGTTTCCATGCGAAACTTCTTTTTCTGAACAAAGCGATTCAGAGCGCTTACGTCCAGAACTGGTCTCCACCCCGCCCCCCCGATGCCTTTGGTACTAGAAAAGGCGATTGTAAAATCCCGGGGAGTGTGGATCCTGCACAAGTTCGATGGCCTCTTTTTCCCACATTTGTTCCACCATTTGAAGGAGAGTCTTTCTCATTACCGGGTCTCTGTACCTCGCTGACAGTTCCCGAGGTGTAGATGTTAGGGGAGGGCTGTTGTCGAAGGGGATTACATATCCCTTCTTTAGGACCGACACTGACCAAGGGTCGGCTCCCCTTTTTGCCCATACTCCTGCAAAGTTCAGGAGTCTGGCGCCCACTGGTGCTTGAAGGAGCAACAAGTCACTGGATTTCTTGAAGGGCCTAAAGGAAGACCTTCCGCTCTTATCAGAGCTCTTCTTTCTGGCAGGGGACGAGCCGCTGTACCTCCACGAAAGGGCGCTGAGGAGGACGAGAGTCCTTCTTAATCGCCGACACTAGCAGGGCGTCCTTTCTTGGACGTTTGTTTAGTAGGTCTTGTGTCGCCTTCTCAGTTAGCGAGCGAGATATATCCTCACCAACTGAGAAGGAAACAGATGATCCGATAGAGGGGCGAACAATAAAGCAGTCCTCTGGCTCGGAGAAACCCCTTTCGATAATAGGGATCCATATACTGATCTCTTTTTCAGGAGACCAGCACCAAAAAGGGAAGCCACTTCACCCGAACCGTCCTGTACTGCCTTGTCCATGCAGGACAGGACGCTATGGAAGAATCTCTGGGTTTTTAATAAGAAACCCGGATCCTTAGATTTGTTGGCCAGAACTCCGAGTGACCAATCCAGAAAGTTGAACACCTCTAAAGTGACAAAAGTCCCTTTAGGAAAGTGGTTCAACTCTGAAGTGCTCCACGTCGCTCTGACCGATCCTAAGGAGTGACGTCTAGAGGCCTCCACTAAATTGGAAAAGTCGGCATCTGCAGAGGCAGGTAGAGAAAGACCCATAGTCTCTCTGTCCCATACCAAATACCTCTCTTCCATGTAGTTTGGAAGGAGGCAATGCAGCAATAAACGTCTTTCCTAACTCCTTCTTCTTGTCCATCCAAGAATCTAAAGAATGGAGTGCCTTCTTCATCGATATCGCAGGCTTCATTTTCAAAAACAAAAGGCCGAAGATTTTGCCGTAGCCGAGCTCGAAAAGAGATGAGAACGAGGAGAAGGAGAGCCGCCCGCCGGACTAAGAGATCTCCAAATTCTTGAAGTAATATGAGGCTAAGACTTTATAACTAGATAGTCCCTCATTAGCAGGAGGTTCGTCATCAGACAACTCGTCTAACCCTCGATCAGACGAAGGAGAAAGTTCACGTTTTGGAGGGAGAGTCCTTCCAAGACCACCTATGCTCTGAAGGAGAGGAGCTCCTATTGGAGAAGAGTCATAACCTCCAGGAACGAGTCTGTACCGCCTTACTCCTGCCTCTGGCTCTTGACTCTTGCCTCCTGATCCTGCCTCCTGGCTCCTGACTCCTGCCTCCTGACTCCTGACTCCTGACTCCCTGCCTCCTGACTCGGACTCCTGCCTCCTGACTCCGGACTCCTGGCTCCTGCCTGCCTGCTCCTGCCTCTTGGCTCCTGGCTCCTGCCTCTTGGCTCCTGGCTCCTGCCTCTTTGACTCCTGCCTCCTGCCTCTTGCCTCCTGGCTCTTGCCTCCTGGCTCCTGCCTCCTGCCTGGATGCCTCTACACTCCTGGCTCTGGGCTCTGCCTCCTGGTTGACTCTCACTCCTTGGCTCTTGGCTCCTGCCTCCTGGGTGACTCCTCACTCCTGGCCGGTGCCAGAACGTCTGATCGGTTCATCCAGGTTCGTACAGGAAACCTCACCTCGAGTAGGAGTATCGATCCTGGTGGCAGATACCTCCATACGTCTGGAGGATCTTTGATCGGAAGGGAAGAGTCTTCCTTCTAGGAGGCTCCTTTGACAGAACTCCTACAAAAGACGAAATCTGCTCTTGCATCGCCATCATGAATCTCTTCGTAGCCTCCTCTTTATCCTCTTCGGGAGGAGGGAAGGAGGAGGGGAGGAGATCCATAGCCTCCACCTCCTGCCTCCTTCTCACTCTGGTTGAAAGAATGGCTCTTCTTGCCTTCTTCACTCCCAGAGGGAGACTCCTCAGGGAAGTTTTCTGGGCTCGAATCAATAGTCGGAGCCTTCCAAACTCCTCTTGAGAGGCCGAGATCGATCTGAATCTCTCCAATCACGTCTCGGAGATGAAGATCCCGACGACGAAAACACTCACGCAGGACGCTTTTACAATAGCGATCCTTGGCAGTCTGGGGGTGTCAGAAACCGCCGAAGGGACACCTGATCGGTGGGGATTCTCCACACCAAACCTTTCCGGTTTCGGTTTTTCGACATTCCTTCTCCTCTGGGCATGTGAGCTTGGAAGAGGTCTAGACCTAGGAGCGTTGCTGAGCCGACCAGATGCCCCCTCCACTACACTGGGGACACTCATATCACTGTCCACTGATAATCACTAGCCTTACCTTGTATGGCAGCCATTTTGTTTTCCATCAACTTGAAGGCTGCTTTAGATCCGCAAGTTCTTTTGCTGGATCTACAGGTTCTGCAATAGGAGAAGGGGCTGCAATGGAAGCAGAAGTATCAATACTTACCCTTGGGGAAGATCCCAAGCTAGGAATTAGTTCAGATCTAGAACTACTTAAAACTTCTATAAGAAGCCTTCCTCACTCTTTCTCTCAACTTTTTTAAATAATTAGTTTGATTCTTCCATTCGTTCTCACTCAAGTTCTCACATTCCTTACAAGTATTAGTAAAAGAACATTCATACTCCCTGCAACCCTTGCATACCGTGTGAGGGTCTACCGAAGCTTTCGGCAACCTCACCTTACAGCCTACATTCACACAACGTCTCACAACCATTCCAGAGTCAGACATTATTAAAGAAAATTCCAAATCAAGTCCACAAAACAGTCCACAAAAGCGTATGCCAATCCAACAATCCAGATACGTCACCAAAAGTCGGTCAAGAAGATCAATTGCCGGTGAAAAAAGAAAAACCAATCGAGAGGAAAACGGGAATGGTTCCTAGTCCTGCCACCCAGGGCAGGGCGGTAGATCACCTGACCTACCGGTAGCGTGTGCCGCGAAATTTGAAATTCTGTCGGAGACGACGGAGTCTATAGCTAAGTATATATCTGGCAGGGAAGTTGAATGTATAAAAATTAAAGTGTTTGAATGATGCTAAAGTATTTCAATATCCGAGGAAACAGTAGTAAATTTCCCCACAATGAGTTTGGGTGCATATGTATATCTAAGATGACTTAAATTATAAAAGCCTTTTATGTATAAGCTAGCTTTTGCAACAACACATATCTTACGAAAAATTACTTATGTGAAGATGGTTTTAGTAGTACAAATGATAGTTATTGTATCGTTAAAAATATCAAAGTGAACGAAGTCGCAAAGTCGATTCTATGTCATGTTTTTAACTTTAACGTATAGTGGTATGAGAAACACCACCAGTGTGTCGTAGCGATTGGCGTCATCCAATATGAGTGGTATGAAAATACCACATGGTGTTGGTAGCGATACAGTAATTCAACGATAAAGTGATGGCGAAATCCTTTTTCCCGGGACCATCCCTCTAGAAATTTTACGACTCTTCAACTTTCAAGATCGATATGGTAAAACATTATTATATCAAGTCATACTTATTTGTTAAAATTCAAAATTCCCAAGTTGAACTGCAAAACATTATTATATTTTGATTGTTATTGTACATATATTTTTTGTGTTCTTTTAAACGGAATGTTTGTTTTTGAAACTAAATTACCATACTATTTAGTGAAACATATGGTATTAATTGTCCCACTATTTTTAATTTTATTTAGGTGGGATCGTCCTTAATTGATCTTCACATTTTTCATTTAACAGTTATTAAGATTAATTAATTTATTTTTTAAATAAACTGGAATTAATAAATAAACAATAATGAAAAACATAAAGGGAAAAAATAAAAATGTTGTGTTTTTGCATAAGACAGTGGTAGTGGTGTTTGTTTGATTATGCATCTGACCTCGACAAATTTCCGAAATCTTCTGAAAAATTCCAAAAACCGAAACATCGAAATGTGTGTTTACTGCAACATTTTTTTTTAAACACCGACACAATGTCCTACACATTTACTGATTACCCCGTTGGTGAAAGACCAAATTACAGTAACGTACGTATTTATTCCGAGAGAGAGAGAGAAGGAGAGATGAGAGAAGAGAAGGAGAGAGGAGAGGTGAGAGAGAGGACGGGAGAGACAGAGAGAGAGAGAGAGGGAATGATTAAGGACTCCCAACGGAGTGTTATTTTTACAATTATTTTTATTTTTTTTTTTTTTTTGTTTTATTATCTTGAGGGATTTTTTTTTTAATCTTGAGATTTTCTATTCAATTCTCGAGATTAATAAAGAAAAAGTTACCGTAAATTGAGCTAGCATCAGCACACATCTGAATGACTCGGTCCATTAGCAGGCTGCAAACCACCAACCTTATGAACTTGCAATGATACATGAGAAGATACATGACCAAAAACACAAAACTCCACTGTTTATTGGTGAACAAAAATTGGGTTTGGGGGTCGCACGATATTGGGAAGATTGCACGTTATTCGGAGTATATACAGTATGTGATTTTTGTTTTTTTTTAGGCATTTTATGGAACAAAATCTAGCAAGAAAATTGCCATTCACCACCATTGGCAACACTGGCCTACTCCACGGTTGGTTTGTTGTTGGTTATGAAATGATGGTGTGCGGCGCGTTGCTTTAAATTTGTACCCAGATAAACGAGTTTAAGTTTATAGGTGAGGCATCCCAAAAAGCCCTGATTCTTTTATCTCTTATGGGAAAGACTCCTAAAGGTTCAAGATGAAGGTTTCTTTTACGTGGAATAATAACTATTAACAGTGTTGTGACGAAAGGGAAGAGATGTTCGCGCCTGCATACTGTTGGTAGCATTGATCGTTCATTATTATTTACTAGGGAGTTGCACTGCAAAATCGTCGTCATCATCTTTTATCAACATAGATTGTTGGGTGAGATACCCATATGATTTAACAAATTTGATAGTTCTCTTACCACTTCATACCTCTCTTTTCCTTGTAAAAAAAAAAAAAAGAGGTACCACCATGGGTGTATGTAGGCTTCTAGCTGTAATCCCTAGGCTAGTAGGCTACATATGTTACCAGTAGTACAATCTACTACATTTATTTGTTTTTAAGGCTAATTTTGCTACAATAACTTTAAAAACTGTCTTGAATTTAGTTTTAGGTGATAGTTGAAAAACATATTTGGTGTTTGAACTAAAGGTAGGCAGTTTATAAACAAATTGGAATAGTGGTTCTTGTTGGGTTGGGTTAAACTATTTAAGAAAGTAGGCAGTTTTAAAAGCAATTTTGAGGGGGGTATCAGGATAACCACGGTATTTTACTTATCACGGGGGGTTCTGGGCCCTATCCCCCGTGGAATACAACGAGGCCCCCCATGATACACCCAAAGAAATGTACAGTTATAAATTATGTAAGATTGTTAAAAATGTTGAAAAATATCTTACTTACAAGCTTGGCCTACAACAAGTAACTAATATGTATACATATATCAATATACATTTGTGCGTAATCGGCTGTTACTGTTTGAATGTTCATGATGAAGGTCCACGGCAGTCCCTGGTAATCGGCAGACTGGTTAACTGGCGATATGGTTTTACGGCGTATTTGTCTACTTGTCCATAACAAAATGACGTTATTAGATATAACAAAGTTTCCATGTATACTTAGCCTGGGCAGGTATATATATTAGGCTATATCCCAGCGTTCCTCTGTCGCAATGGCAGAATTTTGCACAAAACTCGCGGCAAGCGCTAGATCACTGTTAGGTTCAGGTGATCGCAACGCCGTTACCCGGTGGCGCTGGCGCTCAGAAACCCTTCCCATTTACAAGTCCCAGCTTTCTTAATCAGGACCCTGTTTCTACTGAACCCTGATTATATGAGGGATGGGAAATGGGTCGGGAATTTAATTATATACTCTGACCTGCCAGGTAAGTTAGCAGCATTACGATGCGGGCAAACGTTTGTTATATCATAATAACGTCATTTTCATGACAATGACATCTTACACAGGTCAGGGTAGTATATTTTATAAGAGCTGAGTCGGAACGGACACATTTGGAGTGGTGGGTCAACAAAAGACAGCAACATCGTTGGAAGTTGAAACAAAACTTAAAATAAATTTTAAAGAAAGTTACTCCTTGGTTGGTTCCTTAACCTGCTAATGGGTAGTGCTGACTTCATAGGTCCTTGCCTCTTAGCCTGATTAACCTTAGTAGCGCTCCAACTAGGACGTGGACCTGAATGTTGAAGAAGCTATCAAAAGGGTCTGACAACTGGAAGTGACCAATGTGTTTGACAGAAAACCCCTAGCCCTTTCTTAACCAGCGGGCAGTTCATGCTAGGAATTGTTATGACCACCCCCTGAACCAACCACACAACCACACACCACCACTAAACAAATCGGACTTCAAAGACTGAAGATGGGAATATACCCTTCCAGACAACCAGACAACCAAAAAAACACTATAACCTAATAAAAACCCCCTAACAATGTAACGTAGGTTTTTTATGGGGGTGGAAAACTCCTTTGTCCAATCACTAGCCCCTGATGGACACATAACGGGGCCCAACGGTTTTCGATCAGTCTTTCAAAAGTTGTCCTTGACATCTCTTAGATAATGTGGAGGTAAAAAACTGAATTGGTCCTCCAAAACTTTCTCCTCTATAAAATTCTTGTCAGGGCCATATTTTTCTTGAACTGCTAATGACGTAGCACCACCTGCTTTAACTTCATGCGCCTTGACTTTAAGTAGTTCCGAAGCTTTCCCTCTTGGCAAAAAAGCATATGTGCATCTTTTAAATAGTTTACTTTTACCACCTTAGGAAGGAAGATGATAGCATTTCGTCATGGAGGGTCTACTAGGCTCTTTTCACTGAACACCCAAGAGATCCTGATGTGCCTCTAAAACTTTTGGTTCTTTCCATATAAAATGGCGCAAAAGCCCTTTCTGGGACCAAAGAACTCTTTCCTGTTCCTGACCAACCCACAAGGTTGGAACAGACGCCCATAATTTTAACAGGACCTTGGGCCAAGGATTTAGATGGGTTCTCGTTCTTGTTGGCCAAGGAAGTCCTCCTGAACGTGCACACCTTTCCTTGTTGTGTTTCCATGCCTATCTTTATTAAGAGCGCCTGAAGTTGCGCTAATTCTTTTGAGGCCGTGGCCAAAAGCAAAACTAAAAAGATGGTCTTCCTTCGAGATATCTTCTCAAAGACGCCCTTACTTAATAGGCCAAACAAAATTATTAGTGGCCTAAGAACTTCAGTAACGATATCCGAACATTTGCCAAGAAGGGTTGGGTCTCTGCATTGACGCTCCTTCCTTGTTTTCACAAGAAATGAAAAGGACGCCTGAGGAGGTCTCTAAGATCCAAGTCCATTGGGAAATATCTAAGACCTGTTGTGATAAAACCCCTGCGGCCAGCATGACTTCCTGTATCCTGGATTACAGAAACTACAAGGTAGGAAAGTCTGCAATTTGGGTCAGCAGAGGTTACTGGATGAAGAAACCCTATGCTTCTTGCCACCACTACGGAATGGTCTCCCACTTAGACTGGTACATCATAGTTGAGGGCTCTTCGCCGCTCTAGCCAAGCTGCTTTGGCCGCTTCTCTAGGAAATTCCCCCTATCTTCGACAAGTCTTTCGATAGTGTTTTTTCTGAACGCAACGTCCACATCCCACCCAGAAGAGGGTGTTCTTGAGAATACAAACCTATCGAAGTGGAGGCTGTGTTTGAAGTGGGTATCTACTCTTGTGGGCAGTCTTCCTTGTGTGTCCACTGTCCATTCCAGTACTCTCTGCGAACTAATTTTGGGCCGGCCAGTAGGGAGGGATATTTGAAGAGTAAGTCCCTTGTCCCGTAACTCTCCCCACACCCTGAACTTTTTCATGACCTTTCCTAAAACCTTGAACGGGGAGGGAAAGGTTTGTAAGCATCTTAGACCCGTCCAATCGCATTCACCTATCCCCATGCCAGTGAAGTTCTTCTTTCTTCGGTATGGTGAGGGTGTCGATGGTATGGGTACTGGAACCAAGCCATTTAGGATGGAAAGTAATGATTGATCTGGAACAACCCGCAACTAAGCACCCACAGGCGAAGTTCGTAGTTTTGACCTTCAGGTCGCTCTGACAGCTGCCGAGCCTGACTGAGTTTTGGTAGTGGAGGCGAAGTTGTCCAAGCATACCGAGCACAGTCACTTGACCTTCGCCCTAAAAGGGTTATGCTACCGAGAGACTAAACAAATCGTATTTGTTTCTTTGTACACCAGTATGCCAGACGGCGAGGAGATAGCTTCTTTCTAAAGGCATGAGCCCAACAGGCGAAAGTCAATTTTTTGGGTGGCCTTTTAGGACCGAGGGACCCCAGATGGCAAGGACATATCTCATAGCATAGTTTGAATCTCAGCTAAGGAGAAAACAACACTATTGTTGACATTGAAGATGAAGTTAGACAGGAGAATACAACCTACGTCTTCCACAGCCGAATCAAGAGAAGAATTCTTTCAAGATTGCTTTGAACCTGTGCTTACAAATGGCTGAAACGTTAACCGCCGCTATTTCAGTTGCTGGTCCCGGTTGAGGAGTCGTAGTATGCAATGAAAGGGGGACAACTTTTCAGTAATGAAAACACAGGGAAGTAACTGCCTGAAGAACCTGCTTCTCATGGCTTGAACATTTGGGAAGTAGGAGCTGGCAGGTTTCGAGGAAGTAGGGCGATGTCTTCCAATAGATCTGTTAATTCCAGGGTGAACCAATGAACATTGCACAACCCTACTGAATACGAGGATATTTTGAAGACAACTCAGACATTTTCTCTGCAAAAAATCAATTTGCATGACTTATTCCGCATTGCGATGCATCTGAGAGACTAGTACAGACCTTCTGTTACCGTGCGAGGTAAACAGAAAGATGAAAGAGTCCAAGAGGATATCTCCTGTTGAAAATTCCTCGCAATGTCGGAGGCGATTGACATCGAGCGTCACAGCCAGTAGGACGGTTCATTCAAGTATGCGAGAAATCCCCGTTTAAGCAGAGAACCTAAGTCCCGTGATTGATGGACAGGAGATACGGTTCGGTAGTCAATCAATGCTAGGGGGAGAGACATCACTAACCCGCCGTGTATCTCGTGGAGGAGCCAGCTGGAACTGATGCTGCTATCAGACAGTTCAATACAACAGTATCTCTCGCTGACATCGTCATCCTGAGTTTGCCCGAGGTAACCCATTCCACGACGGAATGTGTACGGCTAGAACCAGCGAGCATAAAAAATACGCTCTAAACAATTATATTTTTGAACGAACAAACGGATTTTGGTAAATACAAAAGCTAGATTTGGTGTTGTCGTGGACCAATACCAACAATTATCAAAAATCAAAACTGGTAACTCCTGGGAGTTTGCAGGCAGCCCCAAGTTGCCAGTTTCAATTAAGATACTCGTAGTCTCTGGTCCCAATCCGCTAGAGTTTTAACTACACGGCATGCCGACCTACACCCCGGACAATTCAACTGCTTAACACGAATTCATGTCTTTCTCTTTTTTTTTTGGCGAGGGTAATAATTACGTAGTATAGTTTGTAGGTTTCTGTATAACGAACCTCCATCCTAAATTCTTTTCCCCTTCCGAGGGAATGAGAATAAGGATTGGAGATCGACACCGCCTTCGGGTTCTCCTAGTCAAGAGAGTGGACAGGGGTAAGTCTTCCCCGAAGGAAAGCTTCAAAGGTGAACAGAATACCGAAGACCTAACTGATTTCCAAGCCCAAACTGGGACGTTTCCCTGTTCGTTTCTTCTCTATTCCAGGGTTGGTCGTGCAAATAGTTCTTCTCTACTTTCAGGTTGGTTCGCGATCTGTGTTGACTCGTTTGGTAAATGTGATAAATTCTTCCTTCAGCAGCCCGTCTTCTTCCAAATGCTAGAAATATTGACATTGTTATGATACAATAACTAAGTTTTATACAAATACTTACCTGGGCAGAGATAATACTTGAGCTTAGCATTTGATTTGCTCCGTCGTCCGACAGGAAATTAGAATTTCGTGCCCACCCCCTTTTACCCGGTAGGGTCAGGTGATCTACTTACACCTGACCGCTGGGTGGCAGGACTATGGAACCATTCCCATGTTCTATTCATATTTTTTCTATACCGCCTGTCTCCTGAGGGGAGGGGGGTAGTGGGTGGGTATCAATTGTAATATATCTGCCAGGTAAGGTATGTTAAAATAAAATTTATTGTATCATAACAAATGTCATTTTTATACATTCAACTTACCTGTCAGATATATACTTAGCTGATTCACCACCAATGGAGTGGGGGTACAGAGAGAGCTAATTATAGAATCCAAACAGAATCACAAACTATCGTTGTATGGTATAATTTTTAAATAAATTAAAACCTTGGTTCCTACCCTGTTTAGACTGAAGACCTTCATGAATACAATCCAGGAAGGGTCTAGTCAGTCTCAAGAGACCTCAGCGAGATAATTTGATTCTATGCGGGCTAAGAGTTTCTTGTGGTTGCTGCCAAAGGGGGTCTTATCCGCTTACTTGGCAGATCCTGGAAGGTACTATGTCAATGGGTGCTTATCCACTTACTCTTGACAAGACCGATACAAGGTAGCACAAAACATCGATCCCGATCACCTCAACCTTACCATGTTAGTTCTATGAAATTGCAAGAAGTTATTTCCCCTAAGCTCCCTTGCAAACAACCACAAACTCGAATCACAACAAAAATTCATACACTTGAAGTACAAAAAATGAAAATAAATTAAAAAAAACAAGAAAAAAAAATTTTTGTACAATCTAGCCAGTAAAGACGTCTCTTGATTCCCCAACTGATCCAAGCCAGGACGCCCTGTGCGTCCAACAAGCATACTAATTAGCAGAAAAACCAACAACTCGTCTTCACAAGGTAGATCTATGTTACTATAAAAAATTAGAAACAAATTTTTTCTAAAGGATCGTATAGGTGTTCCCCAGCCCCAGCACTGCTATAGGCTGATAACAAAAGGACCCAGAGAGAAAAACACTTTTCATATGTCACTTTTAACGTCCTTGAAGGTAGTGGCGATGCGAACGACTGAATTAACACCTTCCAGTAACGTCGCATCCCACCACAATGTCCTTTTGAAAGGACATGTTCTTCTGAAAAGCTAATGAAGTGGCCAACCGCTTAACTAACCTCATGAGCGTTTCACCTCGGAGAGTCCCTGAAAGAGTCTTCAGTGCAGATTACTATGAGCATCTGTGAATAATGCATCCCAAACAAAAAATGGCTAATGCATTTTTTGGGACATGGGTCTACTAGGATCCCGAAACTGCGCACATCAACAAAAGGCTTTGTTTACATCCCCCAGAGTTCAATTCTTCTTCTTTAAATAAGGAAAACTTTCAGAGGCTCTACCGGACATAAATAATTTCTTTTCAATTCCTCTCCTACTATGGAATTTGAAAAGTCCTTTTAACTTCGAAACTCTTTGGCCCAGGGTTTTGAAATGGTTCCCGTGTTCTTGGCCAGGAACAGAGTTCTGGAAAGAACAAATAGCCAAGTATCCACTCTTAAATCCTACTCGAGACTCTAGAGCGTTGTAAGTTCACCTAATTCTCTTCGCAGTCACTAACGACAACAAGAAGAAAATACATTTTCTCGTTAGATCTCTATAAAACGACCGAGTTTGTGGAGGAAGGTTTCAAAATCTATTTGATTGATAGAAATTTCAAAACCACATCTAACGTTTCCAGTTCGGAGGTACGAGTAGGAAAAGGTTTTAGAGGTTTCAAAAGATCTTTAAATAAGGTCGTGGAGATCTTTAATCTTCTGCTATCTTCAAACCTCTGTTTCGCAAAACCAGCAGAAAGCATACTCCCGATTAACCTTTATGGTATGAAACTGATCAATTTTGATTTCTTCCCTAAAGGAAAATCAAGTAAATCAGCAATGTTTGGTCACAGAAGGTTACGGAGGAGGACAGTTTATTCTTCTTACACGCCATCTTCTACAAAAACATCCCATTTTGATTGGTAGATCCCGAATAGTTGAAGATCTCTGGGTCCCTAGCAATTTGCTTTTGAAGCTTTGCTTGAAAGCCCATCTCTGCGCTGACACAAGTCTTTCGCGATTTAGTCGAAAGGCAGTCAGAGCGAAGTGAGGAGCGGGGAGGTTTTTGAATGGTACCTCCTTCGAAATGGGGTTGTTTGAGCAAGATTCGCTCCGGTTTGGTGGAAGAGATCTTGGGAAGTCCAACCGTCCATTGACTGTACCTCTGTGAACCAAATTCTTGGAGACGGCCTAAAAGGGAGCGATGATGGTTAGTCTCGTTCCCTCGTTGACGCGCCACAAATTTTCTTAAAATCATCCCTAGCATTTTTGAAGGGGGGAAAGGCGTAGGCATCTAGGGCCTGCACCAGTCCAAGCAGCATGGGCATCCTCCAATCCAACCGCTATCGCTCTCAGGTCCTTCCGACTAAGGAGCAAAAAAGTTCTCTATCCTTCTGGATATGGGGTAGGTGCGGCAAATAGGTCTATCTGTATGCGGACGGCCCCTACAGGGACCACAGAGCTTGACACACCCTGAATATGAAGGGTCCACCCTCTTGGCGGGAGAACTTGGTTTAACCTGCTTAGCCTGTCTGCTCTGATGTTCTTCTCTCCTTTCACGAATCTTGTGAGGAGAGTCACATTCTTTTATTTTGTCCAATACAACAGCTCTTTTGTTTAACTGGAACAGAGAAAAAGAGTGAGTTTCCCCACCTTGTTTCTTGATATAGGCCAACGCTGTCTGGGTTGTCCGAAGTTGAAACCTGTAACCATTCCACTTGACCTAAAACTTCTGTCTCGAAGGCTTTTTAGGGCTAGAAAGAACAGCATAAAGTTCTTTGGAGGTTTTATGTGATATTGCCAGTCTTGCTGATCCGTTCCTCCATTGGCCTATACTTCTTTTGTCCCCTAGAGTCGCCTCCCCATCCCTTCTCTAGAAGCGGTCTTGAGAACAAGAATTATTGTTTGGGTTTCCGAACCTCTAGAGACAAAGCCCTTTCGTTCCTTTTCCAAGGGAAAAAATTCCACCACTTCTAGATTTGATTCTTTACTTCCAGAAGGAATTCCGAAAGTGTATTGAAAGTTGTCTGTTCTTCCAAACTCCAAATTCTTCTTTAGGAAGAACTGAAAGAGGGGCGTAGTGGAGTCATTCCTAGAAGAAATGAACTGTTCTTTTTTAGCTGAGGAGGGAAAGGGTTCCTACGAAAGACTTAAAAGCCATTCACCTCCCCGACCGAACTCCTGTTCGTTTCCTCTAGGGGTAAGCTCGAGGGATGTTTCTGTAATCCCCCGAGCAAATCCTTTCCTAGGGATGGTGGGAACAAAAGACCTGAAAACCCCGAGAAATCCATCCGAATCCCCAAGAAAAAGACTAATTCTGACACTGGGGATCATCTGAGATTTCTCCGAGGTTCACGAGTAATCCTACGAACGTTCCTTGTTAGGGGGTTCAAAAGTAGTCTGTAGGTCCTCCAAAAACATAGTTTGCTCCAACTTTGGCCCGGATTAGCCAACTCATAGCGAGATACAATTGAATGTTGATCCCTTCTAAATGAAGCCATTTGGCCACGTTCCTCATCAGATACGTAAATACCTGAGGAGCGGTTGATAGGCCGAAGCACAAGGCCCTGAACTGGAAGATTTGTCCTTGTACAACAAATCTTAGGTATTTTCTTGACGATGGGTGAATCGGAACATGAAAGTAAGCATCCTGAAGGTCCAGGGAGACCATCCAATCTCCCTGGCGTAGAGATGACAGAACCGAAGCTGAAGTCTCCATGGAGAACTTCTTTTTCTCCACGTACCGGTTCAGGATGCTTACATCCAGAACGGGTCTCCATCCCCCCGAAGCCTTTGGGACCAAGAAAAGGCGGTTGTAAAACCCCGGGGAGAATGGATCCTGCACTAGCTCTATTGCATTCTTGTCCCTCATCGACACCACCGTCTGAAGGAGTCTCTCTCTCAGTCCAGGGTCCTTGTAACTCGTTGACAAATCCTTCAGAGATGTTGCTAAAGGAGGTCTGTCTACGAAGGGAATGATGTAACCCTTCTGTAGGACAGATAGAGTCCAGGGATCTGCTTCTCTTAAGGACCAGGCCTCCACAAAGTTTTGAAGTCTGGCCCCTACCTGTGCTTGGAGGACATGGCTGCTACTTGCTCTTTTTAGAAGAGTGGAAGGAAGACCTCCCTCGCTTGTCGAAGGGCTTTCTCTTCGAAGTTGATAGAGTTGAGGGGGCTCCACGAAAGGGCACCACTGGAGTACGAGCCACCTTCTTTTGAGCCGGAACTGCAGGTCTAATCTTCTTTGTAGATTGAACTAGAAGGTCCTGCGTAGCCTTTTCTGACAGGGATCTCGAAATATCCTTCACTAACGATGAAGGAAACAGATGTTCTGACAGAGGTGCGAACAGTAGAGCGGACCTCTGAGAGGAGAAACTCCTTTCGTCAGAAAGGAACCTGTAAACAAAAGATCTTTTCTTTCAAAACTCCCAGATCCAAACAGTGCCCGCTAAACAATCACCAGAACCATCTTGCCAAGCAGCCTTATCCATGCAAGATAGGACACTTCAAAAGAAAAGTTTCTGGATCAAGAAAATCTGGCTCACTCGTCTTCTTAGCCAGCACCCAAGAGACCAATCAAGAAGTTAAACACCTCTAAGACGTGAAAAATTCCCTTAAGGTGCTGATCTAATTCCGACATACTCCAGGACGCCTTTGCCGAATTGAGCGACTGTCTTCTCACTGACTCTACAAGGCTCGAGAAATCTGAATCTGCAGACGAGGGGAACATCAAGCCCATAGCCTTTTCCATCTTATACCATATGCCTCTCTTCCCTGTCAGCTTGGAGGGAGGAGAGCAATAAACAGTTCTAAGTGTTTCCTTCTTAGATAAAAGCCAAGAATCCAAAGACTGTAGGGCTTTTTTCATTGAGATCGCAGGCTTCATCTTCAAGAAAGCCGAGGATTTCGGGGTTTTTGTGCTCAAAAACAGCGATCTCGGAGAAGGAGGAGCCGCAGGACTAAGAGAGTCCCCAAACTCCTTAAGAAGTAACGAGGCTAAAACTTTATAATTGGAAAGTCCCTCGTTGGTTGAAACTTCTTCTTCAGAAACCTCTTCAAGGTCAAGGTTAGAAGGGGATCGCTCTTTCCTGATCGATTCTCTATCAAGAGAAGTCGCTCTAGGAGAAATGCTTCTAGTAGGGGAAGGACTACGAACAATACCGTCCCCACGACTAGAAGAAGCCTCGCGTCTGACTGAGTCATGCCTAGTCGGCGCCTCGCGCTCGGTAGGCTGCTCGCGCCTGGCTGGTGCTTTAAACCTTGGCGGCGTTACGCGTCTGGTTGATGTCTCGTGCCTGTCAGGATCCTCGCGTCTTGATGACGCCTCGCGTCTGGGAGGCGTCACGCTTCTGGCTGGCGTCTCGCGCCTTGCAGCGTCCTTGCGCTTGCCTGGCGCCTCTCTCCTGGGAGGCGTCACGCTTCTGGTTGATGTCACGCGCCTCGGAGCGTCCTCGCGCTTGCCTGGCGTCTCTCTCCTGAGAGGCATCACGCTACTGTTTGGCGTCTCGCGCCTCGCAGCGTCCTGGCGCTTGCCTGGCGCCTCACTCCTGGGAGGCGTCATGCTTCTGGCTGGCGTCACGCGCCTGTCTGGAATCTCGCGTCTTCTTGGCGCCTCGATCCAAACTGGCGTCACGCGTCTGGTTGACGTCTCGCGCTTGGAATGCTCGACGCGCCTGACTGGCGAATCGCGTCTGGAAAGCGCTTGGCGTCTGGCTGGCGCTTCACGCTTGGCTGACGCTTCGCGTCTAGAAAACTCGACGCTCTTGACTGGCGTCTCGCGCCTGGAAGGCTCTACGCGTTTGGTTGGCGCCTCGTGCCTGGCTGGCGCTTCATGATAAACAGGAGATACTTTCCTGTCTGGCGCCTTGCGCTTGACAGGAGAACTGATCTTGCTCGGCCTATGCAAGGCTGATGAATCCGATTCCAAATCCGAGGATGACAAATCTTGATGGCGAGTCTGAACCCTCGACAGCCTAGACTTCTTAATAGGCAGGAAAGCGTCTTTCCTTCTGGGAGGGTCTTTTGACAGAACTCCCACCAGAGAAGTGATGGAATCCTGCATAGTGCGAAGGATTCTGTTAGTTTCTTCATTATCGTCTACCTTAGGAGAAGAAGATCGGTCTTTAACCGATTCCCACAAGTCCGTGTGGGAAGGAATAACCTTCTTTGCTTGTTTAATTACTGAATGGTCCTCCTCTTGAAAACGCTTAGGACTCAAAGTAATCCTGGGTTCATCCAAACGTCTTTTCAGGGGGCGAGCAAGATCTGCCGATCTCCAACCTCTTTTAGGTGAAGAATTCTCCGAAGAGGAGAAACACTCGCGCAGAACGCTTTTTCTGTAGCATTCTCTGTCATTCTGTGGCGATACAGAAAATGCCGAAGGGACGTCTGACTGTTGGGGATCCTCCACAACCTCCTTACGGCTTTCGACATTCCTTCTCCTCTGGGCTTGGGAGCTTGAAAGAGGTCTAGGCCTGAGAGCGTTGTGGAGACAATCAAACGCCCCCTCCACAGCACTGGGAACACTTATATCACTATCCACAGCACTATAATCACACTGCTTACCTTCAATGGCCGCCATTTTGGTTTCCATTTTCCGAAGGGCGGCTTTAAGATTCGTAATCTCAGATGCCGAATCTGTGGGATCTAATAAAGGAGCAGGTACATTAGATGGGGCAGTAAAAGGAGAAGAGGGTATAATATTACTGATAACCCCGCTAGATACAGAACTACACAAAGGTTTGGAAGAAGACCTCCTCACCCTGTCTCTTTCCAACTTCTTCAAGTATGAAGTTAGAGATTTCCATTCTTCCGCACTCAAATCCTTGCATTCATTACAAGTATTATCAAAAGAACATTCATACATCCTGCATTTCTTGCAAATAGTATGAGGATCAAGCGATGCCTTCGGCATCCTAACTTTACACCCCACATTCACACACATTCTCACCACACTTCCAGAATCAGACATCATATTGAACAATCCAAATCAAATTCCAAAAACGGTCCACAATCGCGTATGCCAGTACAATCAATGCAAATACGTCACCAAGAAGTCCAAACGAAGATCAATTGCGATGCAAAATACGAATCCAGCCGGATATACCCACAACAATGTTGCCAGTATGGCCGACAGAAAAAATATGATAGAACATGGGAATGGTTCCTAGTCCTGCCACCCAGCGGCAGGTAAGTAGATCACCTGACCTACCGGTAGCGTGGGCGCGAAATTCGAATTTCTGTCGGACGACGGAGTCAAATAGCTAAGTATTTATCTGACAGGTAAGTTGAATGTATAAAATCCAGGAATTCGAGCTTTCGGCGAGGTTCCCGATTATCGTGGTAACAATTATCGGGGATTCTCGTCTCGCTTACTTTGGACCGTGGTCTCGCCTAAGTGTTTGGAGATCATAAAAAACTCGAACACTCTGAGAGTGCTAGAAAATCTGCAAAGAGGAATGCCAGCTCTTTCGCCCCATCTCTCAGGGCTTTGTCCATACAGGATATAATACTCCTCGGAACTTCTAAGTCAGTAGAGCCTTTACCATCCAAGGTATGAGCCAACGCCCCCAATGACCAGTCGAGGAAGTTGAAAACTTCGAAAGTCCAAAAAATGCCCTTCAACCGATGGTCAAACTCCAAAGACGTCCACCAAATCTTGGCCGAGTGTAAGGCATGTCTACTAGAACTGTCGACGATATTGGAGAAGTACGCCTGGGAGGAGGCAGGAACTCCCAGGCCAAGACTTTCCCCCGTGGCATACCACACTCCCGACTTCGAAGCCAACTTGGCTGGAGGGAAGGAGAAAGAAGTCTTCCCTGCTTCCCTCTTTTCCTTCAACCAAGCACTAATCCGGTGAAGCGCTTTCTTGGCCGTGATGGAGAGAGTCATCTTCAAGAAAGAGGACTTCTAGGGGGTTTTGGTTCTCGTATACTGCGAAAGGGGGGACAACGGTGCTGAAGGTTGAAACTCCCCTTCAAACCGAGACAGGAGGCAATTCGTCAGTCTCTTATAAACTGACGATGGCGCTTCCGCATTTCTCTCATCTTCAGAAATAAAGCCTTCTACGTCCTCTTCTGCTGAAGAAACATCCTCGATGCTGAAGTCCTGCTGTAAACTAGCAGCCGAATCCGGCTTCAAGACTTGTTTGGAATGAGACTGTGGGATCGCGTCCTGACGAGAAGTCCCGGTCTTGGGGAGGAGGACGGGTCAATGTCCTGCCGTCTTGCGTCCACCGTGTGAGTTGCGTCCACTGGACGTTTTTCTAGCTTCCTCTTGCATCCTGCGCTGTTGAGCAATCGTCTGTCTTCGATGGCAAACTGCGTCCTGTTTCCCGAGAGTACGAAGGACGAGAAGGAGGCGGCAAAATCTTGTCCTGCGTCCTCTTGGAGGTCCTGATGGGGAGAAACTCGTCTTTATGTCTGGAGGAAGGCTGATCGGTCGTTTCCCAAGACTTCACAAGATCGGCTAACTTAGCCTGCATCTCTCTCAAAAAGTTCTTAATGTCCGCTTCCTGACGGATCACACGAGAAGGAGGAGAGCGAAGACGAGCAGAGCTGAGACGAGGAGGAGAGCGGTCCTGAGGTCTACGAGACGGAGAGGAGACAGGGGAGTGCACCCACGACGAAGAAGGAGAGTCTCTAACTGGAGAAAAGCCGCCAACAGAACGTCCTGCGTCCTCTCTCGAAAGATACGTTCTCTTCTTCTTGACAGGGATTGCGTCCTCATCAGCACTCGACGCTCGGGACTATTCCATCCTTCTTGAGCTTAGTGAAGTTCATCCTAAGACGAGGATGGTCTGCATGTCCTCTTAAGGGGACGTGATTCCTCCAAATAGCGCTGTTTCCTGCATGACGTAGAGCTATCGGAGGAGGACAAACACTTCCCAGTAACGCCTTTTCTATGGCATACTGCTGCAGCCTGGGACGCAACAACAGGACTGCCTGAAGGGACGACTGATCATGTGAAAACCCCTCTCGCCTCCCTTCGACTGTCGACATACCTTCTCCCTTGGGTTTGGGAGCTTGGAAGCGGTCTAGGTCTAGGAGAGAGAGACGGTCAGCCGCCCCCTCCACAACACTGTCACTAACATTAAATACAACCACTTTATGCGATAAACTCTGCATCTGATCGCCTATCGAAGCAAGGGCAGCAAACACTTTCACATATTGTGAATCCTCCTGTATCTGATTGCTGTCTCCTCAGATACAGCAGCGGGCGCAGGAGAAACCTGGGGAGAAGGTACTATAGGTTTTACTTGGGAAGGAGCTGGAGAAGAAACAGTAATTGATTCATTCAAGGCTTTACTAGATGAACCCGATCTTTCACTCCGAGACACTGATCTTCTAACACGATCTTTCTCGAATCTTTCAATATTTATAGTGAGAGTTTTCCACTCTTTCTCAGTCAAATACTCACACTCATTGCACCTATTCTCCAAGTACACACAAACTCTCTACACTTCTTACACCCAGTGCGAGGGTCTACTGAAAGCTTCGGTAGCCTCACTTTACATCCTTTTCACATACACTAAACATAAAACCTGAATCAGACATTTCAAGACAAATCCAAAAGCAATTGCCAATCTAACTTTCCAATACAATACCATCCGTCCACATACAGCGAAAAGTCAGCAAACGAGCTCAAAATTCTAGCAGGGAACCCTCAACGATGTTGACGGTTCGGCTGGCAGAGAAAATCTGATGAAAATGGGAATGGTTCTGAGCGCCAGCGCCATGGGAACGGGGTGGCAATCACCTGAACTACCAGTGATCTAGCGGTTGCCGCAAGTTTTGAAAATTCTGCCAGTGTGACAGAGGAGAGGATATAGCTATATATATACCAGCCAGGTAAGTGTCATACATGAAATTGGCGATTTAAGGCACCATAACGTGCAGAGTCCTGGTTATAGGTACCATAAGGACCAACAATAGTTATGGCGCCATAACATACCAAAAGGAAGCACATTAACCGGTTATCAGCATCATTAAACCAGATATTGGAGCCTTAAATCACCAAGTTTTGGTTAATGGCAGCTTTTGCTTATCAGCACTCTGCTGAGAATTAAGATAAATAGATTTATCTAAATTATTTCAATTTACAAAGTATAGGCATCAAATGGCCTCATCTGCATCCACAAATTTAAAAGACTGATATCCACATTGACATCCACATCGGCCAATTTAAAAAAAAAAACTCACATCCGTATCCACATATAACATTTTCAGACATCCAACACATCTCTTGAATGTATGTCGGGAGACAGACAAGAAAGTTGGTGAGGGTTGACGAGAGTCAAAGGGAAGCAGATATCCCCCTCCCGAAGGACATCTACTATCCAGGTTTCAGCTCCACATCACTGCCATGTTGCCAAATGGCTCGATAGGCAACCCCCCACCAGTGGCAGCAGTTGGAGGGAAAAGCCACCCCTGGCATTTCCC